>NW_026652288.1:94094355-94094634 GCF_009828535.3 Hylobates moloch | reverse complement strand
CTTCTGCTTCTTCTTCTTCTTCTTCTTCTTCTTCTTCTTCTTCTTCTTCTTCCTTCTTTCTTCTGCTGCTTCTGCTGCTTCTGCTTCTTCTTCTTCTTCTTCTTCTGCTGCTGCTTCTTCTTCTTCTTCCTTCTTCTGCTTCTGCTTCTTCTTCTTCTTCTTCCTCTTCTTCTTCTTCTTCTTCCTTCTTCTGCTTCTGCTTCTGCTGCTTCTGCTTCTGCTTCTTCTTCTGCTTCTTCTTCTTCTTCTGCTTCTTCTTCTTCTGCTTCTTCTTCTGCT
>NW_026652288.1:94020175-94094345 GCF_009828535.3 Hylobates moloch | reverse complement strand
GGAGTCTCGCTCTGTTGCCCAGGCTGTAGTGCAATGGCATGATCTCAGCTCACTGCAACCTCTGCCTCCCAGGTTCAAAAGATTCTCCTGCCTCAGCCTCCTGAGTAGCTGGGATTACAGGAGCCTGCCAGCACGCCCGGCTAATTTTTGTATTTTTAGTAGAGGAGATGGGGTTTTGCCATGTTGGCCAGGGTGGTTGCGAACTCCTGACCTCAGGTGATCCACCCACCTTGGCCTCCCAAAGTACTGGGATTACACGTGTGAGCCACCATGCCCGGCCTGTCTTGCTTCTTGTTGCACAAGATTGATGGTTCAGTTGCACAGTGGAGTACTTCTTGGGTAGGCTCTTGGGTAGGCAGCAAGACTGTCTTCCACGGGAAGAATTTCTGGAAACAAAATGAATCTTTCTATCCCTCTGAGCATAGCTAAGGGGTTACACAAGTCCATAAACACATACAGTGCAGTGGGCACAATGATAAATGACATGCAAGACACAGCAGTCATACCGAGAAAGGAATCCATTCAGTTGATGTTGGGCGGGGGTTCTGGGTGTCGAGAATAGTGGACACAGTCCATTATAGTGCAGCTGACAGACTCTTTGTCCTGGGGGTGGGAACAGGTCAGAGAAAGCCTCACACAATCTACATGTGAGCAGAATGCTGCCAGATGAGTAGGAGTGCACCAGGCAAACTGTGTAGGAGTTGAGGGATTCCAGCCGCAGGACTCAACCCATGAAAAGCTATGTTTGTGCAGGTAAACAAACGGTTCAGTATTCCTAAAGGTGAAAGTTCAAGGGTAGGCAGTGTGTGAGATGAGTCCAGATCATTCAGGGGCCTGGAATTTGGATAACGGGGAGCCAATGAAAAGTTTTAATAGGAGACTAATTTAAATAAATACTCACTTTTAAGTGATTGTGGTGACAACGTGAAGGAATCTCAGAAGCATTTTGCTGACCAAAAAAATGCAAACTATATGATTCCATTTGTAAGAATTTCTATAGAAGAGGCAAAACTAATCTAGGGAAGAGATCAGAGGAGAGATTGCCCATGGGAAAGGGGATTGATTGAAAAGGATTCTAAGGAACATTCACGGATAACGGAAATTTTCTCTATCTTTATTGGAGTGGTGGCTACAAGGATGCAATATATTTATTAAAATTCATCAGGCCGAGCGCGGTGGCTCACGCCTGTAATCCCAGCACTTTGGGAGGCTGAGGAGGGCAGATCACCTGAGGTCAGGAGTTCAAGACCAGCCTGGCCAACATGGTGAAACCTCGTCTCTACTAAAAATACAAAAATTAGCTGGGGGTGGTGGCGGGTGTCTGCAATCCCAGCTACTCAGGAGGCTGAGGCAGGAGAATCACTTGAACCCAGGATGGGGAGGTTGCAGTGATCTAAGATTGTGCCACTGCACTCCAGCCTGGGCGACAGAGTGAGACACCATCTGAAAAACAAAAAACAAAAAATCATCAAACTGTACACTTAAAATATGCACATCTTATTGTATTCAAGTAATGCCTCAATTTTTAAAAAGGTATCCTGGTAGAGGGATGATAGGAGAATCTAAAGGTGGGGAACAATTGAGAAGGCTGCAGGCGTCACCCAGAAGGAGGCCACCCTGTCCTGGCTATAGCAGATGTTGGAGCAGAGTGGGGCAGGGCTGGAGGAAGGTGCTGGTACCATCAGGAATAAGGCTGCTTAAAGGGCTGGATATGGAGGTGGGGGCGGGAGGGCAAAAGAAGACTCAAAACAGCTCCTGGCTGCTGGCTTAGGTGACAGGCAGTCACTGAGACAGAGACCCCAAGAGGAAGTAGTTTGGGGGAAGAAAAAGTGAGCTCAGATGTGGCAACATTGAGTCTCTTTTTGTTTTTTCGAGATGGAGTCTTGCTCTGTCACCCAGGCTGGAGTGCAGTGGTACAATCTCGGCTCACTGCAAGTTCTGCCTCCTAGGTTCAAGCGATTCTCCTGCCTCAGCCTCCTGAGTAGCTGGGATTACAGGTGTCCGCTACCACACCCAGCTAATTTTTGTATTTTTAGTAGAAATGGGGTTTCACCATGTTGGCCAGGCTGGTCTCGAACTGCTGACCTCAGGTGATCCTCCTGCCTCCCGGGATTACAGGCGTGAGCCACCGCGCCCGGCCACATCATTGAGTTTCTGATAGAGATGTTCTTTAGGCCCTTGACTATGTAGATGCAGATTTCAGGACAGATGGGCCAGGGAGAGTTTGGCCCTCAAATCTGTGGAACTAGATGGGTCATCCAAAGGAAACAAACTGAATATGACAAGCTGGGAAGAAGCAGAGAGGAAGCCGGGAACAGAGGCCTGGAGGGTACTGACATGAGTGCTGGTCAGGAGAAAAGTTTCCAGTTCCAGAAACTAAGAAGGAAAAGTGCAATATGGGAGAAGTGCTGGGCTGGAAGACGTCGTCTGAGGCCGCAGGAAGAAAGGAGGTAAATAATGGGGAGTGGTCAGTTGTGTTCAACCCTCAAAAATGCCAAACAGGATGAGGCTCAGCATGTGTGGATGGATCTGAGACCCACACACACGGACGAAAGAGCCTGCATTCAAACTCACATCTTGACCAGGGCACTTTCTATACATTCAAAACACTGGCTCCAAAGGAACATGGAAGACGCAGAAGAGGAATCTACAAAGGCCCTTCCTCATTTTTGTTCATTCAGTCAGTGCCCTTCATCAAGCTTCCAGGTTTAAATAAGTGATGGTTCAGCTGCACAGTCGAGTACTACAAAGCTGTTTGGAATCATGGGCTAGATATATACATACTTCTAAAAGATGCCCGTGCCAACTGCCTATTTTGTAAAAGGAAATAATACATCTGGGAGGATATACATCGAAATGTTGACAAGGTTAACTCTAATGATGGGATTATGCTTTTTTTTTTTTTTTTTTTTTGAGATGGAGTTTCACTCTTGTTGCCCAGGCTGGAGTTCAGTGGCGCGATCTCAGCTCACTGCAACCGCCGCCTCCCGGGTTCAAGCAGTTCTCCTGCCTCAGCCTCCCGAGTAGCTGGGATTACAAGCATGCGACACCACGCCTGGCTAATTTTGTATTTTTAGTAGAGATGGGGTTTCTCCATGTTGGTCAGGCTGGTCTCCAACTCCCAACCTCAGGTGATCTGCCCACCTTGGCCTCCCAAAGTGCTGGAATTACAGGCGTGAGCCACCGCGCCCGGCATATGTATGCTTTTTGAAGCTATTTTAACATTTTTACTACTCTGTATTTTCTAGTTTTCCTAGACGTAAGAAATTGAATCTATGATGTAGAGGGTGCTTAGCTGGACGCTGGGGGGAAGAGAACAGGGCGGAGTCCAGGGAAGAGTCAGAGCGTCCCTTTTGTCGTAGCCATGGGGGAAGGGAAGGGACTAGGTCCAGAGCCTCCAGTCAGCACTGGCCAGGCTGGATGGAGAAAGCCTTCACTCAACAGGTAAGTTTGGAGCTGACAGCAGGTGGCTCTGGGAGCACTGGGCACCCCTGGGGAGGCACTGAAAGGGCCCTTCCCAGAGCCGTCTTGACATGATCCATCCAGACCAGGGGAGGGTTGGAAAGACAACAGGCTTTCATGGGGTTTGGAGACTCCGTTTGCCCGACATGGCCAGTCCCAGACGGCCCTCTCTGCATTTGCACATCCTGTTCTGCCTGGAATACTCCTCTACATCCCCCTTCCTGGCAAACACATTCCTAAATGTAAAGACCCTGCTGGAATATGGCTTTCGTGGAGCAGCCTCCTGTAGTAGACTGGCAGAGTGCATCGCTCCCACATCATTGTCTACGTGCCTTGCACTCACCACCTTCTACGTCATTAACTTGATTTCTGTGTATATTACTCGCTGGTGCACTGCACCAGGCCATTATTGACCTAACATTCAAGAAGGCTCATGTGCCCCGTGAGCCCACAGCGGGCAGGGCCCCAGACTAACACAGAGGTTCTGGAGGGAATGGGGGAGTCTGAGAATGAGCAAATGGGTCTGTGAATGGAAGGAGCCCCTTATGGTAACCAAACACTCCTGGTAAATGACCCCATCCACACTCCGGGCATCAGAGGCCAAATGCAGCTGCTGGTCCCCTCCCCATTCTGGTTGCCCAGTTTGTGAGGCCTTGGGGAGCAGGTCCTGACTTGGTTTGCTATTCACAAACTAAAGACACTGGGGGGCCGGGCGCGGTGGCTCACACCTGTAATCCCAGCACTTTGGGAGGCCGAGGCGGGTGGATCACGAGGTCAGGAGACCGAGACCATCCTGGCTAACACTGTGAAACCCCGTCTCTACTAAAAATACAAAAAAAAATTGGCCGGGCATGGTGGCGGGCGCCTGTAGTCCCAGCTACTCGGGAGGCTGAGGCAGGAGAATGGCGTGAACCTGGGAGGCGGAGCTTGCAGTGAGCGGAGACTGCGCCACTGCACTCCAGCCTGGGTGACAGAACAAGACTCTGTCTCAAAAAAAAAAAAAAAAAAAGACTGGGGAATGGAAGGAAGCACTGAGAAAAGCTAACACCATCTGAGAGAAAGGAAGAAAAGCAGGAACTCAAACAAGATCCAGATATTGGCCCTTCCTGAAAGTGTTCTGCATCAGGCTTTGAGACCCAAGATGAAAAGCACAAAGGCAAAGTTTAAGAACTGTGGGCACTCTCTAACGAGAATTGGACATTTCCACATAAGGCAACAAAATTAGGAGAAGAGAATGAAACTATCCCGATGCATAAAGCAGCTAAAAAGAACCCAGCGATTCCATGTTGGTTATGCAGAAAGCTTCCCGGAGAACTAAAATGATAATAGACAAGCCAAAGAAAGTGGAAATCAGGCCAGGTTCCGAAGGAGGGGGTACACACAAAGAAATACAAAAAAAAAGGCTGTGGAGATAAAATCAGAAAACTTGTTCAGAAAAGAAATGGGATATAACTAGCACGAGGCGGCAAAAGAATGAGAAAAACATTTGCTAACTATAATGGGCCAAAGAAAGGGGATAAGGGGATTGCTGGCACATTCTTCGCTGGGGAGAGAAAGCTTATAAGCAACGACACTGAAAAAGCAGAGCCTTTTAATTTTTTCTTAGCCTAAAAAGGTCAGCTGTGATCTGAAAACTGAAAGAGGCACCACGTGGAATCACGAGCAGGCAGGAAGCCAGGGGAATAAGGAAAGAACTTGTGTATTCCCATCCACATGCCCTGATGACTTACATGCTTAGGTACTTAAGAAATTGGCCCACGTTGGAATCCAATCACTAGCTCTCACTCTGAGGGGATTTATGGAGAACTGGTGAGGGGCCTGGAGACAAGAGACCCAGGCAGCCGGTCCCTGCCTCTTTCCAAACCTGGGGGAAAGCAGATGCCTCTGTAAGTGCTGGGCCCATCCACCAAACTGCTATAATAGAAAACTACTGGGACACGTCGTCAAAAAATCAATCTGCAAACACTAGGTCATAAGGAATTAGGTAATAACCAGCACTGCTTTCCAAAGAACACATTCTGTCAGAGTAATCCAATTTCCTTCTAGGACAGAACGATGGGCCTGGTAAATCAAGAACGGCAAGAGACACATAATCTTCCTCAACTTCAAGAGCAAGGCATTTCATTTCATCTTCCAGGAGAAGCCTCAAAAGAGAAACTGGAGAAATGGGGTCTATAGTTGGCCTTTCTGGGGTTGGGCAAATGAAAAGAGGTTGAAGGGTTAGCCCAAATGGCAGTTCTTTATGTTATAGGTAGCGTGGATGGATTCGAATGGACAGAGGTTGGGGTGGGTGGGGTACTGTGCTGGCGGTGGTTAGACGTGTCAGCGGAGGTAAGAGGGGCAGTGGTGGTAAAAATGGTGGTGATAATTGTCATGAAGGTAGTGATACTGGTGGAGGTGGTGATAATGGCAGAGATGGCAGTTGTTGGGTGAAGATGCCGGTAGTGATACTGGCGGGGGTAGTTGGTGATGGTAGTAAAGATGGAAGCAGTGGTTATGGTGGAGGTGGCAGTGGCGGTGCATAGTGATGACGGTGGAGCTGGAGGTGATGGTTGAGGTGGAGATGATGGTGATAGAGATGCTGATGGTGGTGGGTATGGAGGTGGTGATAATAGTGGAGACGGAGAGGGTGGTTGAGATGAAGATAGCGATGGTAGAGGTGGAAACAGTGATGGTGGTAGAAACGGAAATGTGACAATGGTGGTGGTCATGGCAGCAGCAAGCAAACACAGACTAGAGACAGTAAATCTGGGCTTCATAGCCCTCCTGCCTGGCATCTGTGATGGCCGCTCACACTAGCCTGTTCTTTCCATGTCTTAGCTGAGAGAAGCGGGTACAAGATTTTGGGCCCAGCCTCGTTCTGGTGGTCACTATCCAGTTAGTCCTGGGGCAGTGAGCCCCTCTCTGCCCACACACGATCACTGGCTATGGGCCCTGAGAGGCCCGTGTGAGGGGAGACTTTTCTCTAGACGCAAAGGGGTGGGCCCAACCTGAGAGTCCCCCACAGCCAAGAAGAGAAGGCTCCTGGGGCTTGCGGGAGGCAGGCTGTCTGCCTAAGCCTGGAAGCTTCCACCCCTGTTAACTGAAGGCTATCGGAGCCCCGCCCCAACCCCCAAGAACTAGGGGGCTGGGAAGGGTGAGCTAAAGACCTCCCTCCAACTTGGCTTTCGTCAGGATGTAGCTGTTTCCTTGCATGAAAATCAGATGAAAACGCCCCCTAGGTCTGTGGGCCTGTGGGCTTCAGTAGCCTTGGGGGCAGGAGAGAGGGTGGGTTGCAGAGCCTGTGTTAGGCTTCATGGAGTGTGTGGTGGAAGAGGGGGTTGCCAACATGGGCTGGACCCCCCGAAACATTCCTGAGGCTGGGAGCTCAGCTGCAGATGGAAAAACATCTTGCCTACCTCCTTGTTCTCAGCAGGGCCCCCAGCTGGCTGTGTGATCTTGAGGAGGCCCTTGAGCCAGTTCAGCCTCCTGACATTCCCTGTATCCTAAAGAGTTGGCTGAGATGATCTCTCAGGTCCTTTGGCTACAGGTCCAGTTCCCTAAATGTACGTCACACCCTGACTCTCCCCACAAGCCCATCGCAGCCAGCCCACTTCACCCACTCTCTCTGCCTGGAGGGCTGGACTCCTTGCCTGCTGTGGCCCCAGCTCAAGGCCTAGCTCAAAGCCAGTTCTGCTGCAAAGCCCCACTACACCCAGCAGGCAGAAGTGACCTCTTCCTCTGCTGGACCCCCATAGCCTTTATCTCCCCTCTGCCTTGAATTGTCAGACAGGAGGGTGCCACGTTTGGCACCTTCACCAGCTTGGCCTTGTTCATCTCCTACCCCTAGCAGCAGCCAGCACAGGCCTGACAGAGAGGATGCTGCAAAGTGGAAAAGAGTGAGTGAATTTTCACGTGGAGAAACTGAGGCACCAGTGGTCAAGTGGCCAAGGCTCGAACCCAGATCTCTGGGTCCCCAGCACCTTGGCAACCACGGCACCAGGGCTGAAAAGGCTCACACCCATCTAGTTCTTGCGTAGTGTCTCCCAAACCCGTGTAACGAGCAAACCTCTTGAAAGGAAAAGCAATTCTCGCAGATCCCATCTGTGAATTCGCAGAAGTTCACAGACCCATACTGGAGCAACGCCAACGTAAGGAACTGAAGTTCTAGTCTATGAAAATGTTTAACTGCAAAGAGTTCTGTCTTTATAACTGCTAAAATATTTTAACATCATTGAAATTTACATCTAAAATTTAAAACTCTTCGGAGCACTTAGGAACTCTGAAAGTAGATACCCTCGTTTGAGAAACACTGTCCTGGCTGAGAAACTAATTCACAGGAAGGTGTGAATGACTGATACATCCTTTTCACCATGCTGCTAGGTCCAAGGGCAATTTGCACTCTTACATATACCCTTAGAAAGAGCAATGCTTCCAGTATGGGCAACATGGCGAGACCCATCTACAAAAAATTTACAAATTAGCCAGGTATGGTAGTGCATGCCTGTAGTCCCAGCTACTCCAGAGGCTGAGGTAGGAGGATTGCTTAAGCCCAGGAGTTCAAGGCTACAATGAGCTATGATAGCACCACTGCATTCCACCCTGGGTGACAGAGTGAGACCCTGTCTCAAAAATTAAAAAAAAGAAAAAGACAGCCAGGTGCAGTGGCTCACGCCTATAATCCCAGCACTTTGGGAGGCCAAGGCAGGTGGATCACGAGGGCAGGAGATTGAGATCATCCTGGCCAACATAGTGAAACCCCGTCTCTACTAAAAATACAAAAAAATTAGCCAGGCGTGGTGGCGTGTGCCTGTAGTCCCAGCTACTCAGGAGGCTGAGGCAGGCGGATCGCTTTAACCCGGGCGGCAGAGGTTGCAATGAGCCAAGATTGTGCCACTGCACTCCAGCCTGGGTGACAAAGTGAGACTCCATCTCAAAAAAAAATAAAAAACAGAGAGAAAGAAAGGAAGGAAGGAGAAAGAAAGAAAGAAAGAAAGAAAGAAAGAAAGAAAGAAAGAAAGAAGAAAGAAAGAAAGAAAGAAAGAAAGAAAGAAAGAAAGAAAGAAAGAAAGAAGAAAGAAAGAAGAAAGAAAGAAAGAAGGAAAGAAAGAGAAAGAAAGAAAGAGAGACAATGCTTAATTTAACAGGTAGCCCATATAAGGTGAAATGGCAGTCCTTCTTGGGTCGGCCAGCAGGGTGACTTGGGGCTCTTCAAAAGCAGCTCTGTCCAGGATACCAACTCATGCTTTTCTTAAGCTGGAGGTGGATATGGAGTGGATGGGAGTGGAGAGAGGTTCTAGGTTCCAGTAACAAAAGGATGGCTTCCGAAGACTCCCCTCCCAAACTGCCACTCTGCTTCCCAATCAGCCCTGCTGATAGAGGGGAGATGGTCTCTCCACAGCACTGCATACAGCCCACTGTTCCCCCTTGTCCCCCCTTTCCCCCACCACACGGTGCACAGATGCTCCCTACAGGCTGCACTGACATACACTCATCTCTACAGGAAAGAGGTATTTTTGGGGGGATGACTGTTCTGTGATTGTGTGATTTCTCTTCTCATGTTGCAAAAGATCCTGTAGTGATATGCAAGGGGCAGGGGCTTTTGATTCATACAGATCTGAGTGCAAAGTCTGGCTCAACTTCTTTTTATGTGGGTGATCTTAGCCAAGGTGCTCAGCCTGTCTGAACCTCACCTTTCTCATCTATAAATTTAGGGTAGCACCTTCTATTTCAAGGCTTGTAAGCATTAGAAACAAAGAATTAAATGTTCTTGGTCCACTCTTAATTAATGGCAGTGGTAATTCTACTGGCTAAGGAAGGCTGTGAAAAGCCACATGTGAGGTGGTTGGAAGTGTGGATTCTCAAGACCCTGGCCTGGGTCTGAATCACAGCTTGGCCACTTTCTAGCTGTGTGACCTTGGGTAGGCAACTTAAGCCTATGCCTCCATGTCCTCATCTATGAAATGGGGATCATAATTATAGTTATCTCACAGAATTGTTAAAAGGATAAAATCACTCAAAACATTGAAGCACTTAAAGCAGTATCTAGGCCGGGTGCAATGGCTCACTCCTGTAATCCCAGCATTTTGGGAGGCCAAGGCAGGCAAACTGCCTGAGCTCAGGAGTTCGCCACCAGCCTGGGCAACATGCTGAAACCCCATCTCTACTAAAATACAAAAAATTAGCTGGCGGTGGTGGCATGTGCCTGTAGTCCCAGCTACTCGGGAGGCTGAGGCAAGAGAATCGCTTGAACCCAGGAGGCAGAGGTTGCAGTGAGTGGAGACTGCGCCACCGCACTCCAGCCTGGGTGACAGAGCGAGACTCTGTCTCAAAAAAAAAAAAAAAAAAAAAACAGTGTCTAATACAGTAAAGGCTCAAAAATATCAGTCATGCTATTATCATCAATAGGCTGGGGTGGATATGCCTAAGGGATGGGGGAAGTGTGGCCACCACTGCCCAGTCCCACCTTTGCTAAGCTTAGTTTGGCATCCCATTCCCTCCCATCTGCCACCTCCTCAAACTACTGACCTTCTTGTTTTCATTTAGCACCCAGGGCCAGCCTGCCCCACCGTGGTGACCCTCATCTTCCCTGGTTCTTTCAGGAAGCTAAACCCATTCCTCTGCCCTCCCCGAAAACTGCCATCTTCTGTCCCATCTAGCCTGTTAGCTTGTCCCTGCAGCCCGTGGGGAGCAGGCATCACTCAGTGTCTGGCTGACTGCCATGAGACCCTAGGTAGCCAGCCGTCACCCCGAGCTCCTGGGGTCATGCAATCCTCCTTGGAGCATAAGAATGCGCACAGAGAAAGGAATTTGGGTGTCTCCATTATCTAGGGAGTAAGTTCTTCCTCAGAGCTGCCCTAAATTGCTGCTACTCGTCTTGAGCTCTTCTTCGCTTCTTCACAATGCTTTCTTCAGCTAGTGGACCTTTGGCAGAGCTGTAGAGACTCAGGGTAATACAAATGAAAACAAAAGTGAAAAACTCTTTCTCACTCAGTAGATTGCCCCCCACCCCAAACTTGTCTATATGGAGAGAGTGAGAGAAAGACAGAGAGAGAAAGAGACAGAGAGAGAGAAAGAGAGAGAGAGAGAGAATACCCAGTGGCAAGGGTGTCATAGTTTAATGAAGGCAGTGTAAATTGATAGAACATCTTTGCAGAGAAGTCTAGTACTAGCTATAAGAATTTAAGACAAGCATACCATTAACACATTGATGTCATTTTTAAGAATCTATCCTCTAGAAGTACTTGTGTCATTACAAAGATATTCTTGCAAGGATGTTCAGTGAGGATTACCTGTAATTCCAAGACTGGAGACAACATAAATGTTCAGTGGTAGAGGAATAGATAAAGAAGAAATGAAATATTTATGCAAAGGAGTACTACACAACTTAAAAAAAGGCCTATATATATAAGCATGGAAATATTAAGAGAAAAATAACATGTTGCAGAATAAAATATATGGTTTGATCTCACTTGGCAGGGGCACAGCCTACCCTTTCCCTCTCTCCTTTCAGCTGGGTTGGGGGCTTCCTGCTAAGTTCAAGCTGGCTCAGGGCAGCCTGTACTCAGTTAAAAATGCCCAGCCCCTTCCTTCCAGCCAAATGGATCGGTGCTCCCAGGATGGCCACACCCGGGGAGGGAAGGACTGCTAAGGCCCCAGGGTCAGGACTCTTGCCCAACGGACCCCAAAGGAAGCAGCCTCATTTTGGGAGCAGACAGACCTGGGTTCAAACCATTCTTTCATCTCATTCTCACTAGCTGAATGATCTTGGGCAAGGTTCTTTACTGCTCCGACCCTCAGTTTCTCTATCTGTAAAATGGAAATAGCATAGACCACACTGGGTGGTGAGAATTCAATGAGACCATGAATCCCAAGTCAATCTCAGTAAACGCTTTCCCTTTCCCATGAGCTCAAAGGTTACTTTGCTTTCAAATTCCTGTAACCCACCCTCAGTGGCAGCCCTGCTCATCAGCTCTTTCTGTCCAACCTACCCTACTCCTGCTTGGGTCTCCATGGTGGATTCTTCCAGATCCACTCTTTTTTTTTTTGAGATGGAGTCTCACTGTGTCGCCCAGGCTGGAGTACAGTGGCATGATCTCGGCTTACTGCAACCTCTGCCTCCTGGGTTCAAGCAATCCTCCTGCCTCAGCCTCCCAAGTAGCTGGCACTGTAGGTGTGCGCCACCATGCCTGGCTAATTTTTGTATTTTTAATAGAGATGGGGTTTCTCCACGTTGGCCAGGCTGGTCTCTAACTCCTGACCTCAGGTGATCCGCCCGCCTTGGCCTCCCAAAGTGCTGGGATTACAGGCGTGAGCTACTGCGCCCAGCCCAAATCTGCTCTTGGTTCTTTAGTCTGTGAACAACACTGAGGCCTCCTCCAATACTGAGCTGAGTTGAGTAAGGCCAATGGAGGGTGTTTCCTCCCTTCAAAATATACTGAATTTCACCCTTCTTTCTTCTTCTCCTCTTCCACCACTTCCTCCTCTCCCCTTCCTCCTCCCCCACTTCCAACCTGTCTCCTTCTACTTCTTCCAACCTGCACCCTGCCTGGCTCCCACCCACTAGGCCTTCTTCAGGACTTGACTCCCTTTTCTCTCCTTGGTATCTTCCATCCATCCCTCCCCTCCACCCTAACTCTACGATTAAGCTCAAGTCGGTCCCACCATAGAATACCCACTCCTCTACACTACTCCCCATCCACCTCCCATTTTCTTTTACAGCGGAGCACCTCCTGACGCTCCCTCCAACAATCGGAGGACCTCTGTTCGACCTCCTTCTACTGCCCACCCCCCACCTCTGGGCAACAGTGAAGACAGTGGTAGGCCCTTGGCAGCGTGCACCCGGCTCTCCTAGGACTCTGTCCCGCGACGCACACCTCCCGCAATTCTGTCCCCTCTCTATCCTCCAAGAGCCACCCGAGGGTTGGCTTTCCATCTTTTTGCTGACACAGTGACTGAGCTTGGGAAGAAACTTGACCGTGTTCTCTCTTTTTCAGAGGAGGAAACTGAAGCTCCTACACGTCCCTAAGTAACTTCCCCAAGGCCACACAGCGGGTGAGCAGGAGAGCAAGGGTAGTCTTTTATCCTGGAATCAAGTGCTTCCGGAAGTTTCCCGCTCTCCGGAACTTCTTCCCTTCCACTCCACACTTTCTCAGCCCCCAGAAAAGCCCAGCCAGGTGCATATTAGCATAAAAACGTCCCGTACCTAATTAGTAGCTATTTCCTCTTGGGTGGGTCAGAGCCCTCGGCCTGGGTCTCTGCTTTTAGCCCCAGCCTCCCCACACTCTCCGCCCGGGGCCCGGGAGTCTCCAAGGACCTTCCCCGAGACAAGGCTGGAGGCGCCCCCCAGGCCAGAGCCCCCACCCACCCTCGCCCGGCCCCGCCGGGCACGCGCCCCTCCAGCCCCAATCCCCGCTGCCCCGAGCATGCAGCGCGCGCCTCCGGAGCGTGGGAGGGTTTGATTGACCTTGGCAAGGGGCGGCAGCGCTCTCAAAGGCCTCCGCCCCTAGCGGTCGCCCCGGTGCGGGGGCTCCAGTTTCTGCAGGCACCATCTCGGTTTCTCGCCCAGCCAGGGCTCGGGGGAGGGGTGCTGGGATCGGCCTTGTCCGACCCCCGGCAGCAGCGCTGGGCTGCGGGAGACGAGATCTGATGAGAATGTCTTCCTGCACATGAAGCCTTCTCGGGGCTCTGCATCCGGTACCGTCAGCAAGCCCGGAGCACTGGGAACCAGGGCTGGGAAGCGACGCGGGGCGGGGGCGCAGCAGCCGTAGCGAGGCCTCGGCACCGTCCTCCGCTCCCCGCGGCCCCCCTTCCGCCTGCACTGAGGGTCAGGCCGGCTCGGAGTGGGAGAGTGGAGCCCACCTACCTCTGCCTCTCAGAAAGAGTGGCCGCTGTGCCCTCCGCGGCCCAGGTCCGACTACTGAACGTTTCCAAGCCACCTACCTCGCTTCTACCCCTTACCCGCTGGGAGAAACCCCCACTTCCCCAAAGCTCTAGAGGCGAGACCCTGGGTTCCTAGTCCGCTTTGTGGTCCTTGGACAATTGCTTCCCCGTTTCCCCAAGTGTGAAACAGGACGTCAGGACCCTTTACTTTTGGTTGTTGTGAGGATTCACAAAGCATCCGCCGCGGTGAGCCCAGGGTCCCACCAAGCATCAACCAAAGGTTTCAGGAGCTCTAGGACCCCCTTCCCCCTCAACCCATTGTTTGCAAATGTTGCCTATGTTTACGTTTTTCTGAGAAAAGCCTTCACCCTTAGATAAGAGGGGTCAGCAATGGTGCGAGAGCTTCAAGTGTTTTTGGTGGAGAAGGAGGTAGAATTTTGGAACACAGCTGTATCCTGGAAAAATCAGAGTCCAAGACTTTCCCCAGGAAAACAAAACGTAAATGCCTTAATGAAAGAACACAATGTTTCCATATTGTTTAATAACTATTATTATGCCCATTTTATAGATGATGGAACTGAGGCTCAAATGACTCCCTGGAGATGGCAGAACTGTTTAAACCATGGAGTTAGTAGTTGAATCCAGTTCCTTTCATTCCAAACTGTGTGTTCTTTGCTGCTCTGCGCTGCCCTTGGACATGACTATTTTGTGCTATTTATAGTTTCTGAGCTTATCACTTTTTTTCTTAGTATTGGTGAATTTTTTTTAAGGGACTCCAGACTGTTTTAACTGCGCTCAGGAAGGATAAAGAGGAAAGTGTGTCTCTGCACTTGTGCCGGGTTTCAAAGTACCAGGCGGGGGGTGTTGGGGGAGTTGGGGATGGGTGGAGTGGCAGGGAAGGAGCCTCCAGGGAAGGCGAGATTCCACCAGCTGGAGTGGAGGGTGTCTAGGGAAGCCCCTGGGGATCCCCTCTGGCTCTAGCCATGGAGAGCCTTAAACACAGCTCTCCCACACCTCCCACACCCAGGATCCTTCCAGAGTCAGCCCTCAAGTGCCCAGCCACAGGCCTGCCCAACTCAGCGGGAAAGGATGCTTGGTCCGGAGGTGGCCCAGCAATAGGTCTGCTCCCCTGGGGGTATCTGCCTGGCAGCCAGGGTAGGACACACCTCTGGGAAGACAGACAGGCATTCAGAGATTGAGACAGGGAGAGACAAAGGTGGGGAGGAAGCACTAGAATGAGAGGGAGAGACAGGAACACAGAGAGGGAACAAGGGAGCTATTCAGAGAGTCAGAAAGAGAGGGGAGGCCGCTAGGGAGAGAGAAAAGACAGAGAAAGAGGGGCGAAAAGAGAGACAGGCAGGCAAGGGGGTGGTGGGCAACAAAGGGAGGAGAGCAGGGGGAGAGAGAGGGAGGAGTGAGAAAGCTGGGCAGGAACGAGAGACAAAGCAGAGATGAAGAAGAAACGGGAGAAAGGGGAGAGGGAGAGGTAAAAAACAGAGGAGGAGAGGAGAAAGGAGGAAAAGTAGAAAATGGGGGAGAGGGAGAGGAGAGAAGCCCAGGGGCAGGAAGGCAGAGGCAGCGCCAAGAGCTGGAGAGAGGGAAAGAGTGAGGGGCGATGAGGAGGACCGAGGGGCGGTGGGTGGGACCGTGTGCTAAGCCTTTTCTTTCTCCTTTTTGGGGTGGGCGGCGGATCTCCGCCGAGATAACCCAGTCAAGCCCCCTGCCCCCCGTCCCAGCGAGGGGCCGCAGCTGTATAAATACCGGGGGTGGGGGAGCTGGGCTGCCGCCCAGGGGTCAGCGACACCGGAGAAGGCTTTGCTGTCATTAGCTAATTGAGCCCCAGATGTTAAGAAAAGGTTACGTCCTCCTCCGGAGAGTTTTTCTTTTTAAACACTTTACACAGATTCCCCGGCCAAAATGGCCAGGAGGGGCCCGCCACCCCCAGCCTCCCCTCCCGCCCCACCCGCGGGCCCCAGCCCCGGGGCTCCCCAAAGCCGCCAGCCGCGGCTGCTGCCCCTGTAATCCAAGTGGCCTGCCCGGAGGCGCGGCCGCTAGGAGCGGCGGGGACCACCGGCGGCGGAGTCGGCCTCCAGCCCGGGCCGCAGACTGGGAGGTCAGCCTGGAGGGAGGGCGCTGGGGAGCGGGGTACCCCGGGGAGCCGGGCTCTCAGGCTCTTAATCCCCCTGAAGGTTGCAGATCAAAGGCGCTTGTACGAGGCCGAGGTGGGGCGGGCGGGGCGGGGGCTGGCTCGGGCCGCAGCATTCCCCTTGCTCTGCGGGCTGGGGCTTCCGGGCCAAGGACCCCAGACCGACAGCCCTCGGGAGGTGGCTCCGGCTGCGGCGAGGAGTGTGGGCCTCTCTGGCTAGGGTCCTCCTGCGGGAAGGTGGCCAAGGCGCCCCCACGGGCCTTCGTGGAACTTCCCCCTACCGGGGGCGAGGGAAGGGTGTACGTGCCTGCCTCCCCCCACCCCAGAACAGAACGCTACCGTGCCAGGCACTTGACAAATATTCTTTCATTTAATTCTCACTGCGATCTAATGGGTTTTTTAAAAATTGTTATTATTATTAGCTCATAAACGAGGAAACAGGTTTCTAAGAGGTTAAAGCCGCTTGCCCAAGGACATACACCGCTAGAAAGTGGCAAAGCTAGAACTCTACCGGCTCAAAGCCCCGCCCTTCCCACCTGGCTACCCCTGCAGCCCCTCCACTCTTCCCTCTTCTCTCCCACCCTCTTCGTCTGTCCTCCCAGGCTCCTTCAGTCCCACAAGAACGAGCCACCCACCTGTGGCTGTGGCGAGTGAGGCGGGGGTGGGGGGAGCAGCGCAGTGCCAAGGGCGCGGCCCATGTGGCAACAGCTACAGGCTAAATATGAGGGATGGGGCTGGGCAAGCATGTGCCTGGGTTGAATCTGTGCTGAAAGAATGTTCGTATTCCCCCTCCCCAGAGGTGGGGCTCCCTGCTCAGAATAGAACCGAGCAAGTCAGAGCTAGAAGGGGCCTTCAAGACTGTGGGATCCAATCCTGTCTTTGAGATGAGGAAGCTGAGACAGGGAGAGGTAATGAGTCCAGCCCAAAGTCATAGAGCCAGTTGGTGAGAGCAGGAATGAGAGGCCAGGTGATCAGTGATTGCCTGTGTGGTGCCAGGCACTGGGATAGCTGCCACACTGCAAGGTGGGCACTATCCTCTCCATTCTAGAGATGCAGAAACAGGCTTGGAGAAGCTAAGTGTGCCCAGGGTCTCTCAGGTAGAAAGTGGTAGAGCTGGTTTTGAACCCAGATCTTTGTGACTCCAAAACACCTTCCCTTTCCATCATCCCAAGAACACTGGGCTAAGGAGTAGAGATTGGTTGAGAGAGGGTCATGCGCTGAACAGCTCTAGAGACAGGAGGGAAAGGGGATGCAGGCTGAGGAGCGTCCTATTCTGCACCCTGAGTAATCAGGTCCCTTCTCGATGGCCTCGCTGAAATGGCCTAAATACTGAGGTCCTTCTGGAATCCCCTCTTGAGAGTATCAGTTGGGGGGAGAAAGTGCTCTTCTGGGTTGCAAAAGTCTCCTGGAGTGGTGGCTCTCCTGGGTTGCAAAAGTCTGGAGATATGAGAGAGGGCTTCATCCACAGGCTTCCTGATTCCCGACCTGCAGGAGGCCACAGTTCAGCTCCAGGCAGGTGAAGGGGCCTTACAGCTTAGCTCCTTCATCCCAGAACCATACCTGGCTTACCAGGGGCCACCAAGAATGCAGTGTTCCTCCTCCCTGTCCCTATTGGATATGCCCTCCCAGCCCAGCTCCATCCACAGACTCCTGAAGCTTCATCCTCATACTCCTCCCACTTCCCAGCCTTCTCCCGTAGTCCTGTCTACCTCTTCTTAGCTTCCTGCTGACTCGCTTACACTCATTTATCCATAAGTGCATTCAACACAATTTATCAGGGACCTATACTACATGTCAATGCTGTGCTGGACACTGGGGATACAGCTGAAAGCCAACTGTCCTTTTCGAGCTTGCAGCCCTGGGAGACGGCAGAATTAACCAAGAAAATATGTGTGTAAGTGTCTAATAACAAATTGGTAAGCGGTGTGAAGGAAAGTACCCGGTGCTTTGAGAAGTTACATCAGTAAGGACACCGTGTGTATGGGATGATTATTGAGACTACAGAGGCTAAACATTACTATTACTAATAATTACCCAAAGAGTGGGGCCAAGGCACCCCACTTGCAATCGTGCCCACACGCCATCTGTGATTCCACGGTCGATCTCCAGCCTTCCGCCAACGGTGGACTGCCCAGTCTGTCCTGGAGGGCCCAGCTGATATGGGCGAAAGTGGGGTGATCTGATGGTGGCCTCAAGGCCAACAGTCCCCTCCATTTCCTAGGGCAGGGTTTGGGCTGGCGTGGTCCAGAGGTGGTAAGGAGGCTGAGGGAGAGGCTGTTCACCCAGGTAGCAGAACAGGGCTCAGGCTTGGGACCAGGAGGACTGGGTGCTGGGATGGGGTGCAGCTAGAATGGGGGAAGGTGTCGTGCGCTCACCTCATGGGTATTTGGCATTGCCACTCAAGGAGAAATTACTCCCTGCTCTGCTTCCAACCAGCCTCACGCTGACACACATGCACTCTCTCTGGCCCTTGAGACAGGCCTGCCCAGTATGGCGAGCAGAGCTTAGCGTGGGAATCAGACAGCCTTGGGCCTAAGTCCCACTCCAGCCAGTTCCTGACCGTGTGACCTCAGGCAAGGCTCCTGGTATCCCTGAGCCTCCTGTTCCTTTGTGTTCTTTGAGATGACATTAGCCTGTCATCTCCATGTGTGGCTGTAAGCATTTGATGAATCCTGGATGGAAGGCACCAAATACAGTACCTGGCCCATGGTTGGCCATTAATAAATGACAGCTGTCACTCTGATTATATAACAGGATAATTAACATATAATGATAATAAAAGAAACCTCACTCATGCCCTCTGGGCTCCCACCTGGTTCCCCGAGCCTCTCTGGGAGGTCACTTCCACAGCCAACCTCTTGTGAAAGGGAGTTTTACAGATCTGTGAAAAATGTCTGGGCAGCCCCAGAACCTGTTGCGATAAAGGCAGGAGAGTCTGGGAGCTCCCCATGTGTGCTGCTGGGCGTGCGGACAACGCCTCCTGATTTTGAACCCAAGGCCCTCTGAGCACAAGGCTAACATCTGTCCCACCATACTGGGTAGGACCTGCTCCAGCTCTACAGTTTTCATAGGCTGGAGGGCCGGGCTAGAGAGGACTGGCCTAGCTGGGTCTTCTCAGCCAGCCGGGCACAGTCACAGCCACCACCACTGCTGCCGGTTCAGCCGCTGCAGGGCACAGAGCACACCTGGAACCCATTAGGCCCGGCCAGGAGCTTGTTCCCTCTCAGCATAAATAGAGTGAGTGGAGTTTGTTTTGACTACTTTAAATTGTGCAGATTTTAGAGCCTGAGAATTAGAACCCCCCAATGCCCTGATGGACAAACAGACCAAGAGACAGAGGGCTGAGGCAGCAGGAAGAGTCGAGTCCTGGCTAGTTCCTTGTCACCTTCCCTGCTTAGCTGGGCCTCTGGTCACGATCATCGCAGCCACTCTCCGTGGAGTGTGTGCTGTGCGCATGATGCTTGCTCGTGGGCCTTATCTTCCCAGCAACTATGCAAGGTAGAAATTATGGTCAATGACTTCCAGATGAGGAGGGGCAATGACTTGCCCAAGGTCATTTGGCCTGTAAGTGGCAGGTCTGGATTCCATACCAGACCTGCCTGATGCCAAGGCCAGTGGGAGTCTTTCCAAGGGACCACCAAAGTGGGGTGGGGGAAAGAGCTCTGGGTCACTGTCAGGAACACAAGGCACACAGAGCTGATGTTGCTCAGACCCTCACCCCAGCCCAGAGGACGGGAGTCAACGTCTTTGCTGGGCTCCTTCTCAACCAAGTCGCCAGCGCCTGACCTCAACCGCCCCAGGCAGTGGTGCCCCCCAGGTCAGGGTCTGGTTGACCTTGGCAGGAGGGAGAGCCTGCGGGCCCTGGGCTGCTGCCAAGACCTCTTGAAATGAAAGGGAACCTTGTCCTGTCCCACACAGGGCTCATTCTCTGAGCACTCTCAAGCCAGCCCAGCCCTGTGGACCAAGGCCTGATCCCTCTGCGCCAGCTATTCATAGACTCACGGAAGAGCATCCGTTGCCAGGGGCAGGGCCCTTAGAAGTCCCCAAGCCCAGCCCCCAAAATTTACGCTTGTGGAAACTGAGGCTCAGGGAGAGGAGGGACTCCCTCAAGGCCACACGATAAGTTAATGGCAGAGCAGAGACTCAAATCCCATCCCTGGCTTCCTAGGCCTGAGCCTTTTCCCCAGGATCCTGGGCCTCACCCCAAACAGGCAGCCCTGCTCCACCCCCTCCCTCATGGAGACATCCACAACTATGCTCCCTGACCCCCTCTTCACTCCCACAGAGGGACCAGCAATAAATGCTTGTTGGAGTCTCCACTTCGAACTCTTCAATCATCCCAGCTACCCCACCAAGAGAGGGCTGACTTGGGAGGTCATGAGTACCCCTCCCCGGGAGTGGCCAAGCAGAGTCTGGGTGCCATCTGTCATGGGGGTTGGAGAGGTGCTTTCCGCCCCTGGGAGAGAAGTGGGGATGCCACTGTCAGAGAAATGGTCTCTCTGGACCTTTCCAGCTGGCCTGACTGGGCTCCTCAAAGCCCTGGGGCAACAGGTGAGACCTAGAAAGCTTGAGGCCCAGAGGCACAAAGGGCCACCCCCGCATAATGTATGGACTCCATGCTTGAGGGACTGGTATGCAGTGGGCAAGACAAATCTGAAAAGATTCTATTTGGGAACTGTGCACTGCCCACTCTCCCCCACGGGCTTCTCAGCATTGAAAGGCCACACCTGCAAACGATGGCAGCTCTGCTCAGCACAAGAGCCACCAGGCGTGGTCTCTGATTCCATTGTCCCTTGCATCTTGGGGCATGCATCCTTAGGGCAGCATCAGTGCATGGAAATCCTGGAGGTAGACAAGATTTCCTGGGAAAGGAGACCTCAGCTAGAAGTTTCAAGGGGGGATCAGACCAGCCCAGCCAAATTCTCCCCAGCCTGTGCCCCAGGTTTGGCCCAGCCCAGTGGGTTTGTTCAAACTCAAGAGTAAGGACCTGGCCAGGTACGGTGGCTCACATCTGTAATCCCAGCACTTTGGGAGGCCGAGGCAGGCAGATCACCTGGGGTCAAGAGTTGGAATATAGCCTGGCCAACATGGTGAAACCACGTCTCTACTGAAAATACAAAAATTAGCCAGGCACGGTGGCACGTGCCCAGCTACTCAGAAGGCTGAGGCAGGAAAATTGCTTAAACCCACGAGGTTGCAGTGGGCCAAGATTGAGCCACTGCATCCAGCCTGGGCCACAGAGCGAGACTCTGTCTCACAAAAAAAAAAGAAAAAAAAAAAAAGAGTAGGGACGTGGAGTGGCCCGACCCAATGCCTCACCACACACCACCTAGGGATTTCCATGAAGAGAGAACCTGAGGCCTGGAGAAGAAGGTGAGCCTTCGGGGATGGGAGGGGCAGGAGAGGTGGGGGAAGCTCAGGGCAGGGGAAGGGTTGGTCAAAGTTATAAAATCTAGTTGTGAGAAAACATTATTACCCAGGAAATGAACACACTGCTGCCCTTCAGCCTCCCCTCAGAGGAACAGAACATACCACAAGCGTCAGCCCCTTCTGCTGGTTGAAATATCTCAGTGTACCTGAATGAGGATCTGGCTGAAACCACATAAGGCCTGGGCTGAAGCAGGGACAGGAGGGCAGTGCAGACCCGGGTGGCTCGGTCAACAGCCACAGGAACCTAGATGGGGAAGGAGTGAGGGGCAGGAATGAGACATTGGGAGGGGAGACTAGAGGGGGAGGGCGCAGGAAACGGCCAGCGATGGACCTTTGTGGGAGCAAGGATAGCAGCTGGTGAGACTTGGGGGTTGGAACAGCAGTGGCAGTTAATGTTCAAGTGCTCATTGTTGGCGGCCCTGGGCTGGCTGCATCCTTCCTCCATGGCGCAGACCTTGGTGATGGCCAGCCAAAGCACATCCTAGGCCTCACGTGTTCCCTGGGGCAGCGGCCAAGTGGGGCAACACTCGGTGCAGGAAGACACCAGCCATGGCAGGAAGGATGAGTGGGTGCAGGAAGAGCAGGCATCTCAAGACTCTTGGAAATACTGAGGGAGTGGCTTGCAAGGGTTTCCTATGTCACCAGTTTGGGAGCTGCATCCACTTAATTAGCATCAGTAAAGGACAGAGGGGATCTCTGGATGCTGCAAACACCCAAGAGGCAGACACAAAATAAACAATGGCCTTCCACTGAGAATCTGCGAGGCCAGGCACTTTACCTACTGGCACTTCACTCACTGGCATAGGAGCCCTGCCAGGGAGCCAATATTATGCCCATTTCACAGATGCAGAAGCTGAGGATCCGAGAAGTTCTATGATCTGCCCATGGCCACAGTTACTAAATGGTGGAGCCTAGAACTTCTCACTGTTGTCGCACCAGCTCCAGAACAATATTCTTTCCTCTGCCAAGCGTTGAGAGGGGCTGTGGCACAGCGTCAGAGGATGCCAAGTGAAGTGGGACCTCCGTAAACATCCACTTCAACCTCACGGCCCCCGCATCCTGCACCCTGGGGGATGGAGGCCAAGGCCTGGAGAGGTGAAATAACTTGTCTGAAGTCACAGGGTTCCCCGGGAGTTGAACCAGGCTTTAATCCATGGCAATAAAAGTGTTCTGAATTGTAGACAAGTGGGGCCCCCCCTTTCCCATGGATCTGTCACAGCCATGAGGGCTGGGCTCCCATAGTTTTGAGGCCTAATTCTCAGACCCTTCCCCCACGACACACACACCTGTTGTTTTGGGGGGCTGGAGGCAGAACCCTCTGGGCAGGACGCTGCCCCTCGAATCAGCCTTTCCTCTCCTGAAGTCCATCTGATGGTCTGCGCCCCACCCCCACACTGGCCCCCAAGGGACCCTGGGTCTCTGGTTTTTGTCAGGCCTGAGACGTTGGTGGGATTGATTTATGAGAGGAGCCCCTACCTCCCCTCACCCTGAGCCCTTGGTCCTCCTCCCCCTCCTCCTCCTCTTCCTCTTCCCACTCCTCCTCCTCCGCCTGCTGCCTGCTCAGCTTTCCAGAGTCAAGATTTCCCTGGGGCTGGGGGTTCCAAGCCAAGAACAACAGAAGACCGGTTCCCCCACCTCTCCTGCCCCTCCCATCCCCCCCCAGCTCACTCCCCCGCCACAGCAGGTCCCCCCTTCGTTGAGAGGAGGGGTTGGTAGTGGAGGTCCAGGTCCAGCCTGGTCCTTAAGGAAGGGCCAGAAGGGAGTCCCCTCCCAGCAGGCGCCAGGGCTGGCCACCCCCTCCGTGGCTTGAGAAGCGCCTTTCTTCCAGGGCTCCCCTGGGAAGTCCACACCGGGGTGTGGAGACAACAGAGAGAATCCTGAGGGCTCACTGAGGTGGGGCAGGGGGTGTTGAGAGTAGTGAACAAGACTGAGGCCCACACTTGGAGGGGCAGGTAGGAGATCCTGGGAATCCACGTGGTGGAGAGCAGAGGGGATTCTGGAAGCCTCCACTGGGGCTGGGAGGGGGAAGGTCAGAGGCCTCTGAGACCCCACACTGGAGGTGGGTAGGAAGTAAGGTCTCCTCTGGATGCTTAGTGGGCACAAAGAAGAATAAGAAGGGGGGTCCCAACCAGTCTCTGGCTCCCTCTCCATGGGGCGAGACTTGAGTCAAAGGAAAGGCTATGGGGACAGAAAGTGGGAGCGCCTCTCTTGGAAACAAGGGCAGAAGCCTGCACGATGAGGGCAGTGTTTAAGGAACGGGATGCCAGACAGACCCCAGGATTGGGGTCGCAAGAGGGAAGGGTCGGGCAGGAAGTGGGAGGTCACGGCTTCTGTCTGAGTTCGGCTTCTGTCTGGCTCTGAGGCTTGATTTTGGCCCTTCAGTCTGGAAGAGGAGGTGTGGGGGCTGGGTGGCTAAGGAACCCTGTTTTCCTCCCTGAGAAGGGGCCCAGACACTCAGACCACTATAGGCAGACAGACAGAGCTTCTCCCTAGAAAGCGCTGCCTGGGGCTCTGCCTGCAGCCTGCCAGCTGGACAGGAAGCTGGTCCTGGCCGAGGAGCCTACTGTCCTGCGCCTGGCCACTCCCCACTTAGTCAGTCCATCCCCCGCTGCCTCCACCGCTCCTCCATCAGCCCAGGCCTCCATCCCTCTCAGCGGCGTGAACCTGGCTGACCCTCCAAGGTGGCCTGTCTCACACAGCAGCTCCTTTGATGGGTCTCTGAAGGCCTCGTTTTCCTGCATGCATGCTCTCGCCTGGCCCCGCAGTGAACCCCTAGTGTCCGTCCTCCCCAGTGTGTGACCCAGGCCTATCCTCAGCTCTGACTAGGGAAGAGAGGCATTCCCCTAGCAACTCTGCGAGAGGGCCTCAGACATCCCCCTAGTTAGGACAAGGAGTGAGAACCCATTTGTGAAGGCATACCCCAAAGCCTCAGAGATTCACCCCTCCCTCCCTAGCCCCCAGCCCAGTTCATCCCTGGAGCTGCTGGCATGGGACTTAGAAGGGAAACAGAGAAGTGAGAATGAATACTTGCTGAGCTGGGGAGCCACAGGGCCTCCTCTGCTCCATAAAAGGGCAGGGACAGGACTGTGGCAGGGTCACAGCTGGGTGGCCCTGGAAGGTGTCAGCGATGGACTGGATCCCTTCGCTCCAGGACAGGCCAGAGGGTGGCTGGGGCGCCTGGCAGCTCCCTCCTAGGTCATGGCAGGCAGACCACAGAGTGGCAGGAAGAATGGGGATGACTGCCCCCTTTTTCCCATCATAGCACAAGGCTGGGCTCCTCTTGGGGCCACACATCAGAGTCCTGTCCAACCCCTCCCCTGCTCAGTCAGGGCCCAACCTCCTCCACTCCCCCTGTACTCCCGGCCCCAGGCCAAATCTGGCCAATTTGTTCTGAGACAGGGTTCTGGTTTCATAGCCTCATTTGAATGATTTCCAACCAGAATTCCTGCCTCCTCCTTTGCAAAGCTCTGCCCTCCCCTCCCCCCAGCCTCCCTTCTGCCTGAGCTGCCGCCTCAGCCAAGGCTGGTGTGGAAGGAGAAGGGATGACCCATGCACACACTTGAAATGACACCACTGTCCCCACCACTCCTTCCTGGGCACTTCAGCCTCTACGCAACTTACAGCCCCCAAAGAGAGGCCCCTGCGGGCTGGCCACTCGCGCTGTCTGCCTTAGGCTTGAGAACATGGGAGCTCAGGCTCTGCTGGCCGCCCCTTCGAGTACCTCAGTCACCCTGCCTGTGCCAGGAGCAGATGATCTAGAGCTGAGCCCAGTGTCTGGCCTTGACCACAGGAGAGTTTAGCTGCCACAGCAGAGCCATCACTATCCCAGGAGCCATCCCTGCCTGCCCCTTAACACATCCTGATTCCCGCAGGAGCAGAAGAGGCTCTGTTTCAGATCCCATAGCAAGGGTACGAAGAGGAAGCTGCTCCTTACGTGCGGGCAGAGCTGTGAAAAAAAATTCCAGGCAGCCCCCAGGGTGCTGTTTCGTGCTTCCTAACACTCCTTACCAATGGGCAGATCGTGCAGAGCTCCCGTTCCCCCACCTCTTTCCAGAGACTGGGTTGTGATCCACTGTTAGATCCTCATGGGGTAGGAGGTCTCTTTCTCCAGGCCCTTTGCCCAGAAGGTAGACAGAACACATTTTCTCCTTTTGTTTACAAAAGAGGAGTATGAGGCCCAGAGATATTTAGCAAATTGTCTAAGGTCACACAGCAGGACCTGACCCACAGGCCCATGTGCCCACCACACTACACGGCAGGGTCTGGGCCATGGAGGGCACTCCTCCACCCGGGAGGCCTGGGCCTCCTCCCTGCTAGGGGCTGCTGAGCCACCATCTGCAAACCCCTCCCCTGGGAGGTGATGCTGGAGACGGGTCCAACAATCTGTTCTACATTCAGGTGTGTCATTTCCTGAGCCCTCTGGTGGGGGCCGGGGCTGGGTATGGCCCTGTTGGCACGGCTTCAGCATCTTCATTTTGCACACAGAGACCTGGGGCTCCTGGCGCAGAGCTGCATGCCGAGCCAGGAGTCCTGCCGCCGAGTCAAACTGAACAGTACCCGGGTCCTCATGCCTCCAGAGCCTCTCACCTCCTCTCTCAGACCCCATGGGGTCCCTGTCCTCGAGGCCCTCTCTCTAAGGTACCACTCTAGTCAAGAGTCAGACACCCTGGGTTCTATCCAGGCTTTAACCCTTTCCAGACATGTGACCTTGGGTAAGTTACTTCCCTGAGCCTCAGTTTTCTTGTCTGTAAAATGGAGTGGCCGGGCGTGGTGGTTCACGCCTGCAGTCCCAGCACTTTGGGAGGCCGAAGCGGGTTGATCACTTGAGCTCAGGAGTTCAAGACCAGCCTGGGCAACATGGTGAAACCCCGTCTCTACTAAAAATACAAACAAACAAACAAACAAAAAAACAGAAAAAAAAGTAAAATGGAGCAATAAAGTCATCCTTGCAGGATTGCTGTGAAGATGAAATTACCTAAAAAGTCTAGTGTAAGACACAGTCTTTCTCCACCTATCCTATGTTCCAAGTTGGTACAAGCCAGTTTAGGAGGAGGAAATGCCGCCAGCAGAGCCAAAAGTCCAGGTGTTGAATATTGTCAATATCTGCAAGACCCCAGGCAAGCTTCCCAGCCTCTGTTCTTCCATCTGAAAACATGTCAATGTGATGGAGAGAAAATGAAACAAGGGAGGTAAAAGAAAGTCGTGGGGAGGAAAAAGGTACAAATCCCAGTTCCTGGCTCCCTTTAATCCACATGCTCCACAGTGAGGTCCAGCCGTGGGAGAAGTCGTGTTCCTGGGGATGGGCTGGGGGAGGAGCCCTCTCCCCACTTCCTCCCAGGGCCATTCTGGGGTCTCCACGACGCATCCTCCACAACAAGGAGCTCTTCTTTGTTTCATGCAGAGCTGGGTGCCCTGCCTGCTGGCACCTGGCCCAGAGAGGGAGGGTCGGGCTGGAGGGAGGGGCTCCAAGGCTAGCTCCTGCCCCCACCCGCACCCTGATGCACCCCACTTCCTCCAGCTCTGGCCTTGGGAAATCTCCAAGGACCCGAGCCTGCGGGAGCAGGAAGCAGGAGGGGGCTTCTTGAGGAGAACCCTATGAGGCTGTGCCCAGAGGCCATAGGGACTCTAGACCATAATACCATCATCCCCGCACACCAAACTCACACTTCTTCCTAAACAGACACAAAGTGAAGCATCCTTAGTTTATCTTCCCCTACCAAAAATAAAATCTACGTATTTTATTATTTCTTGAAAGCATTTGTGCTTTCTTTGCAAAATCTTGTTTTATTCTCTCAGTGACCATGTGAGGTAGATGTTGCTGGTTCATTTTACAAACGAGGAAAGTCAGAAAGGTTAAGTGAAATTGTCCAAGGTCACACAGCTCCTAGATAGTAGAACTGAACTGAAGGCCTGCAACTGGGCCTATCAGACTATTAATTGGGGATTGCCACCACTTCTCCAGATGCCTTTGGAGGTAGGTCCTATCTTTTAACTCAGCAAGTCCTCATTGCTTCCTGCCTGCCTGAATGCTACTTCCTAAAAACCACTTTTTTACCTGGGAATAGATATGGCTGTCCTGGCAGCCCCACAAAACACTCCACCTTCCCCTGACACTTTCTGTGATGCCGATAAGTTTCTCACTCTAATCACAATCCTCCAAACCTGGCATCTGCTTTGGTCTTGGGGTTTCTGGATTAGGACTGTCAAAGAGATTATAACAGGGGAGAGAGGGAGAAGCCATCCACACATCCATTAATCCATCCATTTACTCATCTGCTCATTGATCGAACCATTCATTCATCTAGTGATCCTGCTATCTAGTCCTTCAATTATCCATCCATTCATTCATGTTTTTCTTTTTTTTTTTTTTTGAGACGGAGTCTCGCTCTCTCGCCCAGGCTGGAGTGCAGTGGCGCAATCTCGGCTCACTGCAAGCTCCGCCTCCCGGGTTCACGCCATTCTCCTGCCTCAGCCTCTCTAAGTAGCTGGGACTACAGGCGCCCGCCACCACGCCCGGCTAATTTTTTGTATTTTTAGTAGGGACGGGGTTTCACTGTGGTCTCGATCTCCTGACCTCGTGATCCGCCCGCCTCGGCCTCCCAAAGTGCTGGGATTACAAGCGTGAGCCACCGCGCCCGGCCATTCATCTTTTCATCCATATTCCCATTGTCTATCCATTCATCCATCCTACCATTCATTCATCTTTCCATCCACCCATCTATTTATCTACTCATCTATTCATTTACCCATTCATCTACTTATCTATCTTCTCATTTATGCTTGTGAATTGATTTAGTTTTCACTTCTTCTTTCTTTTTTTATCATTCTTTCCACTCATCCATTCTTCTATCTATTCATGTATTTCTCTACCTACCCGTCCATCCATCCACCCATTCATCCATGCATTCTCTCATCCACACACCTGCTTGTCTATTCTTTCATCCATCCTAACATTCATTCAACCCTCCATCCATTCATATGTCTATTTCTCTGTCCACTCACCTACCCATCATCCATTCAGCCAACTATTCATCATTCATACATAGTTTGTCTATCTACTCCTCTATTCATCCTTCCATTCATCTTCTGATCTGCCCATTCATTCACCCATCAACTTACCTACTTGTCCATATGTACATCAACATATACATATTTTACTCATCCATCCATCCAGGTACTATATCCTCACATCCATTATTTCATTCATCTATTAATTCATTTATGTTAAATGGAATAACCTAATAAGGATCTTAGCACAGTGCCTGACACAGTAAGCGTTCAGTAATGGTAATTGTAGTTGTTCTTATTCTAAGATTTCATTTGAGAAGCTGATGGTGTGGGAGTAGACAAACAGGCATATTTACAATGCGGTGTGGTGAAAGCTCTTGGAGAGGCATGAACAATGCTGCATGAGCAGCCAGGAGGCCTTCCCTCATACCCACCTCAGCTTCTACTCGTCTCTCCACAACTCTCCCAGGCAATCCTGCCCACTATCCATACTTCATCCTGGGCTTCCATGCTGTGCCTAGTGGCTCCAGATCAGATATTCAATGGCTTATGGGGCATCTCTCCTGGCAAGCCTCAAGCTGAACTCATTATTCTCCTTCGCACTTACCATTCCTTCTCCTGTACTTTCTGGATCCACAAGTGGTGCCAAAGTATGCCCTACTGCCAGTCCCCGAAATCACCCATGCTCAGACATATATTATCTCTCCCCTCCCACACCCCATCAGTCACCAAGCACGTTGCTACTTACCTTTGCAAGATCATTCACACCTGTCACCTCAGCAGCACCTCCTCACCCCATCTCCAACCAGGACCTTCTTACCCTTCACCTAGACTGTGGCATCTTTCTCTGCCTTCCTGCCACTATCTCTACATCCTCCAGTCCCTCCCACACCTGCCTCACTCCACTTCCCTAAACACTGTCCTCATGATGGCACTATCCTCAAAATCCATCAGTGACACCAAGAATATTCCTATATCACCCTGTCACATTCCCTTCTCCTCCATTGGCCTGTGGGCCCCTTGAGGGGGCTCACTTATCTCCATTGCCTGGCAAAGAAGTCTCAGTGAGTGTTTGTTGAGAGGATACATTATTTTAGTACATTTGAAGGTGAGAAACTCTGCTGAGCATGGAAGAAGGTACAACTGGGGCCTTGAGTAGTGTAGAAAAGCCTGTACCAGCTGCTGTGGGGCAATGTTCCTGGAAATTAGCAAAACAAGAAAAGGATTACTCAGAGAGATGGTGGGGATGTTTGGGAGTGGGAGTAATCCAGGTTGGGCTAGGAGAGAAGAGCATCTCAGAAGGTCCACAGGTGGGGAGAAGAAGGGGTTTGGGGACCAGATTTTGAAACTAGGCAGAGAGGAGGAATGGATGAGTGCCTGCAATACCTGACTTGCAATCTTGGAGGAGTTGGCTACGTGATGACCAGACTCAAAGGGTAGCCCAATGTGCTGTCAGGAGGCCAACTAGGAATGCAGGAAGTCACGGCAGGTGAGAGGTCAGCATCTGGGTAGGAAAGCCAAGAGGCTGGAGCCAAGAAGAATCTGGTCAGCCAGATACCAAGTTTCAGAAGCCGGAGTGTGAGCTGACCTGGGCTTGGAAAGGCCATGGGAGGTGAGGCTGGGAAGAAGGCAGGAGCAGGCAGCATAAAGGAAGGCCTCTGTAACAGAGGGGGCTTCGAAAGGAAGTGTAGGGGATGTTTGGAGAACAATGGCCGGGAGTGGTGCTGGGGTGGCTGTGGGGAAAGAGTGGCAGGGTGTGTGGGAGGTAGTGGTGTCTGGCCAAAGCCAACTCCAATACCCCTCACATTCCTGCAGACACACCCTTTCTGGTCCCTTCAGGCAAGTGCCACCTTTCTTACCTGTCCCAAGTTCGGTGCCCCAGAAGGGAGAGGGATTCAGGGAGAGTTGACTCTTGCCTTTCTCCTTCTCTTTGCCAAGCCAGGACAAAGTAGGGAAGGAGGTCTCTTCAGCCCCCAGTAGTCAGGGTCAGGGCAGCCACCTCTGGGCTGATGTCACCGAAGGCCTCCAGCCAGATCCTGAGTCTGTTTTCATTCCTGCTTTATGAGATGGGAATAATGAATGAGAAACAGAGAGGGGCAGGGAGAGACGGTGGAGGGAGAGAGTCCCTTGCCCGTCTGCCCCACCCCCAAGCTAGAACCTGGGCTGTGCTCCTGACAAGTGCCTTCAGTGCCTGGGTGCCCAGCTTCCCTCCAATCTGTCTCCTCCCCTCTCTGAAAAAAAGAAAGCTGAGGCAGCCCTTAAAATATGTGCAGCTGAGGGGCAGGAGGGGTCACTCTGAAGTGGGCAGGAAGGGCCTGAGTGTGTCATCCAAGTGGAGCACTTCTGGGTTCCCTGGACCCCCTTCCTAGGTATCCTGATGTAGGGGAAGAACACAGAACTGGGGACAGGGTAGATGGGATCTGGATTTTGTCTCTGTCAGGGACTGTCTCTGTGATCTTAGGCAAGTCATTGAACCTCTCTGAGCCTTTCCTTGGAGGCATAGAGTGCATCACATATTCAGAAACCCGTGTGGACAGATGTGTCTTGCAGCAGGGAAGAAGTAGAACAAAGGGCTGAGGAAGTATCAACATAGAGGGTGCCAGAGGAAATCTGTGGAACCAAGAACTGCTGAGGCCAGAAGCCCAAGACTGCTCCTCTGAGCTGTGAGAAGCGGGTGGCCCCCTCCTGGGGATGACTTACAGAAAAGGGAAGGCTTGGGCAGTATCATATGTTCATGACCGTGTTCCTTCCTCATCCTCTGAGTTGGAATGAGGGCCCCTAGCCTGCCCTGCTCTCATCGGCCCTAGGACCTTTGCATACACCACTCCCTTCTCTCTTCTTGCTAACTGCAACAGAGCCACCAAGATTGAATTCAAGAATTGGGTTCAGTGGCTCACACCTGTAATTCCAGCACTTTGGGAGGCCAAGGCAGGCGGATCACTTGAGGTCAGGAGTTCGAGACCAGCTTGGCCAACATGGCGAAACTCTGTCTCTACTAAAAATACAAAAAAATTAGCCAGGGGCGGTGGCAGGCCCCTGTAATCCCAGCCACCTGGGAGGCTGAGGGAGGAGAATCGCTTGAACCCGGGAGGCAGAGGTTGCAGTGAGCTGAGATTGCGCCACTGCACTCCAGCCTGGGTGACAGAGTGAGACTCCATTTCAAAGAGTGAAAAAAAAAAAAAAGAGTCACCACCTTGGGCAGCCCTTTTTGACAGTATTTTGGCCTAGGTCCCTCCCTTACAGCACTTGGAATGCTTACCCAGGTATAGAACTTACCCTGTGGCGCTTACCACATTGCATTCATTGGTTTATATATCTGGGACCCTCTCAGCTGTGCACACCTCCAGGGAGTGGGGGCTGTAAGCTGGTTTATCCCCACATCCCCAGCTCCTTACACTGGACCTGGTCTATAGAACTCCCCAGTGAAAGTATGTTGAATAAATGAATGAATGAGTAGGGAAGTGAATGAAGATACGCTCAGGGTCAGAGACTAAAAGGTTAAAAGGACCTAGAGAGTCGTGGGGGGTCCCAGCTCCCTCTGCTGGGCATCAAATAACTGGTCAGAGAGCCCCCAGCCCTGCCCAAGACTAGCTGAGGTCCCTAAAACTGTGATTTAGTTCCACAACAGTCAACTTGGTTTCTGTTACATTTACCTCGACCTGTAATTAGATACAATTATCTGCATGTATATTTGAATCACATCCCTGTTCGCTATTAGACTTGAAGCTCTTTGAAGCATCGATCTTCTGTGTTCTTGCTCATCGCAGTATCCCCAGTGCCCAGCACAGTACCTGGCACACAGGAGTTCTCTAGTACACACTTGAAGAATGACTATTGGAGGGAAACAGTTCCATTTCCCCAAGCGGGCCCAGGATCAGTGTGCTGAGAAAAAGCCAGAAGCCTTGAGCCACACTTGCCCTCTCAGCAATGCGCCACATTTCCGTGGCCTTCAAACCACCCAGGCCCCAGCAGCCCTACCCCAGGAACTGATCCAGGGCCCAGGCTAGGCCTGCAGCAAAACGTCCAGGAGCCCCGTGGGTGGGAACTCTTTCTCTGCCCCTTTAGCTTCCTCACCCTTTTCCCTTCCAGAGAGACCTGAATGGAGTTGGTGGATTTCTCCTGGTGCCTTGGTTTATTCCGTCCCTGCTATGTGCCAAGCACTGTTCAGCATTTTCCTATTTGCTTCTATATTTTCTTCAAACTTCATACAAATAAAAAATAGCTAACATTTTTGAGCACTTACTACAATCCTGGCACATACTTTACATGTATTTACTGATTTAACAATCTCATGATATAGAAATGATAACTATACCTTTTTATAACTGAGGGCATTGAGGCAGAGAGGTATAGAAACAAAAGAGCTGGGCTTTGAACCCCAGTCTGCCCATACATAAATAGGCAGCCCTTCCCATGGCACTACGCACAGTTTCTGGGTTATAATCCAGGGTCTGGCCACTCAGGCTTAGGTCTAAGGACTGCTATCCAGTTCCCTCTCCCTCACCTGCTGTCCTGGGCACCTCTCCCTGTGCTCAGGGGCTGAGCACAGACTAAAGCACCTTTGCTCCCTAGCTGTTCCTACTCTCTGAGCTCAGGCATAGAGAGGGCAAGAAGTGGTTCCTTTGGGGCTATAACTGCCCCCATGGGGCAAGTGGAAAGAGGGAATCAAGGGGGAGCAGCCCCTTCCTAAGCCTCAACAACCCCTCACCCCCACCGACTTCCTTTTAGCCCTAACTTGGGAGATCTAATTTTCTGCCCTCAGGAAGTGTGAAAGTAACCAACACTAGGCCTACTAAAATCTCATTCCCTCTCACTCCTTATCTGTCCCCAGAAGAGCCAGACAACTCCTGAGGCGCCCTCTCTCTTCTGTCTCTTTCTCTGCTTTAATCATAGCCCTCCCTCCTTGCAATCCTGCTGGGGGGTCTGAGGACTCCTCCCAGCCCTTCCCAGTGAGACACAGGTTAGCCAGGTGAAGCGGTTCGGGTAGGAAGTGTGCTGGGGGCGGGAGGAGCCTTTCAGGAAGGGGATGGCTTTTCTTCCCTCTCTGCATCCCCTCCCCTGTCATGGGAGACTCTTAGGGCGTGTGGGCTTGGAAGGTGGGGCCTAGAGGGTCAAGTGACTGAGGACGAATGAGCGTGAGTGAGGGAGTAAGGGCTGTGCTGTGGTGTAGCTTGGGTCAGTGAAGTGTGCCCGTCAGCTGTTTCCGTGGGCAAGTGGCAGGAGAGGGCGCGCATGCAGGCGAGGATACCTGGATACAGGAAGAGGGAGGTATGCGTGGTGGCTGCACAAGGCACAGCCGACAGAGTACCTTACTTCCCCGGGACCTCTGGGCTCAAGACGTCCCTGGAGATCCTCGGCCTGGGGCGCACAGTCCAAGAGTTCCCCTGATCGTCTGGCTTCCAGGGCCCCTCCCGCCTTGGTGCGAAACGACCACGATCTTGCCCTCCCTGCGGACCCAGTAGAGGGCGATGTCACACCTATGCGGGTGGAGCCCCCACCCCAGCATCTCCGCGCCCTCCACCCAGACTCCCGCTATAAAGGTCAGGGCGATGGCATAGGATGGCGAGGGAGGCTTCGCAGGACTAAAGGGCCACGGATCCCTCCCCGTTCCCTAGCTTCGAGAGTAGGAAGTGGACCCTTGAGCAAGAGCACGGCGCGCCCCCTCCACTTGATTTGCGCCTGCAGCCGGGGAATGCTGAGCGGCTGTGCAGGAGGCCACTCGGCACCGCGTCCCCTCCCCCGGCCGCCCGCCACACCTCGCCCCGTTGACAGCTCCGGCGCCTAGTCCAAGGGCCACCTCGGGCCCCCGCATCGCCCGCCCCCGCCCCCGCAGAGCCCCTTCACCCCTACTAGGGGAGGAAGGAGGCCTCGGCCGAGAGGCTGCGTCCCTTCCCCTCCCCTCCCCGCGTCCGCCTCGGGGGACGCAGAGAGCTTAGCCGTGAGGGGCGCCCCTCCCCCGGGCCGGCTGCGGCGGCGCGGCTGGGCTCCGTGGGGGGAATACTAAGGAGCGGGCGCCGCCGAGCAGCCCCAGCGCGGGAGCGCGCGGTGAGGGACGGGGGCGGCCTGGGGAGCCCGCGCCGCCGCCAGCTGTGCCAGGGCCGCTCCCAGGCTCCTCGGATGGCCGCCGCTTCCGCGGCCGGGAGTGCGCCACGCAGCAGACCCTGCAACCTTCGCCGGTGGCCGCCTCCGAGCGGCCTCCCTGGGCCTCCACCCCAGGGCCTGAAATCACGGTCGCATGCTTCCAGGCCTGCGGCTCCGCCGACCCCTAGGTGCAGCCTCTCGCTTAGATTTCTCCTGGGAAGCTCTGCGCTGCCTGGACGAGTCCAGGGAGAGGTGCGGGGCCGCGACACGTGAACCGCTCATCTACATGGCGTGGTGTCTGTCCATGCTTCTGTGCCTACCCAGGGACCCTCTAATTTAGGGTATGCAGGTCTCTTGGAAAGCACAAAGGTTTGCTGCCCAAGGATCCCTCCCGATGCTGGGAACATGACTGCACTTCCCCCCTCCCCAGCCTGTTCCTGCGTCCGAGGGGCCTCTGAGGGCCCCCCACCACGCTTTCTCCTTTGACATTTCCAGAAGCTGTTTTCCTAACCCTCTCCCTGGTTCTTGTTATTTATCCTCTGAATCTTTCAAGTATGCAGGCAGTCTCTGGGTGGGAATCACAGCCGCGGGCCTGACTTACTGGCTCAGCGACTTTGGGCAAGTTACTTAACCTCTCCTTTTCCTCTTCTGTAAAAAGCAGTTAAAAATACTTCCTTGCCTGGCTGGGTTGTTGTGAGATTAAATAAGATCCGTGTATAAATGGAGCATTTAGCCCAGCGCCTCGGCATAGGAAGCCTCAGTGAGGAGCAGCCGAACTTCCGGGCCTCGGCCTCTGAACACCAGTGGCTCTCCTTCCCTTTGTCCTTGGTCATGTGACCCTGGGAACTGATCAACCCCCTCTACCCTCAGCTCCCTTAAAGACAAAGGCTGGGAACCGACTCAGTAAAACACCATCCAGGCACAAGAGCCTGCCCCCACCCCAGGAAGGCCTCTGCCTTAGAAGGAAGGAGCTCTGGGGTAGTTTGTTCTCCCTTGCCTCTGACCCACTTCCAAGAAGTGTGTTAGATGTTCAAAGCAGTGAGGTCCAAGCACAAAGGGGAAACTGAGCCTGGATGGGCCCGGATCTGGTTTCCCAATGCCTCCAGGGAGTTGTGAAGAGTTGGCAGCCAGGGACTGTGAACTCTGAATCAGGGAATCTTGCTTTGGGAGGAGGAATAAGAAGGGGCAAGAGAATCATCTTATTGCCTTTATTTCTGCTGTCGGCCCAGCTGACCCCATTGCAGGGCACAGGGCCAAGCTTTTACACGCTCACCCATGCTCTCTGTGCAGGCCAGTGCATGCACACACACACACACACACGCGCGCACACACACAAACTCACACATCCCAACTCTGGCTCTGAGAGTCAGTCTCTGGGGGGCAAAGGGCAACTCCTCAGCCTGCCCCTGCCTGCCCTTTTATGACAGCACCAAGGGCGGGGGTGGGGACAGGGCCCTCAGCCCCCAGAACAAATCCCTGTGCAAACTGGAGGTGCCAGCTGGCTTCAGGATGGGGGTGTCACATTTCCCCATTCCTGGAGTCCCTTCCTCCAGTTCCCGAGGGAGGGACTGCTCTCCGCCTACCTGGGGGGCCAGACCCCTGCCAGGGCTGGGCCCTGTGGAACCCCGGCTTACCCCAACCTGACCCTGCCAGGACCTCCAGCACTGAAGAACAGACAAGTGTGAGGTTGTGGGGATCCCCTGCTGGAGAGCAGGAAGGTCTGGGCCCTGAGGGGCTTGGGGAGGGGTCATCACCCCCTCTCCTAATCCATCTTCAATATGAAGAGGTTTGGGGCACACTTCCTGGGGAGGGAGCACAGGCCTGGAGAAGTCCCAGCTTGGGCCTTTCCCAAACTTCCAGCTTCTGGGCCACAGCCTAAGGCCAGGCATCCAAAAGTCCAAGAGTCCGAAAGTCCAGCCGGCTGCTTGGCATCCCTGCACGGTCCTCGGGGTCCCCGTGGGAGCCGGTGTCAGACCTGCACAGGCAGCGTCTGGTTCATCTGCAGCCGCATGTCCTGGATACTGCTCAGGATCTTCTTCTGGTGGCCGGCCAGGGTGACCCCAATACGGAGCAGGTCTCTGCAGATGCAGCAAAATCAGGATCAGTCCCTCTCCTCGTACCCTCAACTCTGGGCCCAGCCTAGGGCCCCCTGCCCTGCTCCTCCAAATCTGAGGCACACTTACTCTGCCGTCATCTGGGCCACCAGGTCAAAGGATGCAAACCCCGCACTGACGAAGCTCTCCTTGTACCGCCCCATCTTGATGGCATCCAGCCAATCGCCAACTGTCGTGAAGGTTGTGTAATCTGGGACCGTGCGGTCCAGGAGGGGCTGTGACATGCTGTGGGAAGAAGAGAAGGATCTGGTGAGTCTTGAGGGCGGGAGATAGGGCTACGGGCTTGGTGGGAGCAGAGGCGGAGGTACTAACCCAGACTGAGCGCTGGCGATGACTTTGAGGCTGGCAGCATTGCGGATGAGCTTGTCCAGGGTATTGACAATCTGGGAGAATTTGGGCCTGAGGTTCCGGTCCCGCACCCAGCAGTCCAGCATGAGCTGGTGCAGTGCTGTGGGACAGTCCATGGGTGGTGGCAGCCGGTAATCCTGCTCCACGGCATTGATGACCTGGGCCGAGGGCAGGGAAACCCAGAGTGAGCCGCTGCCATGATCGCCAGACAGCTCCCACCTACCCAACCACTCTAGCTTAGCCTCACTCACATCCTGGTTGCTCATGTCCCAGTAGGGTCGCTCTCCATAGCTCATGACCTCCCACATGACAATTCCGTAGCTCCAGACATCACTAGCAGAAGTGAACTTCCGATAGGCTATGGCCTCCGGGGCAGTCCAGCGGATGGGGATCTTCCCGCCCTGGTGAGGGGGGCACAGGCCCTTCACCCTGTGACTCCGGGCTGCCCCCCAGGCCCGAGCCCCTGGCTGATAGGCACCCCCCGCAGTCTCCCTCCCAGCGGCTTCCTGTACCAGGGAACTGGTGTAGGTAGGATCGGAGGGGTCATCCTCCAGGAAGCGGGAGAGGCCAAAGTCTGAGACTTTGCAGACCAGGTTGCTGTTGACAAGGATGTTGCGAGCAGCCAGGTCACGGTGCACATAGTTCATCTCGGACAGGTACTTCATGCCAGCAGCAATGCCCCGCAACATGCCCACCAGCTGGATGACCGTGAACTGCCCATCGTTGAGCTGCAGGCAACAAGCATGCTCAGGTGAGCCTATTGCCCCCATCAGCCCATGGCCTGCCCACCTGCCTTCCCTCTCCGAGTACTCAGACTCCACCTCGTCTCTCCTGCAACCATGTCCAGAGCGCCCTGAGGGTAAGTGAGCTGCCCTACTATGTGTCAAGTATCTTGTAGACAACATCCCAATTAATCCCCATGAGGACCCACTAGCTCTTACCACTCCCATTCTACAACCAGGCAGCTGAGAGAGAGGTTAAGTCACTTGCCCGAGGTCACACAGGCAGTAAGGAACAGTCAAGATGTGAACTCCCATACTTATGGCTATGAAGGCCCTGCCATTTCCCTGCACCAAGCCACCTCAGTAAATGCGTATGGACTTGAATAGGGGCTGTCTGACTTGTGGGAGGGGATGGTTAGCCCCACCCAACTCGCTGGGGGAGGAAGAGGGCCTGGGGGCTGGCTCTTACCCGGAGGAAGGAGTCCAGGGCGCAGTTTTCCATGAACTCAGTGAGGATCATAACTGGCCGACTTTTGGTGACCACGCCCTCGAGCCGGATTATATTGGGGTGATCAAACTGACCCATGATGGAGGCCTCGCTTAGGAAGTCCCGCCGCTGCCTCTCGGTGTAGCCCACCTTCAGCGTCTTGATGGCCACAAACACCTCTCGGCGGCCAGGCTGTTTCAGTCGACCACGGCACACTTCCCCAAACTCCCCTGCAGGGCACAGGGCACAGGGCACAAGCTATGACTCACCCCTGTACCCAGCCCGCCTCAGCTTCTCATCTCTACTGTGCCCCAGAGACTCACCAGCTCCGATCACCTCCTCGATCTTGACGCAGGACACGTCGATCTCCTTGGCAAACTCCCGAACAGCCTCATTAGGGTCCTCGTAGGTAAAAGGGTCAATATAAACCTTCATTCCAGGAGCAACTGGAGGGAGAAGAGGTGGGCGTGAGAGGGTAACAGTCAAGCCAGCCTCTCCCTGCGATGGGCACAGCTCCAGCAGGCTCCCTGCTGAGCCCAGCCCCATATTCCTCTGTGTTGCTGCCCTAACCCTCCAGCCCCCATGAGAACTCCTGGTGACCATAAAGGCTAGACACCTAGGATTCTACTCCTAGTTTTTCTCTCTCATCTTTCATCACATCCAGACCTCTTTCAGATTCATCCCTCCCCTGGTTCCCCCTGCCCCGACCTTGTCCAGGCCTTCAACACTCACACTATTCCAATAGCCTCCCAGCTCTCTGCCTCTGGACTTTTCCCACTGAGCTATCCTGCATACCGCTGTCTTCCTAAAACAATCCTTTCATTGTATTACTCCCCAGCTTGAGAGCCTTTCCAATTACCTATGGTGGAGTCAAGTCCAAACTCCTCTGCCTGCCTTTCAGGACCCTCCGAGGGCTGGCCACAGCTACCCAGCCTGGCTTCCTAGCAGCTGTCAAACCAGTCTTCTCGCTGCCCCCACAGTTGGGCTCCTTCCCCAGCCCGCCCACTACCTTCCAGAGGTTCCTCTGGCCAGGAATGCTCTCCCTCACCTCCCAAAACCCTGCTCATCCCGCCTGGCTCAGCTCAAGTCCACCTCCTCGAGGAAGCCTTCCTCTTCTCTAAACTCTTAGTGCCCTTTACAACAGGAGCACCCAGCTCAACCCTTAAATGTTCTCGAATTGTTTCCTGTGTGTATGCATCTTGTCTTTCCCGCAGGACTAACTGCCTTTGGGGGAGGGGTCACATCTCAGTCATTTCTGGGGCTAGCAGGAGTGAGTAGGGGCCCAGGGGACCCGGAGTGAGATAGGGGTCAGGAAATGCCACTCGACTGGAAGTGGGAGGGGGCATTCAGGGTTTATCTCTAAGGAATGAAGTCCCAGGCAGGGAGAAGGGTGTCTGCGAGCTCTGCAGGGGGCTGGGAGAGCTTGGGGAGGGCGGCGGGGACAAACTCACTGTACTGCTGCAGCTTCTCTGTGTACTCCGAATCAGAGCCGTGTCGCTGCTTCCTGTAGGGTGGCAGGGTAGAGGGCAGGCCTGAGACAAGTCATCTGCCTCCCTTTGTTCAGAGCACCCTTGGGCTCACAGAAGGGGCAGAGAGGATACAGGGGATGGCCCGGGGCCTAGTCCCACAGTTGGTGGTCACAGCAGTCTCTGGGTCTCTGAGCAAGGGGCTCAGTGGACTCAGTCCCTAGGGAAACTGCCCGGAGATTCAGGGAATGGGGTATGGAGAAAGGGCAGGATGAAGACACAGGCAGGGATGGGAGAGGGCTTCTCCAGCAACGGCTGGCCCCAGGAGGGCTAAGGCCCTGGGTCTGAGGGAGGTGGTGGCGGCTCATCTCTGTGGCATGAGGGCTCTAGGATGCTAAAGGGCAGTTTGAGTTGGCCCATGGAGCAACAGTGGGCCTGGGAGTACCTGAGGCAGACGATAGCGATGACCACGACAGCCACCACGAAGACAAGCCCAGCTGTAGCGGAGCCCACAATGAGGGGAAGTTGCTCCTGGAGCTGCTGGGCCCCGGAGCCTGGAGATGGAGAAGGGGCTGCTGAGTGGAGAGACAGAGAGTGAGGGCCACGATGGGGACAGGCGCAGGGGGCTACTAACCTCTCTCACTTGTGGTCTCAAATTCAGCAGGGCGGCTGTACTGCCCGTAGCCAGCTACTGTGCGGGCACGGACCTGGACCACATAGCGGGCGTCAGGCCGAAGCCCATCCAGCTGCACCGAGTTCATCTGGCTGGTCACTGTGGAGGCGATGCCCTCACTCTGCAATGCCAGGAGGGAGGGGGCATCCTCAGGTGGGTCCTGAGGCCAACCGGCCCCTGTTCACACCCAGGCCTGCCACATGCCCCCTCCATACCCAAGGCCTTGCTCCCAAGGGCCCCGTCATGATCCGGGGGTGACTTTCTCAGCCCAGCTCAGCCCAAGGCCTCCTCCTGCCCCTTGAGGTTCTGACCTTCTCAAAGTACTTCATCTCGTAGTCCAGGATGACTCCGTTGGGCCGCTCTGGGGGTGCCCAGGATAGGGTGAGGCTGCTGCCTGAGCTGCTGTGCAGGCGTAGCGTGGGCACTTCAGACGGGGCTGGGAAGAGCAGAGGGCTCACCAGGGGCTCCCTGGACCCTGGCATCCTTCCCAAAGACCCACTTCCCATGGGACCCCCAGTGGTCCCTTAGCAGGCCCTGGGACACCTCAGCTCGATCCAGGGGAAAGTGACCCAGGCCCTACCCTCCAGTGTCCCCTCCTCACCAGCCTGGTTTGTGGTGATATTCACAGCCGCATAACGAGGCGGCAGAGGGCTCTTGCCCGAAACACCGTTGACCGCCTGCACCTCGAACGTGTAGCGCGTGTGGGCCAGCAGATGGCTGATGTGGACCCGGCGCTCCGTCAGGCCCAGCTGCCGAGGCACAAACTCCACGTTGTCGTCACAGCGTGAGCAGGCTGAGGCCCCTCCAGCCCCATGGCACTTCTTGCAGATGACATTGTACAGGAGGTCATCCCGGCCACCCAGGTCCCGGGGCTCACTCCACTCGAGGATCAGTGAGGTTTCATTCACGTTGGAGATCACACCTCGGGGTGGAGATGGCACGGCTGTGAGGAACATGGAGGGAGAAGGTAGTGAGCTGGGGGCTCTAGGACCATCCCTCTGCCCAGAGTTCCTGCACACTCCAACCTGCTTTCTACCTCCTTGCCTTGCCTATGCTTTGATAAGCAGAATAACGTTCCTACATTTCTTCACCAGGCAGACTCTATTTATCCTTCAATAACCAGCTTGTGATGTCACTTCCTCTTGGAAGCCTTCCTTGATTTGTCCTTGCCCTATACTCTGCATGTACATAAAACAATTCCTAGACAGCCTTCTAGCCCAGCTCTTTGTACATTACGGTCATTATCTGTTTTTACACCTATTTCTCCCACCAGGTTGCGAGCTCCTTCAGGACAATGACTGTATCGTATTCACCTCCACGCCCTCGATACCCAGCACAATGCCTGGCACACCAAAGACCAGGGCAGAGAGGAAGTGGGGCACCAGGCCACCCTCAGGATATGAGGCCCCCTCCATGGTTAGAGTGGGGCTGGGGAGAGGCGCTTCTATACAGAGGGAGGGGCAATTGACTAGAAGGCCAACTGCTAAGCTCCTAGCCAGTTCCTAAGCGTGGCTAGGAACTGGTAGGTGCTTAGCAAGTGTTGATGGAAGGGATGAGCCGGCTGACATGGATTCTGGCTCAGAGGCAGTCACCTCCCAGTTGTGCCATCTTGAGCACAACATCTAACTTCCCTGAGCCTCAGCTCCTTCTCTGGAAAATGGGGCTATTCATAGTGACTGCTTAGGCTTCCCAGGCTGGCCCCCCAGAGGGAAGGCCTACAGAGGGAAAGAGAGGTCGCGCGTTCACTCACTGGTGCAGGCACTGTCCGCAGAGTCTGAGTCTGCACGGTAGAAGTTATTGTGGCAGGTGCAGATGCTGGCGGCTGGGGAGGTGGTACGGCTGTTGGGGGGACATGGGAGGCAGGGCCCCTCTCCCTGCTTCGCCTTGTAGCTCCCAGGGGGACAGGCTGTGGGGGAGAAGAGGATGGATGGGGCTCACCTCCCTTCCCTGCAGACACCAGACCTCCACAGCTCCATGAGAACCTGGCTTCTCCCCAGCCTAGGTCTGGTCCCTCCACCTCCTAGACTGTGGGGGCAATGCTGCGATTGCCTAACTCCAGCTGCAGCTACAAAAGGCCCTACTGCCCCATGGAAACCCCACGTCAGCGGATTCCTCCCCGCCCCTGCCCCCCTCACCCCTACCCCAGGGCCTCATGGATGAAGACGTCAGCCCCATCACCTGGACAGCCTGGGCTTGTTGAGGCAGGGAAGACAGAAAGACGGAGGAAGAGGCGGGGATGGGGAAGAGACCACCGGTGGGCTACCAGCACCCGGAACTGTGAAGATGCCCCACCTCTCCCCGAGGCTCCAGAAAAATCATTCCTGAGGACCCCGAAGGACACCTTAGAACAGCCAGGAGATGGGGGCTTCACAGTGAAGCTCTCGCCCCACCCACCAGGCGCAGGCAGCAGCTCCTGTCTGCCCTTGGGCAGGGATGGGGCCTGAGGACGGGTGAGAGGAGGAGAGAAGGAAAGCAGGCAGGAAGACTGGGGTCACCTGGAGTTCAGAGGCCTCAAGTGTCCACGAGGGGACTCACCCCAGAGCAAGCCCAGGGCCTGAGCGTCCCTTCTCCCCAGTCTCCCCTCCTGCTATCTACCCTTGGCCCCCTGGACACGGGCTCGGTGGATTTATGGTAGCCTTATCGTGTATTCTTCACACTGGAACATTTGCAAGTCAAAGGAGGCACTGGTAATAACTGTGTTAGGATAATGGGCATAAACCAAGACCCTCCTAGACACTAAAGTGGGTCGCTGCCTCTCCATATGACTGCCTGCGGAGGGGGACACCCACAGGGGAGAATGCCCAGCGCTAGGGCTTGCCCTTTTCTGGGGTTTCATCTGCCCTCACGAAGGTGATATTCCACCCTAGCTCTTTTGAGCCAGTGGGGGAGGGGGCAGAGGCCAGGCCAGCCTGGTTGCTATGGGAACCAGCATGCATTTCCTGCCGGGGACCTGCAGAGTGTTAGCCCCTCTTCAGGCTGTCAGGCTCATCACCCCACCCCCTTTCTCCACTTAGGAAGAGGAAATCTCAGGACAGATTTCCATCGAGAAGTGGAGAGGGCCCGGGAAAGCCACTGTTCACCTTCCCATGACAACATGGCCTCGCAGCCAGCTTCATGCTGCCAAGCCCCTCACACCTAGGGCTGCCATAAGAGTCATCACCTACCCTTCAGAGCTGTAGGCTGCAAGCCCCAAGGAAGAGAATCAGTCAAAGGGAGCGAAAGACAGGGCCCTCAGCACACCATCCTGCGTGGCAGAGCACAAGAGGAGGGTGCCAGCTTCCACATTCCCTAGCTACAAGGCCTGTGCACAGAGCTTCTCCAAGACTCAGTTTCCTTATTGGCGAAATAGGGAGATGGCAGGAATCTACCTCACAAGGACTGGTGAGGCTCAGTGAGAGACCCCCTAGGTGGACAATTTTGATAACTCCAAAGCCTAGTAACTCCAAAGTCTCGGCAAGCCATCGGAGGCAGGCCTCCTGAACTCCTCATGTATACAGTAAGGGCAGAACAGCCCAGCTCTCATGGATCCCAGGGCTCTGGAGACTCATGGCCAACACTTAGCTGGTGGCTGTGCTCCCATGTGCCAGACACTGTTCTACGGGCAAAGCATTGCTCACATAAGCCTCACTACAGCCCCCTATGAAGGAACCTCTATTATTGTCCTCATCTTGCACATGAGGAAACCGAGGTTTAAACTGTTAAGTAACTTGCCCAGGGCCAGGAGTGGTGGCTTACGCCTATAATCCCAACACTTTGGGAGGCCGAGGTGGGTGGATCACTTGAGGTCAGGAGTTCAAGACCAGCCTGACCAACATAGTGAAACCCCGTCTACTAAAAACACAAAATTAGCCAGGCGTGGTGGCACACGCCTGTAATCTCAACTACTCAGGAGGCTGAGGCAGGAGAATTGCTTGAACCTGGGAGGTGGAGGTTGCAGCAAGCCAAGATCACGCCATTGCACTCCAGCCTAGGCAACAATTGTGAAACTCCATCTCAAAAAAAAAAAAAAAGTAACTTGCCCAAGGTCACGTAAGTGCTAAGCGACAGAGTCAGGACTCAACTTCAGGGACTGGGCCCCTAACCACTGTGCCATTTATATACTGCCTCCCAAGGAGCAGAGGAGAGCCCAGGGTAAAAAGCCATGCACAAGGTACCCACAGCCCCTGTGCCCTCGGCCCTGGGGCCGACCTACCACTTTCAGGGTGAAGCATACACTCAGGCCGGGACAAAGCGAGCATCTCTGCCAGCCTCCTAAGCCTCTGACTGCATTCTCCAGGTGCCTGCTTGCCAAGGATTCTGCATGCTTCTCTTCCTCTCTCTTTAATTTCATTTTTTCTCTTACTATCCTTGTGTCTCTCCTCATTTTCTCTCTCTTCTCCCTCCTTACACCACATTCTCTGCATCTGATCCCCACTCTTCCCTTTCCTGTCTCCACTGTGGACCTGCTCCCAGACCTCCTAGTCAGAGAGCAAGCAGGGGCGGGTGGTCGGGCGGTAGGTAGCTGTGGCCCAGGCCCTCCCTTTCCCCAGGACAGTCCCCACTCACGGCGGCACTGGGACTCCTTGGCAGCTGGCTCATGGCCGGTGGCACAGGTGCAGGCACCCACAGGCACCATCCACTCCCCATCGCCGTTGCAGTAGAGCTTGAGTGGCACCGACACCTCCACGGCATTAGGGATGCAGGTGCCAGGAGCAATGACCAGCGAGGTGGGCTCCGCCCCAGTGAGGGTCTCGGGGAAGAGTGCGAAGCCTGCGGTGGTGGATGCACACTTCTTGTAGAAGGCGCGCACGGAGATGAGCGACATGCAGGCGCCCTGGTCCTGGAAGGCCAGGTAGAAGCCAGCCTTGGAAAGTGGCCCAAAGCTGCGCACCTTGGTGTTGACACGGCCGGCATCGAGACGCGAGAAGCTCTCATCGGGCGCGATGGTGTCCACTTTCACGTAGGGGTTCTCCATCCAGAAGGGGGAGGAGGCCGAGGCCACATCGCTGTCAGCCTCGTAGTAGAAGAGGTTGAAGGTCTCCTTGCAGGAGCCAGGGATGTTGGGGATGCTGTTGCAGTCACGCACAGTGAACTTGAGCTCCACGTAGACCCGTTGCACATCCCGCCGCCAGATGAACCCTGTGCGAAGCCAGTTGTTTTGGCTTGACTCACGCACATTACACACCTGGTATGTGCGGATGGGATTCATGGCCTCATCGTAGCCACTCACCTCTTCCCACTGTGCATGGACCAATGAAAAAGACAGAGTGAATGCCTGCATTTGCCAAGTGCTTCCCTCGTGCCCAGATCTGCTCTATTTACTTCACAGGGATGCTTCTATGGTGTGCAGTGGCTGAACATACAGGCTATATGGGTTCAAATTCAGCTCTCTGCTTGCTGTGTGATTATGGGTAAGTCACTTAACTGCCATGTGCCTCAGTTTCCCCATCTGTAACATGGGGATAATAAAGATGTGTAAGGTATGACTTTAACTGAATAAAGCATTTAGGACAGGATTAGGAACTTGGTAAGTACTGCAGGAACATCAGCTATATTTGTTATCTTTATACCTCAGTTTCATCGTCTGTAAAATGGGGCTGCTCGGAACTAAACGAGGCTGTGAGGAATTAAATCAGGCTAATAAATGTAATGAGCTTGTAGCAGTGCAAGCACTTCTGGGATGCTGGCTGTCACTATTAACATTGCATTTAATCTTCACAACAACTCCACGAGGAGCCGCATCTGTTGTCCCGATGTTTAGAGATGAGGAAGCCAAGGCTCACAGAAGGGAGTTTTGCCCAAGGTCACACAGCTAGGCCTGGTGACTGCAGGGCCTGTAGTGCCATCGTACTCCAGGGTTCTAGGGCTTACAGCAGCCATGAAGCCATCTAGGGAGATTAATTAGAATATTTGAGAGAGGTCCGGACTGCAGGAATTTAACAGTCAAGAAGTGGCCGCCCAGAGGGGTAAATGGCCTTGCCCAAGGTCACACAGCAAGTTAAAGATCTGGAACTAAGGTTTCCAAGCCAGTGTTTTCTCCAGGGACCCAAGGAGGAGGGAGATGGGGGGGATGGACACGCAGAGGGCTGTTAGGAAGAGAGGGAGAGGGAGCGGGAGCTGGGGGGGCACAGGCAGGCAGAGGAGTGAGAGATAGAAATGCCCACAGAGAAGGACCATGAGGTGCTTCAGAGGGTCACAAGTGAGGATGATGGGGATAGCACAGGAAGTGAGGGTGACAGGCAGAGGGCAGAGGCAGCCCTCCTCCAGGCCCTGGTGAGATGAGGGGGCACAGAGGCTGGAAGTGGGGGGAGGCCTAATGGCAAACAACATTCAGGAGAATGATGGGAAAGTCTCACCCCACTTTCTGGATGAGATGTCCACGCCAACTCAGATGTCACCCATTTAGTGTCCATGAGGGTCTCTGGAGGAACAACGGAGAAAAAGGTCAGGGACTAATCTCAGGATGAGGAGACAGAAGAGATCACAGCTGAGCGAAGTGGCTCACACCTGTAATCCCGGCACTTTGGGAGGCCAAGGTGGGTGGATCACTTGAGGTCAGGAGTTTGAGATCAGCCTGACCAACATGTTGAAACCCCATCTCTACTAAAAATACAAAATTAGCCGGGCGTGATGGCGCACACCTGTAATCCCATCTACTCGGGAGGTTGAGGCAGGAGAATCGCTTGAACCCGGGAGACGGAGGTTGCAGTGAGCGGAGATCGCGCTACTGTACTCCACCCTGGGCAACAGAGAGAGAAACTCTGTCTAAAAAAGAAAGAAAGAAAGAAAGAAGAGATGGCTCAGGAAATTATTCCCACCAGGCTCCACTTTCCACAAGTCCTGAAAGCCTCCAGTTTCCCTACCCTAGAGGAGACCCTGTGGCCATCCCCAGAGATGTCACAGCCCCAAAGATGTCAGGTTGGGCAGGCTAGGGGTGGGTGCCCTGACCTCAGGCCTGGGTTAATGAGGCGGGAGCAGAGGGGAGCAGAGGCCGGTCCACACACCTACAGGCTCTGCTAATCTCCACACAAAGGGGCCGGCAGGGCCTTTATCCTGGAACAAAGGGCTGTGTGCTTCAGACCCTGGCCCTGGCCTCCCCTGACTCCGTTCCCAGCACAAAGGCCCAGCCCCACACAAGGCCCAGGGGAAGGGGAGGGCAGTGACAGGCCAGAGCCAGCTCCCACCCAGCACCTACAGGTGATGGGGCAGGGATGCACTTTGAGGGTGGAGAGAGGACCACCAAAGCCCCAAACTAGGTCTTAGTTCAATTCTTCCTGCAATCCTTGGAAGAAGGTACTGTTGGTGTATCCCTTTTACAGAAGAGAACACTGATGCCCAGACAAAGAAAATACACTGCCTAAGGTAAAGTTGCTAGGACTTGGGGTGAGGGGACAAGGGTGGCTCAGGTTCAGGTGTATCTGACTCTATAATTAATCCCTTGCACTCTGACTGCAATATGCCCCTCTGTAAACGAGGGATGAAAGAAAGCCTAGAAAACTGCCTATCATTTAAGTCCCATCAGAGCTGTTGCCTCCTCCAGGAAGCCTTCCGTGAGCCTCCAAGTCAGGGTAAGATGCCCTCCTTTGTGCATCAAGGGCCAGGGGCTTTGTCACAGTACCCGGCCTGTGTTCTGAGCTGGTTTCTTGTCTGTTTCACCTTGTTTGGTCATAGGAGGGGCCCGTTAATGTTTCTGACATACACTTGCTCCCTTAGGAACCTGGTTCTGGGCTCTGGCTGGATGTCACTACTCTCTGAAAGACAGTGTGACCCCCAGATTAGACCTGGGGCAGGAAAGGAAGGAAAGAGGTGTCAACTCCTTTCCCCTGGCCTGGAAGACAGTGCAGCCAGCTCTGAAGCTGGAATGGGGCAGGGTTGCCCCTGGATCTCTGGAGGCCTCTACATCATCCCCTCTGGGTGCCCAGGTGGGGAAAAACCCAAACCCCGCGGCCACAGGCTTGCAGCCTTCAGTGGTTTCCCGGAGGCTGGGTCTGAGCCGAGGACGGCGGAGGACTCCGTGGGTGGACAAGGCAGCTGTGACCCCAGCCCCCAGATGTCAGGCAAAGGGGCCGCAGGCAGCAGCCATTCACTGCAGGGAGGGAGGCTCCTCCCGCTGCCGCAGCCCCTGGTCCTCTGAGGGCCCGGCTGTAAGGCGAGCGATCCTGGCCTCTGGCAGACAGACAGACAGACAGACACAGACGTTCGCCCGGGGGGGTACTCGAGGGAAGCCGAGACGCTCAGAAGCCGGAGCCCAGAGACAGGCGGGGAGGGAGGCGGGCGGGGCAGCGACTGGAGCGGGCGGGCGGTGGGAGGCACGGAGCCGGAGGGATGTGCGGAGCCGGCTGGCGGGGATCAGACAGCCGGGATGGCCGGCGGCTGACTACAAAGACAGGGCGACAGGGAGACGCGGAGGCCCGAGGAGACAGAGACAGAGGGAGGTTGCCAGGCAGCCTCGTCCCCAGCCGGCAGCCCGCGTGTGCGTCCCGGGAGCCGGCCGAGCGAGCGCTCCCTGCCCCCGCAGCCAGTCCTCCCGCCGGTCCGCCCGCCGCTGCCCGCCAGAGCAGGCCGGGGCTCCAGCCGCTCCCTCGCGCCGCCTCCCTCCTCCCTCTCCCTCACTTCCTTCTGCGCAGCCTGTGCCAAACCCATCTGGAACTGTTTAAACCCAAATATTCAGCCCCCTCCCCCTCCAGCCAGATTCCTCCACAGTTTAAAACAAGCCCTGCGCTGGCTCCGGGAGGAGGGAGCGGAGGGAGCGGAGGGAGGGGACGGCGGAGAGGCGGCGGCGGGAGGGAGGGAGAGAGGGAGCGAGGGAGGCAGGGAGGCTCTTCATTTCTGTTTAATTTCTGGGGAGCGAGAGAGGAAGGGAGGGGATCGGCCCTTGGCCATCGCTCAATCTCGCCACATTTTTCCCATTAATGAAGAGAGGACTTGGGTTTCGAGTCATGCGTGCCTGAGGAAGGGCTCCGGTCACTCCGGTGGGGAGGGGGCCCGCGTGCTCTCGGTTTCCCCGTTTCTCGGGGGAGAGGAGGAGCCTGCTCCCTTCAGCCTGCGCAGGCACAGAGGACAGGGCAAGGCCCTCCTCAGCCCTAGGGTGCCTGGTCCCAGCCTTCGGCAGGAGGTGAGGGGGGTGTGTGGGGGGGTCATAGAATCCATCTGTCCGTGGTATTGGGAGGAAGAGACCCAGCCCACCTTTTCTGTGCTGTGTGTGTGGTGTGTGCATGTGTGTGCACGTGTGTGTACATGTGTTGTACATACACACGTTGGGATGGGGGTATGAGGGCCCGTGGGTAAAGACAAAAGAGAAGTGAGTGAGCAAGTTCTCAACTCCCCCAGCTGCCTGCTGCACCCCATCCCTCGCTGCCCTGCCATGTATCTGCAGGAGGCAGAGGGGAGAAGAGGCTGGCCACCCTAGACACTGGGCTCTGTCAGGCAGGAAACCACAACTGCCCAGCAAAGTCACCAGGGAGGTAGGCACCAGGCCTGGGGTCTTTCGGGGACTGGAGCTTTGATGCTCAGGAGCAAAGCAACACCTCTTTTAGGTTTCCACAGGGCCATGGAGAGCAGCCGCGTGGCAGCAGCTGTGTGGCCCTTGCCCATGCACAAACACACAGATGCACACGCAGCATCCAGTCCTCGGGGGCTGGGCTCACTCCCCGCCACTGGGGCTAAAGAGCGACAAGTCAACACATATGGTGGACAAAAACACACAAAGCCACAGCCGCCCACAAACACACACCCAACTTCACACAGAGCCATGGTCTGTCTTTCTCAGACACACGGATGCATATGGTACAAACAGATTAGTCTTCCTTAGACATTCATATACAGTGAATCTTTCTTACACAGAGATCTGGCTTGCCTTAGGCAGACCCACACTTCCAGCCTATGTGCAGATTTCCTGAAACATATGCGCACACAGAGGGCACGCACCCCCAACCCTGCAGTATGTTCTCCTTACACACCCAATTGCACATGCTATCACCAGCTGCAAGTCACACAGTCTTCGGTGTAAAGTGCAAACACAAACACCAGTTTCCCTGTATAGACTTGGTGACATGCTCTTAGTCACCCAAACTACAATCAGCTGCAAAGTCACAGATGTCCAATGACACTGGAACATGCCACAGCCCCTGCAAAGGAGCATCCTGACATGGTGTAAGTATCAATACCTAGATTTGTGTAAAGCCTCAGAGGTGCATCCTCCATGTACCCGCGACACACACACACACACACACACACACACACACACAGACACACACACACACACACACACACACCCTGCAAGCATGGTTCTCTTTATGGGATGTCTTCCAGTGGGGTAGAGGAAGAGTTACTGGGAGAGGGCGGTACCCCTCATCCTGCCCCCAACACTCTGGTGCCTCTCGCTCAGGCAGGGCAGCCACATGGGCCACTCTTGCAAGGGAAGCAGAGGTGCTGGGGCAGCCTTAGCCAGAGGTGTAGGGAAACAGCCCCAGCCCTGCTTCCTGTTGTCCTGGCTTGGGCAGGAGCTGTCAGTCAGGTCACGAGGCTGGGGTGGGGCAGGGGCATGAAGATGATTCTGGGTGTGGCTGGGTGCGGCCTCCCCAGGTATAGCCCCTGCCCAAGTAACAAGCCACTTCCCTGCCAGCATAATGGCACCGTCTCCAGGGCCTCTGAGCCCTTGGTAGAGGGTAGCACCCTGAAGAGGTTTGGCTTCAGAAGCTCTGGGCAAGTCTCTTCCACTTGCAGGTCGAGGACCTTGAGCAGGGCATGAGGAGGACATCATGGGCACCCTGGCCTGTGGGAGGGGCACCAGCTGAGGGCCTACCACCTGCCCTAGTGAAGGGCCAGGCCCCATAGCACCCGGGGAGCAAAAGTGTCATTGAGACCCAGGAAACAAACAAAAAACAGAAGAAAACAAGCCAAAACAAAAAATAGAAACACAAAACAACTAAAGACAGAAGCAGCAAGACTTCAGACCAAATTCCGGACCAGGGACTTAGAGGTGGAAGGAAAGGTCAGCACCAGGGCTGGGCCCGTAGAGTGTGCAGCGGGGCAGGAGGGCAGGGGGCCAGGGTCTGCGCAAGGAGGAGCACCCTGGTGCTGTGCTATGCCACCCGAGTTGGACACCCTCCTCCTCTTCATGGAGTCCCTTCCTCAGCCACCAAACTGAAGGATCTGTCTCCCCTCCCATGGGTCAGGATGTGTACACACGTGTGCCAGCCTGTACACATAGGGTGGTCAGCGTGAGGATCAAGGCGTCTTGGGGGAAACCTGCCATGGGACCTGGAGAAGGGTTGTGGGGGAGCCTAACTCACCCAGAGCCACCTCCTCCTTTCCTGCCACAGCCCCTTGGCCCCCATGTCTGGGATTGTGGGGGGAACATCTCAGAACAGAGAACACATTTTGTTTTTCATTCTTCCCCTCAGATCATGGGGGTTTATAATTAAATAAACCTGAGAGGGAGAAGAAGGGGAAAGAAGCCCAGGGCGGGGAGCCCAAACGCATCGGCGCTCATCCATGCCCCCACCCCACTGGTGGCCCTGCCAGCAGCCAGAAGGATGGGTGGACAGCTAGCCCTTAACCTGAGCCCTTCAGCCCTTCCTTGTGATGCTGGCCACACTGGGTCTGGCCAGGAGGCTGGGGGCAGAAGGGAATAGGAGACCTGGCACCAGGGCTAGCCCTTGGGCAGGGGGCCTCTCCCACCCCATCAGGTGCCCAGCTGTATCCAGTCTCCCTCCACCCCTCACCCCCCCAGCTGCCCAATCCCGACAAACCAGTTTGACTCAGCACAACAGGCAGGGCTACAATTTTCAAACTATGCAGGCCTGGTGATTCAGCCTCTTCATGCTGTTTAATTAGTGGAAGGCCGTGGTGCGGCAGAGGCCTTGCCCACGGCAGCTTCGGCAGCTTCGGCTTCAGCTCGCAGCAGCCGCTGAGGCTGCAGTGGCGGCAGCAGCAGCTGTGGCTAAAGACAGGGCAGTGCTGAGCAAACTGGTTCTTCCAAATACCTGCTGGCCCTCAGCAGCCGCTCAGAAGGCCAGCTCCTGACAGACAGGGATGGGGTTTGGGGGTGCCAGAGGCAACTCAAACAAGTGAGCAAGCCCTCCAAATCCCAGCCTGCTGTCCCCTCTCAGTTCCCATGTTCTCAGGGGTCACTCCTGCTGCCCCTGTCGAGGAGGTGGCTTCTATGCTGTCTTGTTCCCTCAGGGACAGGTTCCACTGCAGTGACAACTCAGCTACCAAGGCTTGGCTGGAGGGGGACATGCTGGCCCCACCTCCCTCGATCCGGTAACTGTTTCTCTTTTCTCAAAAGGATCTCTTCCCAGCGGGGATCTCTCCAAGCTATCCCAGGTATAGGGTGCTGGGTTTCAGACACCATTCCTCATCTCAGGCCCCATTCCTTGTCTGTTCCCCATTGGGCCCCACCCCCCGACCCATTGATGGCCCTGAGGGGAGAATAATCTTGGCTTTGGGGAACTGGGGAAGATTACTCAAAAGGCAAGTGGGCGAAAATGTGGCCCTGTTTCCCTGTGGCTGTGGGTAAAGCCCAGCACAATTTGCACGGGGGAAAGGGACAATCGGAGGGCAAGGGGAGGGCATGTTTTCAACCATGAGGACAAGCAAGGACCCAGGATCCATCCACATGGAAAACTGATGGCAGCCTTGGATGCAGAGTCTTGGTGACCCCCAAGTGTACAGGAAGGGAAGAGGAACCAGGTGCTAGACGGCATCTAACTAGTGGGTGCACGAGAGGTAGCAGCCAGGGCTCGGGGACCCTGGGCCTAAATAAATGTCATGCCCCAGACACAGAGAGCCACAAGGCCAAGGGCAGACCAAATCCTCACGAAACCAAATGGTAGGTTGGATGGAGAAAGCTAGACCCCCTACCTGTCAAGCTGGAGAGGCTGAAGAGGTCTTCAGTGCTGTGGAACCCACATATCCTGGTCACAGCCAAGGACCTTGAAGTCCACCCATTCCACACGCCAAGCCCCAGAATACAGGAGGGAGGACAGGCAGAAAACAGCTACCCACTGAGCCAGCTCTCTCCCCATTCCTTCCCTCCCCGGAGCTGCAGGGAGATGTGGGGGAGACAACCCCACCCCCAGCCCCCTGCACCAACCTTCCCTTTCATCTTTCCTCCCTCTAACCTCCCTCCAGCAGGGTAAGGGCACACACTCGTTTCACTCCTGAAGCTCCCCAAGGAGCAGACCCTAGGGTAACAATAATAATAACAGCTAATCCTTGACTAACAATGCCTATGTGCTAAGCACTTTGCACACATTAACAATTCAGTTTTCAGAAGAACTCTGTGAGGTCGGTGCCATTCCTGTCCTGTCTCCCAGTGAGGGAGAGCCAGAGGGTGGGTAGGTGCAAGGTCTGCGCTGGGGTCAGCACCTTGCATTTGTTCCCTCACATTCTCCCACGCACGAACTGGAGACCAGAGGGTCTGAGGTACTGCAAAAGTGAAGGAATTGGTGAAACCACCCTTGTAGGCACCGCTGCTTCCCAGAGGCATCCCATGCTGGCCTGGCCTCACAGCCAGGGAGTAGCCCTAGCTCCCACTTCACAGTGGAGGGGAGGTGGGCAGGCCGGGAATGGGGAACGAAAGGCCCTGCTGCCCCCTCTTCCCGGGCTGCCGCAGCACATCAGGACTCAGCCTTCTGGACAGCCTCCCAGCTGCTTGGCCTGGAGGCTTGGAAGCTTGGGCTCCTGCTAGGGCCTGGACTCCTGAGGGCCCAGTAGGTGACGACGGTTGAAAGACAGAAAGGAAGGGAAGGGGGGAGGGAGAAGTGAGCCTCCTCAGGTAGTCCCTGTGCACCTGACCCAAACCACACCCCCACTCCACACTCAGCACCAGCACCCACCACACCCACCACAAGGGCCTTGTGGCCCGACACACACAGGTGACACACAGCCCCATAAGTGTACGAGTGTGTGTGTACCAATGTTGCCTCTCCTGGGCTACGACACAGAGACCCAGACACAGATCTGGCACCTTGAACAGGCTCCCTGGCTCACACCCTCAAGGCAATCAACAACAAAGCCCCACACTGGGTTCTCACGCCTGCGATCCTATCACACACATATGGGTGAGTGTGTGCGAGTGTGGGCGAGACCTCGGTGTGTCAGTCTGAATTTGCATGTGTCCACCCGTGGGATTCGATCTGTCAGCACAGACGGCTCAGAGATGAAGGGGGTGGGGGATCATAGGAGGTCTTTCCCCTGGAGAACATTAGAGCGCACCAGAGGATGCCCTTCTCTCTGAACTGTGTTCTTTTTTCCTTCCAACATTTAAGTTTACCGATTGTGAACATAAGAACAAGCCAAGTTCCACAGAATTCGTGTTTTCGTTCCTAAACTAAGAAAGTGACTAGATCTGTTAAGGATACCCCAAAGAAGTACTGCCTTTATTCCAATCACCCTCGAATTTCTGTGGCGTCCCTCCCTCCACTTTAGGGAAGGTTTTGACCCCCTCTCATTTAATGGCTCCGAAATTCTTGGAAACTGGGCGTGAGTGTGTGTGGGCCTCCCTATTGTTTGTGGCTGGTGTTGGGGCCTCTGTCCGCGGCAAGCTTGTGTCAAGTGGCATGCGTGTGAGCTCTCCTGCCAGCGCCAACAACGCGGGGCTGTTCATCCAAGAACAATCATTTGGAAGTTGGAGCTGCCCCCCACAGCAGTCTTGGCAGGTTTCACAGAACCCATTGAGAAGCCGAGCCTTTTCCCACCGGCTACTGAGGAAGGCGCCGGGCTCTGGTGCTACCTGGGGCAAATCCCGCAACTTCAGGAGTTCAGATGGAGACCCAAGCCCTGCTAGAAGGCGGAGAGGGAGCCTCCGAAAAGGGTGCGGGGGCCCGCGCCTACAGCACCTCGGGTGTAATTGAAGCCCGGTAAACCATAAACAATAACAGGCCCCCGCCTGTCCGCCCCCGCAGCGGTCCCCTGACAAAGCGGGGTGCTCGCACTCACACTCTCACAGTTAACTCCAACGGGCTCCTAATTGGCGCCCCCCAACACGGAGAGTCCGGCTTCGCCCCCACCCGCCACAGCCCCGCGGCCCTCGCCTTGCCTGGGGGGTCGCCCACACGTCCTCGACTTCGGGGGGTGCCGGGAGCCCCGCTTCTCTGCCGTGAGTGTGGGGGACTCCCGCGAAAGCTCACGGCAGGGCCAGGACTTTCGGGGACGCTCGCCGCGAGTCTAGCTCCCTACGATCCCCTAACCCGAGGGCTGCCTGCCTCCGAGCCAGCTCCAGCCTCCGAGGTGGCCCCGGGGGCGGCCTCCCCACCCCATCCCTGGGCCCCGTAGCGGGCGCCGGTGGCGGGGCCTCCTCCGACGTGCGCTCAACCCGGGTCGGACCCACGCTGCCAGCCGGCAGCCCCGCGCCCCCAGGCACCTTGTTCCCGGGCGCGCCCCCCGACGCCGCTCACCTTCCAGCGCCCGGCAGCCGGCGGGCAGCAGCAGCGGCAGCAGCAGCAGCAGCGGAGGGAGCAGCGGCAGGAGCCCCGGCGGCGGCGACGGCGGCGGCGGCGGCGGGCGGGCTCTGGCCATGGCCGGGGCAGCTCTAGGAGCCGAGCCGGGCCGCGCCGGGCCGGGCCGCGCCGGCGGGGCTGCAGGCACCCGAGAGAGGGTGCGCTCTGCGGGCTCCGGGGCAGGCTCGCGTCCGGTCCCAGCAGATCCAGGCGAGGAGGGAATGCAATCCAGGCGGGCGGCTCCGGGACCGAGGCGGTGCACCGAGCCCGGCGATCCTGGGGATGCAGACAGGTCGGTCCCGCGGGAATCTGGACGGACAGGTCCAGGAGGATCCGGGGCGCCGGGGAGCTAGCTGCCTGAGGACTTGGGGGTCGGGCTGGGGCAGGAGGGTGCAGGTGGTCGTGATTCGGGATGCACAGTAATTCGGCGGTCAGCTGCGGGCCCGACTGGGATCCGGGGCTTCGGGGGCGCGCGCCGTCCGGGGTCCGAGCTGGGATCTTGCTGTGCCGCTCACGTACTCACTTCTGCTGTCCCCAGCGCTGGCGCGGCCGCTCTGGGTGAGAGGGGCGGGACGGCCTGCCTGCCCGTCAACGCTGAGGCCCCGCCCCTAGCGGCTGGCCACCCACTCACAGACCGCCAGGCCCGCTGGTTCGGCCTCGAGAGCACTCAGCTGGAGTTCAGTTGGCGGTGTCTCTGCCGGGCCCACCCTCGGGGTCTCAGGGGCCCGGAGTGGGCGGGGCTAAGGAAAAGATGAATTAGATTGGGCGGAGCGATGCTGTCCATCAGAGGGAGAACCCCGCCCCCTGGCGCCCATTGGCGATTAGTAACCTAACCTGAGTCCGAGGAGGTGCCAACCAGCTAAGACGGACCGGGGGCGCCCCCATGTGGCCCACGTCTGCCCTGCGACGCCCTCATGTGGCTGTAGCTTAGCGCTACCTGGGGGGACACCCACTGCGATATATCCTGTGACCAGGGACTTCATCGTTTCTTCATTCTTTCATTGGGCTGAGTATTTAGTCATTCATTCAGCACATCTTTGTGAGCGCCCACAATGTGTCAGACTCTAGTACCTGCGGGTGCTACCGCAATGGACAAGACAGAGGCTGTGTTACTAGCTTAGCAGTGGAGGACGTGGGATTAAGTCATCGCTGTAGAGTGTAAGGAGCTTTATTGCAGAGGAGGAAGAGTTCCCCGAGCGTACGTGAGGGCGACGGCCAGTGTCCGGCCCTGAAGAACTGGCATTCAAGCTGAAATAGGAAGGATGAGTAGTGAGTGACGGATTGTGTGTTCCGGGGAATGGGGAGGGGAGCAATTACTTTTTGTGTGAAGACCTAGGGGCAAGAGAAACTGTGATTCACTGGAGGAATCCGAAAGAAGTTCAGAATAGCTTGAGTGTAAGAGGGACTGAAACGAGTTCTTAGGAGTAGGTGTTGGGGGAAGGAGGAATTTTTTTGGACTCATGATAAGGCCTTCCTGAGAGCTAGGGTTTGAAGTAGGGGCATGACCTTGGATGATCATGGCTGCTCTGGGGAGCATGCATGGGCAGAGGCCATGGTGGCAGCAGGGAGACCAGTGAGGGGGCTGTGCAGTGCGCAGTCAGGGGAAGATGGTGGCTTGGGCTAGCGTGGTGGCCCTGAGGATGGAGAGAAGCTGGCAGGTGTGAAGTGTATGTAGGAGGTAGAGTTCACAGGAATTTGTGATTGGTTGGTGGAGAGATGTGGTAGGTGAGGACGTCAAGGAGAACAGTAGGTTTCTGGTTTGGGCAAATGGACTTCTGCCCCATTTATTCCACAAACATTTACAAAGTGCAATCAACACTCTGAAACAATAACTCGAACTTATTGAAAGTTATTTTATACAGCCTCATTTTACAGACAAAACTGACATCCAGAAAGGCTTAGTGACTTTCTCAAGTCACATAGCTAAAAAGTGGCAGAGATGGGATTTGAACCTAGGACTTCATAGCTTTTAAATACATTTCATCAGAAACCTACAGAGGACCTAGGTACTTGTTTAAAACTCAGAATTCTAAGCCACCCTTTCCTACCTCAAATCTTGGAACTCCGAATCTCTGGGGGTGGGGCCCAGGCTTCTGCATTTTTAACAAGCAGGTGGTTCTGATGCACCTACATTCTGAGAATCACCATCATCGTGCAGCTCTCCCATCCTAACTGGAGAAACCTCCCTCCATAGTCCCTCAGAGCCTTTCCCAGCTATCTTGATTTCTGCAGGCAGAGAGTGAGAAGTTAGATTCTGAATGACCTCAGAAGCAAGACAGGCACACTTAGTCCTCTCACCATGAAGTGCCCTAGCTCGTCCTGGAAGTTCCCTGAAAGTGAATGAGGTCATAAATCCAGTACTCAAGGACATTTCTCTGAAAGAGGTCAGTGCTGCTGGTTAGAGACAGAGGCATGTGTGGGTACATGGGGCTGGGGTCCAGGACTGCCATGAGTCAGAGGCCTGGCTTCCAACCCCACACCACCCTCAGCATTTCTGCCACCAAGATCTGTTCTCAAGCCCTAGGGGCTTTCAGAAACATCACTCAGGGCTCCAGACCACAGAAGGGCTCTTGGAGATCATCTTGTACAACTCTCCCATTGTAGAGCCGAAAAGCCTAAGGCTCAGAGATGCGTCCCCTTGCCCTGCAGTCCCCCAAGCCCTGGAGTGCTGGCTGGGGTTGGACACGGAGACATTTCAGCAGGTGGCCTGGCAGCAACACATCCCCTAAAGCCCCACTCGTTGTGAGGCGGATCTGTGAAGCCGCACTTCTGTTTGTTCAGCATCTGTGCCAGGCGAGGCCTCACCCTGGACAAACACAGCCAGCCAGGCGGCAGGCACCAAGCTCCTTTGTTCTTGGGTCTGATAGCAGAGGCAGCAGGGCCAGCAGGTAACGGAGGGCCTGTCCTCACCGGATGTTGGCACTGTGGTTCCCACGGGAATGCTTCCTGGAGAAGACTGGGGTACTGGCTATAACAGCCCAGGGCAAGAAGGTGACCAGCTGGCAAAAGAAGGACTTGGGAGGGCGCAGAAGGAAGGATGAAGACTGAAAGCTAGGCAAGATAAGGAGAGCTGGGATGCCTCATTTCTTTGGGGATAGGTGGGAAGAAGGTCCTACCCCTCCTGTTTCCAGGCTGAGGCTGAGGTCCCAAGGAACCCAGGGAGCAGGCTGTGACCTTTGATTTTGGCATAAAAGGGGAACATCTGGACCAAGGTTGAGGTGTCTCTTTCTGAGCCCATCATTCTTTCCCCATCTGAGTCTAGGAGGAAACTTGATGCAGAAGTAAGAGCTTGGGCTTTGGCATCAGAGAGACCCAAGTCCAAATCCTGGCTCAGCCATTTACCAGCTCTGGGACTTCTGATAAGAAGCTGAACCTTTCTGAGTCTAAATCTCCGCATGAATGAAAGTGGGATGATAATCATGCCGTCCCTGCAGGGCTATTGTGATGCTCTGGCCAGGGAGCCAGGAGCACTGCAGGGGCCTGATAAATGATCCTATGATCATTAATACCCAGTCCTCATATCCACTCTGGAAACACTGTCTGTTTGGGCGCAACTAGAGGAACGTGTGTGGATTGAATTGGTGCTTAGTACTCTCGTGGCTATAACCAACTTCAGATTATCTTTTTAAAAAGATGATAAAGTATCTGTCCCTGGGTTCATGGGTTAGGGATAGCTGCAAAAAAGACAAAACTGGGAGGAAGAGAGCCTTGGGCAGTAAGCAATGAGGGGATTGGTTTGATGAGTGCTTTGGGGGCTTCTGTAGAGGATTAGGGGGAGGCTGCAGGAGAGAGTTGATGGTGACATGGCCAGGGTTGTAGCACAGTGGACCAAGCAATAGGGTGGGCAAAGATGTCATTTGCTGGGAAGGGAAGGGGAAGACTTGGGGAGGAGCAGGTTTTGTTGTGTGTGAAGCAGAGGTGATGGGGAGGGGGACTGAGAGTGTCGTGCTGGACTGGCTAAGTTGGGGAGGCCTGTCAGACATCCAAATGGTCACCCTGAGCAGGCAGCTGGCTTTCTCGCTGCTCCCACCCGCTCCACTGGCCCCCTTGCTTGCCCTCTAAACAGCCTCACCTCTGGTCTCTCTGTCTCTTGGAGAGTCTTTGCATTGGTTGTTCCCTCTGTTGGGACACTCTTCCTCCAGCTCCTCACAAGGAGGCCTCCTTCTCAGTATCTAAGTCTCAGCCTAAGTGTTGCCTGCTGGCTGCCTTGATCTCCTCCCTCCTCTTCCACACCATCACTGCTTATCCCATTGCACTATTTTATTTTCCTTATACTTCTTAGGACTAGCTGGGATGATATTATTTAGTCATTTGTTCACATGTATATTGTTTGTCTCCCCTTCTAGAATGGAAACTTCCTGAGGGCAGGAGCTGCTCTTGTTTATCATTGAATCTCCAGTATAAGGACCAACGCCCTACATGAAGGAGCCTCTCAATAACAATTTAGTAAATAATTAGTAATTACAGTAAATATGTGGTTGTCTTGCTGCCATTTCCTCTTCCCAAGTGTGTGGCAGACATTGCTAATAGATCACAGACTCTTTCCTCCACATGATGCTCCTCACAGCCCTTGCCAATCTATCAGAGTTGGGCATGAAGTTAAATCTGCCTGCCATCGCTGTAGTAGAGAAAGCTTCCATGCTCACTACCTGTGTGACCTTGTGTGAGTCTTTTAAAGCCCGTTGGGCCTCGATTCCCTCATGTGATGACTCACACAAGATGTAGGGGTAGACCTGCCACCCCTTTTATATCTGGGCTCCCAGTCTAGAGCCTGGATACCACTGTGCGGACATGCCCCAACCCCCAGACAGGGGCTCAGTGCGCGTCTTTGAGTTACAACCACTCCTGGGCTTTCCTCTCCTGCTTCCCTGTTTTCTCACCAGCGCCAGAAGGCAATGCTGAGAGACCTTTGATATCTGGTCCAGAAAAACTCTCATTTTCAGATAAGGAACCTGAGCTAAGAAGAAACATCAGTGGAGCCAGAAACTCAGCGAAGACCACGTGTCCACACCCAACACTTCAGCAGCAGCCATCCCTGTCCCCCAGCTCTGCCGGGACACCTCTCAACACCTCCTCTCAGTAATGGGGAGATGGGGGCTGCAGCTCCTTCTACCCGGGCACATTCCCAAACCCCAGGAGGTGAGCCGCCTGGCCCCCCTCCAGGCCCCAGGCAGCTGGCGGGAGAAGGATGCCCTATGGATTCCTGGCCCTCTTTCCCACTTCCGAGCGGCCCATTCAAAGGAGGTGAGAAAAGGGGCAGGCCTCTTCCTCCACAGTTGCTTTCGGAAATTGCCTCGGGGTTTTTGGGCCAGGGTGAGGCTCTTAGCTGTTCCAAAGCCAATTAATGCCCTGTTGGCAGCTTCTCGCCTTCATCTTCTTCCGCTCCAGTATGTATCATCCCCTCTACTCTCTTGAAGCTGTTGTGCGGTCGGTACCCTCTCTGACAAGAGCTCAGTTCTGACTTCCCTTAAGGAAGGGTGGAGGAGGAAATGGGTGAGTATTGACTAAACTTCTCTGTGATCTTAAATGAAGGTGCTTTAAACATCTCCCAGAGAGGGAACCGCTTCAGTTGCCTTTGAGCCTGCCTGCGCAGAGCCCTTGTTTGCAAACTGTCTTTTCTTGTGGAGAAGCCGTGCTTCCTTTTCTAGGAGCTATTTGGGGAAACACTAATGTTTGCAGGAACAGAAAGCCAGCTCCCTGCTCAGGAGGACAGGGAGGATCCAGAGGGATTCAAAAGCACTAATTAAGGGCCAATATCCATAGACATTTGGGGAAAGTTAAAAAATGGAAAAGACGTGGGCTTTCATGTTTAATTAGGAAGGTGGGAACATCGGGGACTAAGGGAAATTTTTAGGAAGACAGATTTTAACTTGATATTTAATATTTCAGCCCATTTATTGAACGGTCATCACCGGTCAGAAGCAGGAATGCAACCGTGAACCACTAGATAAGGCCCCTGTCCTCAGGGAGATCACAGTCACAGGGAGAAAGGTGAGTGTCAAGCATTTCCGGACAATCACAGGGTGCCATGGGAACACAGGCACAGATGGGCCACCCAACCCATTGTGCCAAATACAACTCTGGGAGAGGGGTCAGGGAGGGTTTCCTCTGGAATAGACCCCACACAAGAGACCTGGCTGAGGCCTGGAGAATAGGAGGACTTGGGCAGGAGAGGATGACAGAGAAGGCCGAGCGGCAGGGGTCTCAGCCCTAAACACGCACGGAATCACCTGGGGAGATTTTTAGGAAGAAGGACACCACCCCCAGAGATGCTGGTCTGCAGTAGGCCCTGGGCACGGGCGCGTTTCCAAAACCCCCAAGGTGGTTCTGACGCTGCGGGGAAGGGGAAGGGAAGTCTCGAGAACCACTGCATCATGAGGTACATGTTGGAGACAGGGACAGTCAGGTGGGGTCAGCAGCAGCCACAGCGCACAGGGCTTTATTAGCTGTGTTAGAAGTTTCCAGTTCAGCCCAAGAGAGACACGAACTCCTCGATGGGTTTTAAGGTTTCAAGCAGAGGCCTTAGTCAGTCACGATGCTTTATAAAACAAAACCTTTTAGGAAAATCTCAGTTACCTCTTTCTTCTCCCTCCCTCTCCCACTACTGATGCAGAAGATCCCTGGAGAGAGGTTCACTCAGGGCCACCAGGCCAACTGGACCTTCAAGGTCTCCTGGCTCATCTCCTTCCCAAAGGAGGCCTCCTTGGGGCTTCTCCTTTCGTCTGCAGAGCTAAGGCCTTTGCCAGGCCCTGCCCTGTGTCTCTGGGCAGCATGGGTCCTTTGCACCTGCTTCCAGTGGGGAATGGCCACTTGAATGTCGGGCCCCTTCTCCCCTTTTGTCCCCCCTCTGCCCAGGTCCTAGATCTGGCCAGGTTCCCCTGGTTTTCTTTCTTTCTTTTTTTTTTTTTTTGAAATGGAGTTTTGCTCTTGTCGCCCAGGCTGGTGTGCAGTGGCACAATCTCCGCTCACTGCAACCTCTGCCTCCCGGAATCAAGCGATTCTCCTGCTTCTGCCTCCCGAGTAGCTGGGACTACAGGGGCATGCGCCACCACGCCTGGCTAATTTTTGTATTTTTAGTAGAGATGGGTCTTCACTATGTTGGCCAGGCTGGTCTCAAACTCCCAACCTCAAGTGATCCCCCCCGCCTTGGCCCCCCAAAGTGCTGGGATTACAGGCTTGAACAAACACATCTGGCCGCCCCCTGAGTTTCTTTCCCAGAACAGCCAGAAGTGGCTGGCACATGACCTGGCCCAGCACGCAGTACAAATCAGGCAATTCCTTTACACTGGTTTCTGAAGCTGCTCCTCCTGGGCCAGGCCTAACAGCCTTTTCCTTCAGAATGCCTTTTGTCAGGCCTGTCTGGGTCCCTCCTGCTACACACAGAATCTTCGCTGCACCTCCTGCCACCAGCTGGAAGGAGAACAGCATAGTAAAAGGAAGAAGGCCTTAGAGACAGACTTGGGTTCGAGTCCTTGACCCCATTTCCCATTAGCTTTGTGAACTCCAGCAAGTCACCTATCTCTCTCATTCTCAGTTTCCTCATTTGTAAAATAATGGCACCAACCTCACTGGACAACTGGGAAGAATGAGTGAGAGAAACATGTAGAAGCCTGAATGGAGTACCCAGCACATAGTAAGTCTTTAGGCAATGGTAGCACCATTTACTATCATTCATTACTGTTAATTATTGTTACTCGTGCTGGGTGCTTTGCCAATGATAGGATTTCTTCGACCTTCGTCCCCTTTTGTAAAATAAGATGTGCCACCCAGCTTGTAGGGCTGATATGAATTCCAGCACGCAGGCAGTTTCAGAGACTTTTAAAGACATTTTATTAGATCTGGAGGCTACTCATGGGCCAAGAAAATGCTGAATATCCAACAGACCTGGCTGACGTTCCGACCTGCGCCTAGTTTTTATTTTTATTTTTTGAGACTGAGTCTCGCTCTGTCACCCAGGCTGGAGTGCAGTGGTATAATCTCAGATCTCTGCAACCTCAGCCTCCTGGTTTCAAGCGATTCTTGTGCCTCAGCCTCCCAAGTAGCTGGGATTACAGGCACCCGGCACCACGCCCAGATCATTTTTGTATTTTCAGTAGAGACGGGGTTTCACCATGTTGGCCAGGCTGGTCTTGAACTCTTGACCTCAAGTGATCCTCCACCTCAGCCCCTCAAAGTGCTGCGATTACAGGTCTGAGCTGCTGCACCCAGCCCAACCTGTGCTTTGGTTGCAGAGGTTTACACCACTGCCTGGCTGGCAGATTGACAGAAAAGCCTTCTAAATGCATGAGGGTGAAGCCTGGGAACTGTTGTAACAGGGCCCATCGTCTGCCACGCGGTGCCATGGGAGCAAAGCCCTGGATCCGTGTGGTATTTGAACGGTCTAGGACCAGATCTCCCCAGGGACAGACGCTCATAAGCGATCATGACTCTAGAGTCGAAGCTCTGTTCTGTGCATCTCTTTCCTCCTTCTTTCCTTCATTCACTGAGCAGGGGTTAAACAAGGGAAAGGGTCTATTCATTGGGATTTCACCAAAAGACCTGGGAATGGCCCAGTCTTGGCCTCCAGTGATCCCTCTTTCCATAAAGTTCCCAAGGCTGTGAGGGTAAAAATAAACGAGAAACCAAAGTGCCCGTTTGTTACAAGTTTGGGTGACTGTGTGATTCCCCAAGGCAGGCTGCTTTTGGCACGGGGTGGGCCATGTGCTTCAGCCTCACAGCCCAGATTGGGTCTTACCAAGGGCTGCAGCCCAAATGAGGATCCCTGCCAAGTGCCCGGGCACTCTGTGGGAAGACAAGAGAGAGGAGATGCCAGCTTGCAAGAGAGCCCAGGCTGTCTTCCTAACCCAGTGGGCCTGATGAAGGAAGCTGAAGGACCACAGAAATGTGGGTCAGTTTGATACACTGATTGTGATTCTGTCCCTGTCTACACCTTGGAAACTCACAGTCAATCCGCATCCCTGGAAAAGGTGAGGCACAGGAAGAGAGTGAGAGGGGGAGTTTCTCCACCTCCTACAGGGATACAACAGTGAGCGTGGTGGGCATGGTCCCTGTTTTCAGGGAGCTTACAGTCCAGCAGGGGCGATCGTCATGGACATGATTTTGTTATTGCAAGGTAAGAAGTCCTGTGCTGGAAAAGTGTGGGGGCCTATGAAAGCATTCTTGGGAGGCCAGGCTGTGCCGAGGAACGGCTGTGGACGCTGAAATGTTAAGAATGACTTACCCTGGCTGGGCGTGGTGGCTCATACCTGTAATCCCAGCACTTTGGGAGGCCGAGGCGGACAGATCACCTGAGGTTGAGACCAGCCTGGCCAATATGGTGAAACCCCGTCTCTACTAAAAATACACAAATTAGCTGGGCTTGGTGGCAGGCGCCTGTAATCCCAGCTACTTGGGAGGCTGAGGCAGAGAATCGCTTGAACTAGGCAGGCGAAGGTTGCAGTGAGCCGAGATTGAGCCGTTGTAGTCCAGCCTGAGTGACAATAGCGAAACTGGTCTAAAAAAAAAAAAAAGAATGACTTACCTGGGTAAGGCAAAGTGGGGGGAGTGGAGTGGACAGGGAAGGAAGAGGCAGACAGAATCTGACTCATGCGAGGAAAGAATGAGCTACTGATGCTTTCTCACCTGAGAAGGCTTCCCTGCCTCTAAATGCCATGAGGCCCAGGCTCCATCCTCAGGCCTTTGCCAGCCTCACGCTATACCACGCCACTGGGGGATACCAGCTCCATCTATGGCTCTTTCCCATGCTCCACGCCCCATGGACCCACTAAACACTGGGCATTTCCACTTGGGTGTCCTGCAGGCACCTCAAACCCAACATTTCCAAAATGAAACTCCTCTCTCTCCCACCTCCACTGCCACCGCTTCCTCCTCCTGGGCTTTGCACCTCAGTGAAGGGCAGTTCCATCCACCCACTGCCCAACCCAGAAGCCTGAGGCCAATGTAGACCCCACTCCTTCCTCCCTTCCCAGTCCTATGAGTTCTCAGTCGTGACAGATTTCTTCTCACACTCTCTGGCATCTACTGATTCATGTCCTCCTGTCATCGTTTCTATGCCTTGGGACAGGCTAGTGCTTTCCTCTCTTGCCTGTTTGACTGCAGTGACCTTCTAACAGGTCCCCAAACTCTTAACCACTATGTTATTCTGTTAAATTACGATTTGTGATCAAATGAGGTGTCCCCACCAGGCACCCATCGTGGTTGGGTGGGGAGCAAACACAGTGATTAAGAATGCAGTGCTGCAGTCAAGCTAGTTGGGCTGAAGTCCTGTCACTCACTGTCACTGTGATGTTGACAAGTCCTGCCCCCTCCCTATGCCTGTCTCCTCACCTGGAAAATGGAGCTAGTAGGGCCTGAGAGCTGCTGGTTTTGTCTGTCCATGATATACTTCCCTCCTTCTCACCCTTCCTTTGAGTGAGTGGCCCCTCCTCAGCTCCGCATGGTGGGGTGGTCAATCATAGAACCTGATCCCTGATCCCAGGGGCAGGCACCAGCCCGCGTTAGTCCTGGAAACTGGACTTCCAGGGCAGTCACAGGGACTGAAGGGGGTTGGTCCTGGGTCGGCAGAGCAGCAGGCATTTGTCCTGCCCCAGTCTATCCCAAAAGTGGCTGTTTGTCTTTTCCTTCAACTGTCCCGTGTCCTTCCAACACTTTCTCTCTCTGCCTCCCTTTATCTCCTCAGTCTCTCCTCTTCTCTTTCCCTCCCACCCTTTCTCTCTTTCTGTGCTTAATTTAGGGCCTGTTTCTGATTCTAAATCCTAAAATCCACATAACAGCACTGTTGGCAGGAGGCGATGGGGCAGTGCCCACGGAGTCTGGTTCCCAGAATGTTAGCTACTGCTGTGAGGGCCACCACCCGCTCATCCCGGAGCCAGCCTGATGGGAGGGGGCCCTCTGCGGGGCCGCTTAGCGGACCACGGATCCCCAGCAGACGAGCAGGGGTTGGCCGCTGACTCCCGGTCCCGCACAGGACCTGGCCTCTGGGTGTCCCCAGTGAGGGTCCATTTGCTGCCGCCTCATGCTCAGAGCCTGCAGATCAACATTCGTGGTCCTTTCCGAGGCAGTGGCCTTTGTAAACCTGCCCGGCCCAAGCTCCTCAGCCTGTGGTTGTTGGAGGTTTCAGTCGTTCCTCTCACGGGAGCCCTCCAGGTCTCCAGGTCAGAATCTGTCCTCCTGGAGGTCCCTCAAGCTCTGGTGATTTTCTCCTGGATGTCTGTTGTTTTTGTCTCTTCAGGGCCACCTCAATCGCCCCACTTTGGGGAACTGCTGTACCCTCACTCCAATCATGGCATTCTAGTGGACTCTCTAGTCACTGTACCCCACCCCGTGGCCACACGGGTGATCAAGGGACGGGGGAGAGACCATGGAGCTGCCTTCATTTCCAGAGCTGCAATGTTGCCAGTTGGGTTGCTGGTGACCATCTTCCCCAACATGGAGAACATTCATCTACAGTAACAGAAAAGAAAAGAGACAGTGAAGAATTCAGGGGCAAAAAGAGACGAGACAATATCATCTGAATTCCTCCATCCAATCTGCTTCTGGGCCCAACCACCTCCAGGTGAAAGACTGACTCCATTCCTCATTTCACAAGCTTTTACTGAGCTCCCAGTGCAGGAAGGAGAACGCAGAAGAGTAAGGTAGTGTTACTGTCCTTGGGGGAGTGATTGTGCTGTGACAGACATATGTACATGTGCATGGATGCAGATACACATATGCACACACTCACGGGGGTAACACAGGGGGCACAAAAGCAAAAGTGTGCAACTCTCATCTGGGCGAACATCTGGGAGGCGGTGGCTCCACAAAGACTTCATGGAGTTGGTGGCCCCAGAGGAGTCTTGAAGCTCCAGTGGCAAGAGCAGTCCTCAATGGGCCTGCCCTTCCAAGCAAGAGCCTAGGTTTCCAAAGCTGCTTAGTTGGAAATCCTTTGTGGACCTATTGCTAAGAATAAGCCCTTGTCACATGAGCACACTGCGGAGCTGAAGGCCTTCTCTCAGAGGTGGCACAATACTGGGGAAGGGAACTGTCGAATGCTGATGCCCTGAGCTGTCACCCCCACAGACTCCCATTGTGTCCCATCATTTCCTCCGGAAGTTTCAATGTTGGAAGGCCGCCCTGACCTACCTCTTCAGGTTGAACAAATGGCCCAATTATCTATGTATGATCCCAGATTGTCTTGAGCTGAGTGGATGGGAATGGGGGGGCGGCTGTCTTGAAAAGAAAATGCAGAGGGAGTCCAGCCATCCACAAGCTGTTAGCTGGAGCCGATTGCCCACAAAGGATCCCTTTGTTATTCCAGGAGGTGTTGTCACAAGAGCTTGGCCACAGCTCTCGAAGCACATCCAGGAACTGCTCTAGTGAGAGCGCTGGCAGGGAGCTCTGTCTGGTGGCCTGGAACTGATTCTAATCTTGAGGAGACTGGGAGGGGTAACTCCCGCCAACTTGCTCAGCACCACCTGCCCCGGGAGCTGGCCGTCCCATGGGCAGTGACCAGGGAGCATGGCCAGCTTTCCGCAGTGACGGGGCCAGAGCTTCTCAAGGAAAGGGCTTGTGAGTTTCTGGCTAGCTTCTTCTCTGAAAGCGTCCAAGGGCTCCTGCTTCCATCTTAAACAATTGCGGGACAATAGCAGAAACAATGGCAAGTGTTCCCCTGCGGTTTGTATAACAGGCTGTCCATCATTCAGTCATCCCCACGTTGGCCACAGCAGAGTATCTGTGGATAAGAAATTGATGTGAATTTCCATCCTTCTACAGTGGGTGGCCATATAAACTATCTTTCAAGCCTGAACACCTTGAAGGGTCAAAGGTGGTGCTATTAATAATTACACTGGGACAACTGGTCTGAATTGGGACCACCCTGGGCAAATCTAGGAGTTTGGGCTCCCTACTTAGTCCTTCAAACAAAAGGTCAAGATGAAAGGATGATGCCTTGAGGCAGATTGTTGGTGGAGATGGCCAAGAAACCTTTCCAATGGCCTCTTTTGCTTCATGTCTTTCACTCCATGTTTTGCAACAGGAGGTTCTGAATCAACATTGGCTCAGCTTGCCTCAGTGACCTCATCCAGGCTTTGCCGAGGATGTCACAGCCAAGAACATGGTCTAGCTGTGGTTCTCTGTGCAACTATTCTCCCAAAAATTTGTTAGGGACGGTATAAAGAATATAGGCTTGTGGCCAGGTGCAGTGGCTCATGCCTGTAATCCCAGCATTTTAGGAGGCCGAGGCAGACAGATCACCTGAGATCAGGAGTTTGAGACTGGCCTGGCCAACATGGTGAAATCCCATCTCTACTAAAAAAAAAAAAATAAAATACAAAAATTAGCAGGGCATGGTGGCGGGCACCTGTAATCCCAGCTACTCGGGAGGCTGAGGCAGGAGAATAGTTTGAACCCGGGAGACAGAGGTTGCAGTGAGCCGAGACCGTACCACTGCACTCCAGCCTGGGAGACAGAGCAAGACTCTGTCTCAAAAAAAAAAAAAAAAAAAAAAAAAAGAATGTAGGCTTGTACATGTGAAATGTGGCAATACTAAGTGTGAGTGAGGGCACAGAGCAACAGAAACTGGCACAGGCTGGCATGAGGGTAACCTGCACGACAGACAGGAAAAGCACCATACCCTCAGCCCAGTAATCACCCCAGCTGTTCACCCTTGGGAAAGTCTCACGCATGTGCAGGATATCAGAACAAAAAGGGTTGTAGCAGCATTATCTATACCAGTAAAAAATGGGAAGCAACCTGAAACTTCATCGGCAGAGTCATGGATTTTGAAAAGCAGTAACAATACACAAATTAGAGATATATGTATTCACATGGATAAATGTCACAGACAATTTTAAGAGACAAAAACAAGATGCAGGAGGAGGATTTCTTTTCTATGATGCTGTCTCTACGAGGCTGAAAAACATGCCATCAGATGCAATGTATTGGGTATGGAATCTTGCATGTATGGCAAAGGCATATAGACATAGATGAAAATGATCAACACAAATTCAGGACAGTGGTTGGAGGGGAGAGAGATGAAGAGGATCAGGAGGGAATACAGACAGCTACACTCTAATAGTTTCCTTTTCCTTTTTTCTTTTTCTTTTTCTTTTTTTTTTTTTTGAGATGGAGTTTCATTCTTGTTGCCCGGGCTGGAGTGCAATGGCGCAATCTCGGCTCACTGCAACCTCCACCTCCCGGGTTCAAGCGATTCTCCTGCCTCAGCCTCCCAAGTAGCTGGGATTACAGGCATGCACCACCACGCCTAGCTAATTTTTTGTATTTTTAGTAGAGACAGGGTTTCACCATGGCCAGGCTGGTCTTGAACTCCTAACCTCAGGTGATCCGCCCACCTCGGCCTCCCAGAGTGCTGGGATTACAGGCGTGAGCCACCGTGCCCGGCCAATAGTTTCCTTTTTCACTTGGGCAGTGGATATGCAAGACTCATTCCAGGCTTCTGTATGAGATAGGTCTGCATTCTAGTTCCAGTCCAGTCCTTCATTTCACATGGCCTTAGACAGATTATGTAACCGTTTCCTTCTCTGTAATGGGGGTACTCAGTTCCCATTTCATAGGGTGGCTGTAAAAATCCTTTCATGTTTTGTAAGGATTTATTTTGTTGCCTACATAAAGGTGTGATCTTGGCTCCTTCTGCAATAAACCCTGACAGCAGGTGCTCCGCAAAGGAAGACGACTGAGCGGGTGCCACAGCTGTACTGGTGGCCTGGTGTACTGGGGTTCAGCTAGGCCTGGTGATGTGACCATTTGCAAAGACAGCCCCAGCCCCGCCCTGGTGTTCTATGGCCAGGTGCACTGCTCAAGCTATTTCTCCTTGTTTCCCTTTCTCTCCCTCCCTCCTTCTGTTTTTTTTTCTCCTGCTCATTCACAGGACTAGAGAGGCAGATCCATGGCCACCAAGCTGTTAAGTGGCAAAACTGGGATTCGAATCCAGGTGTCTCAGAGATGAAGCACTTCCCAACTAAGCCAGGGGCCCCCGACTTTAGTCACCTTACAACTACCTGGGAATCTTTAAGAAACACCAAAGCCGCTGGGCACGGTGGCTCACGCCTGTAATCCCAGCACTTTGGGAGGCCGAGGCGAGCGGATCACGAGGTCAGGAGATGGACCGTCTAACACGGTGAAACCCGTCTCTACTAAAAATACAAAAAATTAGCCAGGCATGGTGGCGGGCACCTGTAGTCTCAGCTACTCAGGAGGCTGAGGCAGGAGAATGGCGTGAACCCGGGAGGCGGAGCTTGCAGTGAGCCGAGATCGTGCCACTGCACTCCAGCCTGGGGGTCAGAGTGAGACTCTCTCTCAAAACAAAAAGCAAACAAAGAAAAAAAGAAACCCCAAAGCCTGAGCCCTGCCCTCACAATCTCTGGATACCCTGACCCCGTGGGTGTGGGAGTTTTCAGATCTCCCTGGGTAATGGTGATGCCCAGCCAGGGCTGAGCATTCCTGCACTCCAGTTTCTGCATGCTCTGCCCTTTGCAATGCTCCGTCGTCCTTGTGGCGCTCCTGCTATGAATGAACCAGCTCCCCCTAGTCTGTGAACTTCTTGACAGCAGAGTTCACATTTTTCATCTTTATGTCCCCAACATGCAGCACAATCTCTGGCACACTTTTGGAAGAGTGCTTAGAACTCTGCAAGAGAGAGGAGCTGAGACTGAGATGAGGAAGTTTCAGGGAGGCAGACAGACTTGGCCTGCCCAATACATGAAGTGTTGACTGAAAGGAAGGGCTGCCCGCCACGTATTGAACTCCCCATTGGAAGAAGTAATCAAGAGGAAGTGGAAGCTGATGCTTCCTAAGGGACTACTGCCTATGTTCAGATTCTATTTGTTTCTCTCCACCATCACCAAAGTGAGCATTTCCACCTCACAGTTCTTATTCCTAGAGGCACAGAGTCTCCTGCAGGAAGGCAACAGGGAAATCTACTTCAGCCTCCAGCCAACCCTGTGCAGAAATCCCCTCAGCTGCGGCTCCATCCTCTCTGTAGTGGGGACCTTATTCCACACGGCAAAGTCAGCCTGGACAGCTCTGACGACTAGAAAATTCGTCCTTCCTTGGGTCAAGGTTCGTACTCTGCAACTCCTGTCATTTGGCCCTGGTTCTGCCCTCCGGAGTGGCATCATTTCTTCATCCCACTCATTGGGTTGCACAGGCTGCCGCAAGGACTTTTGATTTTATGTCAAGTGAAATGGGGGCCAAATGAAGTATCGTTAAACCGGGGGCAGGGGTGGCAATGTGATTTGATTTCTAATTTCAGAAGAACACTGTGGGCCAGGTGCGGTGGCTCATGCCTGTAATCCCAGCACTTTGGGAGGCTGAGGTGGGTGCCTCACCTGAGGTCAGGTGTTTGAGACCAGCCTGGCCAACATGGTGAAATGCTGTCTCGACTAAAAATACAAAAATTAGCTGGACATGGCGGCGGGCACCTGTAATCCCAGCTACTTGGGAGGCTGAGGCAGGAGAATCGCTTGAACCCAGGAGGCGGAGGTTGCAGTGAGCAAGACTGTCTCAAAAAAGAAAAAAGAAAAGAAAAGAAAAAAAAAAACAACACTGTGTTACTGTGTGGAATCTGGATTACAGGGGAGTAACAGGAGAACCCAGCAGATGGGTTGGGAATCTCCTGGAATCATTCAAACAGGAGATGATGGTGGCTTGGGCAGTGGTGCTAGCAGAGAAGATGGATTTGGGATGTGTTTTGGGTGCAGAGCCAGCAAGACTCGCTGACGGATTGGATGTGCATGTGCGAGTATTTGCCTAATATAAGAGAATCTTGGCCTTTATGCATCATCTTTATTAACAAGAAATAGCTAAATTTAAAATATTCACATTTTCATATTCAGAGGATGGATAATGTAATCTATTCATGATTACTGAGATCGCTTTTGTTTGGATTTCTATCTTTGCGTTGTTGTTGCTTTTCTGGTTGTTATCTTTATTCTCATTCCTCATTTTCTAGATGTATTGTCTTGTTTCTTTTCTCTTCCCCTATTTTCTTTTCCTCTTTTAAACAAATTACTTATAATATATCTGACATACAAGCATTCATGTCTTCCTTCCTTTTCTACATGGATAATAAGGCAATCTGTGGAGGCATTTCTGCCTGAAAAGAAGAGAAAGCAGAGGAGGAGGAGGAGGAGGAGGAGGAGGAAGAGGAGTAGGAGGAGGAGGAGCAGGAGGAGGAGGAGGAAGAGGAGATGCTTCCTAAAGGGTCGCTGCCTATGTTCAGGTTCCATCGGTTTCTCTCCACCATCACTGAAATGGGCATTTCCACCTCACAGTTCTTATTGCTAGAGGTACAGGAATAACTGTACCTCCGGACTCCCAACATCAGCCTCCTCCCCAGCCTGACCCCAGCCTCACCCTCACACAGCCTCAGCTCCCACTGAGCCCCACTCTCTGCAAGGCGGAGGGCTGACCAAGGGCGAAGAAGGCCAGGCGGTTGGATTCCCCGGGCCCACTTACCTGTCAAGGACGAGCGGAACGGCAAACCTAGAGAAGTTCAGAGAAAATCCACCAGAGGGCACTGCAGCACTGTCCTGGAAAGAACATCCCACGACTGCTTTTTCCCAATTAGCAGAGTACTACCGTATTGAGCACCCGTTTAGCACAAAGTCCTGGGCGAGATGCTGAGATGCAAAGATCAGGGCACAGGTGCTGCCCACTGCCACGTCGCGGGGGGGGGGGCTCGGAGCCCGTGGAGAGGGGTGAGAAGGTGGCACCCAGGCAGAGTGCCCTGCTTCTGGGGACTTTAATTATAGGACACACACATATGTACAACCACACAACACATACATACACCAAGTAGACAACACACATCATATGAGCAACAGCCAAACTCACACCACACAGACAACACACACACACATACACACACCACACAAGCCACATACACACACCCTGCAGCCCTGGGCACCTGTGAGGGGCCAGCTGTGGGCAGACCCTGGGCCACAGAGGAGGCAGGGTAGAGACTCTGAGGAGAATGTGGAGCAGAGCATCGGTGAATTCATAGCTTGAGAGAACAACCCCCACGGCCCCCAGATAATCCACACATCATTAGAGTTGCTGTAAAATAGCCCTATTAAAACACACACATGTTAACCACATGCTACCCAAGGGTTATATGAACTCATCGATACCCACTCTCACATTAGGACAGATTTCCAGAGCGCTGAGGTTGGGGTGGGGAATCTTTTGTCAGAGGGTCACAGGGGAGGAGAATGCTAGCCAGAGTTTAACGAGTGCTGATTGGGTGCAGACCCTGTGCTGGGGGTGAGGTATGCTTTCCTTCTCTTAATGCTCACAGACCACTGTGCTGTGGGCTAAAATATTATCCCCATTTGGGGCTGGACGCGGTGGCTCATGCCTGTAATTCCAGCACTTTGGGAGGCCAAGGTGGGCAGATCACGAGGTCAGGAGTTCAAGACCAGCCTGACCAACATGGTGAAACCCCGTTTCTACTAAAAATACAAAAATTAGCCAGGTGTTGTCATGCGCACCTGTAATTGCAGCCTCTTGGGAGGCTGAGGCAGGAGAATCGCTTGAACGTGGGAGGCGGAGGTTACAGTGAGCTGAGATCACATCACTACACTCCAGCCTGGGTGACACAGCGAGACTCCATCTCAAAAAAAAAAAAAAATTATCCCCATTTTACAGAGGAGGACACCAAGGCTCAGAGAAGTGAAGTGGCTTGCCCAGGATCACATAGCTAGTAGGTGGAAGAGCTGGGATTCTAACTCTGCCCCGAAGGAGCTCACAGTTAGTTGGGGCAATGTATACAGAAAAAGACCCTAAATGACACAAGAGCATCTAACAAAGAGCAATTTCATTTTCTTTCTTCCTCCCCTTTCTTTCTCTTCTCCCTTTCTTTCCCTCCCTTCCTCCCTCTCTTCCTCCCTCCCTTCCTTCCTTCTTTTCCTTCCCTCCCTCCCTCCCTCCTTTCCTTCCTTCCTTCCTTCCTT
>NW_026652288.1:93928446-94020075 GCF_009828535.3 Hylobates moloch | reverse complement strand
CTTCCTTCCTTCCTTCCTTCCTTCCTTCCTTCCTTCCCTTCCCTTCCCTTCCCTTCCCTTCTCTCTCTCCCCTGTCTCTCTGTCTCTCTCTCTCTCTCCCTCCCCCGTGTCTCTCTCTCTCTCTCCCTCTCTCTCCCCCCCGGCCCTGTCTGTCTGTCTGTCTCTGTCTCTGTCTCCGCACCCCTACCTCTGTCTCTCTCCCTCTCTCTCTCTCCTTCCAGGACTTAACATGCTCCGTTTGCATTCACAAGAGCTTCCCCTGAGAAGGAAATGGCAGACCCTGCTCAGGCTGCCCTACCCTAATGACTCCCAAATAGCCTCGTGTCACCTACAGATGCAGCCTGTCGCCTGAAGCCTCTGGCCCAGCAGACATTATGGTGCTGAAAGATCAATGATGGGGAAAGACGCCTATGGCGTTTGTGCAGGTTCCAGTGGGAGACTCACAGCGAGTGCTCTGAGATTCTCCAGCAAGGCCATGCCATCCGCAGCGAGGACTACATGCCAAAAAATAAATGAAATAAAATAAGAAACTGCCACGGGGCACCAAGTGACCGTGCAGCCAGAACTGCCCACTGTGAGCTGGGTCTTGTCAGTCCTCCCAAGCTGTAAGGCCAAGCAGGCTCAGCAGCAGCCCATTGTAAGACGGAGGTGGGTCCTCCAGGATTGAAGTGAGTGGACCAGAAGCCACAGGCAAGCCACAGGGCCCCCACCCCAGCTCGTGCCCATGATTCTACGGGTTCCTGTCCAACCAGCCAAAGTGGGGAGGAAAAGCCTGAACCTGGGATACAGATGGGTCAGCTCCACATGTATGTGCAAACTAAAAATGATGGCAGCCTCACTCAGGGGTGGCCTTGACAAAAATTATTGGAAATCATTTTGGAATTTCCAATAATTTTGGAATTATTTTGGAATAATTTTCCAATAATTTTGGGAACTATTTCTCCAAAATTATTGGAGAAAATCCTCCAATAAATAGGCAGAGTTTCAGATGGTGCATCTAATCATCCTCTTTGTGTGGAAAGAGAAGGATCCCGAAGTTAAGATATGTACAACTCATGGGCAGTGGCTGATGGCTCGGCTGGGACCTGAAGGAAAAAGGCTGGAAGATGAGGAGCAGCAGGTCTGGGCTGGAGGACGTGTCTAGACATTTGGGAGTGGGCCCAAGTGTGAAGGTCTTTGTAGCGCATGTTAACTGCTGCCAGAGAGCATCCACTGCGGACAGGCACTGAACAACCAACTAGACAAAATGACCTGGTCAACCTCCATCAGCCTTCCTTTGTCACTGGACAGCCCATTGCCGGCATGATGGGCACAGTGGCCGTGGTGCAGAGATGGAGGCTACTTGAGACCCAGCAGCTTGATTCCTCCTCACCAAGCCCCATCTAGGTGCATCTAGATACTTCCCTTAAATTCCAACCTGCTCGGATGCCAGTGAAGACAGAGCGCCTCATAAGAGTCACCAGCAGGGGGCGGTGGCGGAACAGGTACAGCCTTTGGCAGCAAAGGACTCACCTGTGGAGAAACTCCAGCGGAGGGAGGACGGCATGTTTCCCTTTTCCTCGTTACAGAGAGTAGAGCCATGGAAACTTCAGGAACTGGGGAGAATCCCAGTTCTACCCCGGGTGGGCCAAGTGAAGAAGGCTCTTGGTATGTTCAAAAGTAGGTTAAAGAGCTTGACTAACGCTGAACTGAGGGGCTAGAGGAAAAGGTGATTTCTATTTTCTTTTTTGTTTAAAAACACACGGTATTGTATTAGAGTTTTAAGGTTTTCTTTCTTTCTTTCTTCTTTCTTTCTTTCTTTTTTCTCTTTCTTCCTTTCTTTCTTTCTTTTTCTTTCTTCTTTTTTAGACGGACTTTTGCTCTTTTTGCCTAGGCTGGAGTGCAATGATGCAATCTCAGCTCACTGCAACCTCCACCTCCCGGGTTCAAGCGATTCTCCTGCCTCAGCCTCCCAAGTAGCTGAGATTACAGGCGCCTGCTACCATGCCCGGCTAATTTTGTAGTTTTAGTGAGACAGGGTTTCACCATGTTGGCCAGGCTGGTCTTGAACTCCTGACCTCAGGTGATCCACCTGCCTCGGCCTCCCAAAGTTCTGGGATTACAGGTGTGAGTCACCACGCCTGGCCACAGTTTTAAGGTTTTCAAAGCACCCTCAGGTAGGTTTTTTGTTTTTGTTTTTGTTTTGTAGTGAAGCTGCAAAACAATCTTGAGAAGTGGATATTATCATCCTCAAGAAAATACAGGCTGAGACACGTTAGCCAGCTTGTTTCAGGTCACAGCTAGACAGAGAGGCTGGACCTGAACCCAGGCCCTTCCAAGTCAAATGACTTGGATTCAGATTCAATTTCACCACCACTGGATTTCTGGTCCTAAGAGAGAGCCGTGGCTTTCTCTGGGCCTTGGTTTCCCTCCCAGTGAGGGAGAACAGCAAGCTTAGTCATCAGTCCTTGAGCTTTGGCCTTACCACACCTGTGCAGCCGCTGGGAGCGCTGGAGCCTGCTGGTACCAGGCTGCCCCAGAGCCCCTTGTTGAACGTTCACAGCACCCCACTGCATGCAGGCCAAGGTGGAAAATGGTTGACACACTTTTGAAACAAGAAATAGATATATCGTGTACAAAATTTAAAAAAATAAATGTCCCTCCCTCCCTTTCCTCTCCCAGGAGGCCACTGCTGTTACCAGTTGTCTTGTGTGATCCGTGTTCATATCAAACAGCGAGCTCTGCTGGGCCAGGCTGTTCCCCTGCGGCCACAGGCATCCCAGGATGTGCCAGATTCAGGTTCAGCTGATGCCATGAAGCACTTCTCTGTGGTAGGCTCTTACACAGATATTGCCACTTTTGTTTTTTCTTTTTTGAGACAGAGATTTGCTCTTGTTGCCCAGGCTAGAGTGCAATGGCACAATCTTGGCTCACCACAACCTCCACCTCCCAGGTTCAAGTGATTCTTCTGCCTCAGCCTCCTGAGTAGCTGGGATTACAGGCATGCGCCACCACACCCAGCTAATTTTGTATATTTAGAAGAGACGGCGTTTCTCCATGTTGGTCAAGCTGTTCTCGAACTCCCAACCTCAGGTAATCCGCCTGCCTCGGCCTCCCAAAGTGCTGGGATTACAGGCATGAGCCACCGTGCCTGGCCCTGCCGCTTTTAATTCTAAACGAAAACACAAAACCTGTAAGGTAGCGTTAAGACTCCTAGTTTGGCTAAGGTCACCCAACAAGACAATGATTCCACCTGGGCCCAGCTCTAGGTCCTGTAACGCCTTTGCCTGAACCACTGCTCCAAAGCCACCTGCGAAATCAGCCTAGGCATTCCCCCACATTTCCCACCCACAAGCGGCAGCGGCACTGCTGGAGCCACCACAGCTCTTGAGTTTGCCAGTTGTTAGTTCTCGTTATATGCTGCAATGTGTGGATGTGCTGTGTGTGTGTGTGTGAGCCGGCATGCACCTGCACGTCTTTCCCTTCTATGGAGACTGTGAGCTCCCTGTGGGAGGTGGCCTGCGATGCCTGCTGCCAACCTCCCAGCGCCAAGAGCTAAGGTTCCAATGACTCCTCAGTGACAAGTGGAGAGAGGCTCGTGTGGCTGGAACCAAGGCCCCCTTCCACACCACCTCCACCTCACTGCACAGTCTTTGGCCCTGTTTTCTCTGGAATCTCCTCCCCTGCCCCAGAGTAGGCTGCCACAATCCGGGTGGGGACACCAGAGGCCATGGGGCCCCAAATGTAGGGTGTTATCCTAAAGCCAAGCTCTCATCCAGTGTCTGGCTGTTCTCAGCTCCACCAAGTACACACAGGAACATTGGAAAGACACCACAGCTCCTTATCCCCGGAGCCTGCTTGCACCTGTGACCGCCTCCCAGTGCCTCCGGTGGTGCCTGAGCTGAAGGACAGTCATCAGGCAAATCAACCGCCCATGGGGCACACTTCTCCTCCACGCGAGGCACGAGTGCTGTGCTCCCGGGTAAGGGTTGGGCTCTGGGGAGGAACTGCTCATTTAAATAGGTGGAACCCTTTGGAAGTCAGCCTCTCCTTTCTGAGTTCAAGAAGGTTCCACAGGGTTGTGGCTTGAATGGCAGGGAAGGACTGAGGTAGGCAGGGAAGGCTGGGCCTGGGAAGAGGCTCTGGGAGAGTCTGTGGGAAGAGGGGAGAAAGAAAAGGAAGGAGGGAGGGATCCCGACACTTGGTGGGAGGGCTTTGAAATAGAGAACAAGCAAGTGACAGAGAATGAAACTCTACAATAGACTTCCTGGGGGGCCTCTTCTCGAAGGCTCATCAATCAGTCAATCAATCAAATGTCCTTTCCAACCTCAGCTTTCAAGAAAATCTAGGTTTTCACCATACTTGTTAGCCTTCTATATTATCCTTTTTTTAAATCTGAGAAACTAATAATTTTAGAATTTGGGAATTATTTACCTGAGTGGATCCCCACGCCATCTGCAACCTTGTCAAAGAATCTAAGATATAAATGATGTTAATGGATTGCATGAACTATTTCATCGGGGTGTTTTCTGCTTTTAAAAGTCATCCTTATTTAACCTCCCTAAGCTCGTTTCCTCCTTTGTACAATAGAGATATTAGCAATATGCACCCCCTAGATGGGCTGCAAGGATTCAATGACAGGAAGTCTGTAAAGTGCTGAGCACGGTGTCTGATGAGCAGTTAAGTACTCAGTAAATGTTAACTATGATTTGGAAACAGCCAAATCACTTCAGAAGCTGAGGCCCAATTTGTCAGCTTGCAGTTTTCATCCTTTTCTGTATCTCAGCTTTAATGGCTGCTAATTGTTCACAAGCTAAATTTTCACTTACTGAAGCGTTTATCATAGGCTCTCTTTGAGAGCAAGTGCGCTGCATAAGTAAAAATAAATGTGATTCAATTTATAAAATTTCTATTTTCGTTCAGCTGTTTTTAGAACTATCTTTCTCCAGTGGCTAAGGAATTGGACCAGATAAGCTGTGAGATCCTTTTCCAGTGAAAAATTCTGTTTCTCTCTTGCCTAGGATGAGGAACTCATGTCTATCTACTCAAATATCATGAGGGTTCAAACATCAACAAAAACAGATTAATATTTTATACAGAATCATTTGCAAACTGAGATAGATTAACAAAATATTTAATATCTAATGATGAATATCTTGTCAATAATGAGATCATTTGCATGCAGTACATAATTCAGAGAGGAAATAGACTTTTTCAGCCTAATTTTGTGAACTTTAAGAACAAAAAAATTAATCCTAAGGAATCAATTCATAACATGGGGAGAAAAAAACTTTAAGATGTTAGCTATGGCCTGGGTGTGGTGGCTCACACCCATAATCCCAGCACTTTGGGAGGCCAAGGCAGGCAGATCATTCGAGGTCAGGAGTTCGAGACCAGCCTGGCCAACATGGTGAAACCCCATCTCTACTAAAAATACAAAAATTAGCTGGGCATGGTGGTGCACCCCTGTAATCCCAGCTACTTAGGAGGCTGAGGCAGGAGAATTGCTTGAACCCAGGAGGCAGCGGTTGCAAGTGAGCCGAGATCGTGTCACTGTACTTCAGCCTGGGGAGAGAGTGAGACTCTGTCTCAAAAAAAAAAAAAATGTTAGCAATGCATTATTTGCAGAGCCCCAGTCAAGATGTAATCTACATCTCTAGCGATATGAAAAAGGTTAAATAAAATTTGGCTCATCCAAAAATTTGGAAGATTATGCAATCTTTACATGGCTGCAGCATGGAGTAGTGGTTACAAACACCTGCTCTGGAGTTAGGCTGCCTGAGTTCAAACCCAGGCTTCATTTTACCAGCACTGTGCCTTGGACAACTCCTTGATTTCTCTATGCCTCAGTTTCCTCACTTGTAAAACAGAGATTAAACTAGTATGTACCTCAAAGAGTTGTTGAAGATGAAATGTAAAGTTTTTAGAAAGTTGCTAGTGAGTAGTGTTTAATACAAGTTAGCTTTCATGATATTTTAATAACAGTGTGGCAGAGACTGCTAACAATATCAAATCATGTTCTCTTCTTCTAGAGCTCCTAGCTAGACTATGGTTCCCAGCCTTTCTTTCAGTTAGGTGTAACCACTTGACTACACTCAAGGCCACAGGATGAGAGTGGAAGTGATGTGAGCCCATCAGGCCTGGCCCATGAAAACATTCCATGCACAGGCTCTAAGCTTCAACCTCCCTTCTTGTTTAATGTAGACAAACGCAATGACTTTGGAAGCCATATTATGGAGATGGTGGAGGCCATGATAGATTCTTTTTTTTTTTTTCTTTTTTGAGATGGAGTTTCACTCTTGTCACCCAGGCTGGAGTGCAATGGTGCGATCTTGGCTCACTGCAACCTCTGCCTCCTGGATTCAAGCGATTCTCCTATCTCAGCCTCCCAAGTAGCTGGGATTACAGGCGCCTGCCACCACACTTAGCTAATTTTTGTATTTTTAGTAAAAACAGGGTCTCCCCATGTTGACCAAGCTAGTCTTGAACTCCTAGCCTCAGGTGATCCACCCCCTCGGCCTCCCAAATTGCTGAGATTACAGGCGTGAGTTAAGTCAACACTTGGAGGAGAACTCCCTATGGATCATGAGCACCCATTTGGGGCCTCATGCGAATGAGAAACATTTTTGTGCTAAGGCAGTGGGATTTAGGGGTTTATCAATTACAGCAGCAAACACTGAGTACTGCACAAAGGAATTTTCCAATATTAAGTGAAAAAATAAAGGATATTTAATGATAGACCAGAAACTGTGACTTAGCCCCTCAATATTTGTTCTTCCCTTCTTTTTCATTGAGGAATACTTATGTACCATGAGTGAAACGCAAAGATCTTAGTGTATGACACAAAAGGTTTTGATGAATTACACCTATGTAACCAATACACAAGTCAAAATGTATTTTCATTGCCCTAGAAAATTCCCTTATGCCCAACGCTTACAGGCAACCATCATTCCAATTTCTATCACTACAAATTAGTTTCGCCCCTTCTTGAACATCATATGAATGGGATAATACATTATGTACTCATTTGTGTCACTCAGCATAATCTTTGAGATTCACACGTCACACCTATCAGTTATTTATTCCTTTTAATTGTTAAATTGTATTTCATTGCTTAAATTTGCCACAATTCGTCCATTCTCCTGTTGATAGACACTTGGGTTATTTCTAGTTTTAACTATTGTGAAGAAGGTATTACAAACATTCATTCATGTACAACTATTCTTTTTTTTTTTTTTTTTTTTGAGACAGAGCCTCACTCTGTCGCCTAGGCTGGAGTGCAGTGGCATGATCTCGGCTCATGGCAACCTCTACCTCCTGGGTTCAAGCGATTCTCCTGCCTCAGCCTCCCAAGTAGCTGGAATTACAGGCATGCGCCACTACACCTGGCTAATTTTTGTATTTTTAGTAGAGATGGGGTTTCATCATGTTGGCCAGGCTGGTCTCAAACTTCTGACCTCAGGTGATCCACCTGCCTCGGCCTCCCAAAGTGCTAGGATTACAGGCATGAGCCACTGCTCCTGGGCTGATTTGTAATTTAATTGTATTGTAGTCAGAAAACATACACTATGAAATTTCAGTCTTCTGAAATATGTTGAGACATATTATCCTCCAGCATGTGGCCTATCCTGAAAACAATCTGTATGCACTTGAGAAGAATGCGCAGTTGTTGGGCATATTGTCCTATACATGTCAGTTAGGTCCTGTTGCTAGTATCGTTCAAATCTATATTCTTACCGATTTTTGTTGTCTAGTTATTTTATCAATTACTGACAGAAAGATGTTAAAATTTCCAACTATAATTGTGGATTTGTCTATTTCTCCCTTCAGTTTGTCTTCCCATGTTGCCCATAGGCTGGTCTCAAACTCCTGACCTCAAGCCGTCTTCCCACCTTGGCCCCCCAAAGTGCTGGGGTTATAGGCAGGAGCCACTGCACTTAGCCAAAATGTCTTTCTTTTACCCTCATGTTTGAGGGATCTTTTCACAGAATATAAAACCATGGGTTGTTAAGTTTTTTCAGTCAGCAATTTGAAGCTGTTCTCCTATTGTCTTGTGGCCTCTCTTGCTTTTCTTTTCTTTTTTCTTTTTTTTTTTTTTTTGAGACGGAGTCTCGCTCTGTCTCCCAGGCTGGAGTGCAGTGGCACCATCTCAGCTCACTGCAAGCTCCGCCTCCTGGGTTCACGCCATTCTCCTGCTTCAGCCTCCTGAGTAGCTGGGACTACAGGCACCCGCCACCACGCCTGGCTAATTTTTTGTATTTTTAGTAGAGACGGGGTTTCACCATGTTAGCCAGGATGGTCTCGATCTCCTGACCTTGTGATCCGCCCACCTTGGCCTCCCAAAGTGCTGGGATTACGGGCATGAGCCACCACTCCCGGCCTCTCCCTTGCTTTTTAAGAGAAGTCAGCCATCATTCACATCATTCCTTATATACAATGTGTCTTTTATCTGGCTACTTTTAAGACTTTCTTCTTTCTTTTTATTTTTATTTATTTTTTGAGACAGAGTCTTGCTCTGTCACCCAGGCTGGAGTACAATGGCATGATCTCGGCTCACTACAACCTCTGCCTCCCAGGTTTAAGCGATTCTCCTGCCTCAGCCTCCCAAATAGCTGGGACTACAGGTGCCTTCCACCACACCTGGCTAATTTTTATATTTTTAGTAGAGGTGGGGTTTCATCATGTTGGCCAGGCTGTTCTCAAACTCCTGACCTTGTGATCCGCCTGCTTTGGCCTCCCAAAGTGCTGGGATTATAGCTGTGAGCCGCTGCGCTGGGTCAAGAATTTTTCTTTATATTTGATTTTCAGCAGTTTGACTGTAATGAGCCCAAGTATAGTTTTTTTTTATTTTTCTTTCTTTTTTTTTTTTAATCCTGGGAGTTCACTGAACTTCTTGCATCTGTAGGTTGATGTTTTCACTAAATGTTGGGAAAATTTGGTCATTATTCCTTTATATGCTTTTTATTCTATCCCATCCTCTTTGTCTCTTTTCTTTTTGAGATCTCTGCTTTAAATCTGTTAATTATGGAGAAGAGATTTTCACAGACAACTAGCAATCACAGCCATAACATTCCCACCAGTAGAAAAAGAAAACAAAGGGAAGCAGAGACACACTCCTTTGCTACTGCCCATATTCTATTGGCCAGCACCCTGGACAACTGGGAACTGAATAAATTCCCTAGCTACAGAAGGAAGGGGAAAAGACCTCCAATTATAGCTCTGAGGGAGTAACTGATACCAGGTTCCCACCACCACCACCATAAACAACTATAAAATCAGACAAAATATTGGAGACAACTGTTTTCAGGCACTGGGCAACAGGCAATACCAGACTGTGACCCTTGAGAGAAAGGAAATGAAACGTACCAGGTGAATTCTACGTCGGCCCTGGCTTTCTTTCTGGGGGCGTTTCTGAGTCACAGTATGGGGAGATGAAGCTTACACAGAGCATCACATTCTTGCTGAGCTCAAGAGGCAGAAATTGGAGTTTGGTGCTGCCGAATTGGCAGGAATTTGCAGGGCAATGCAACAGAAAGGAGGAGCTGCATGAGGGTGAGGGTGCTTCAAATCTACTTTGGGTTTCTCCAATGACCTGTGGCCGAGGGCTTGGCTGAGCACGTGCCAGCAAGACACCGTGAAGTCTAGAAGAAGGCTGCTAAGAGCTGGATAGGGCTGAGAGCTGGACGGGAATGCCAGAGGTGGCACAGTGTTGGGAGTTCCGGCCAATCCATAGTTAGGAGTAAGGGCCATGTTCTGTCTAGAGTAAGGACCAATTCCTAAGACTAAGGACAAAACCAAAACAGACCAAGCCTGTGGGATCAATAAGATCCACTGGTAATTTAACCCCCTACCAGAATAAAAGGGGCAGAGTCAAAGCCAGTAAACTAAAGAACAGACTTTTCCAGTGCAAAAGCTGTGCCTAACGAAGAGCTGCAACTATGGTTACTTGCACGTGGTAGCAACACGGAACCTACTAACTTTTGGAAGAAATTTTATTGCCAAAGAAACCATGGATATGGCTGGGTGTGGTGGCTCATGCCTGTAATCCCAGCACTTTGGGAGGCTGAGGTGGGTGGATCACCTGAGGTCAGGAGTTCGAGACCAGCCTGCCAACATGATGAAATCCTGTCTCTACTAAAAATACAAAAATTAGCAGGGCATGGTGGTGGATGCCTGTAATCCCAGCTACTTGGGAGGCCAAGGCAGGAGGATCCCCTGAGGTCAGGAGTTCGAGACCAGCCTGCCAACATGATGAAACCCTGTTTCTACTAAAAATACAAAAATTAGCAGGGCATGGTGGTGGACGCCTGTAATCCCAGCTACTTGGGAGGCCAAGGCAGGAGGATGGCTTGAACCTGGGAGGTGGAGTTTGCAGTGAGCCGAGACCACACCATTGCACTGCAGCCTGGGCAACAAGAGCAAAACTCCGTCTCAAAAGAAAAAGAAAAAAAAGGAAAAAAAAAAAAAAAAGACCACAGATATGGTCTACAAAAACCTGGGAAGGTTTTGACTCCTAAAGTAACTCTAGGGTCCCCAGACAGCACAGGCAGAAAGAGGTTGTGGAACCTATGAGCTCCCCCTCCCCCAAAGGATATAGTCTCCAGTGCCCACCTGAGATGTGGCCAGAAGAAACAACTGACAGAGAATAACCTCCCAGAAAACAAGCCTGTCCTCTCTGGGGCCGGTGGACAAGGGACTTGCTCCCAGACAGCGACGCCAGTGGTGACTCCACGCAAGGGAAGGGAGTCTTTGTAGGATCTCATTATCGCTATTAGCCAGTGACTAATGCGTGTTTTCCATTCTTCTCTTTTCTGAAAGTTTTTATTAGTTATCCTGTTCCTTCTCCCCCAGCGCAGACTGGGTTTATATGTCATGAGAAGCAAGAGAAGTAACTTTTCTTTCGGTTTATAGGTCAGCAGAGATAGAGTCACATCTGGACCTTTGGGAGAGGACCCAGAGAGTCTGCACTTTGCACAGATGCCGTCACTGTAGATCTGTCTTCCTTGGGGAGGAGCAAGTGTGTTCTGTGAGTGAGACAGATGGACATTTGGGTGGCTGCCCAGCCTCCCTTCCAACTGGAAGTAGCAAAGTTACCAAGTTCTAGACAATGGAATGGGAGCATATGTAATGTGTGTGACTTCCAGGTCATGCTCTTAAAGGGAATAGGGAGGAGTTTGTCTTGATTTATTGTTTTCCCTCTTCCCACCAGCTAGAATCCAAACATAATGATAGGAGCTACAGCAGTCATCTTAGAGCATGAGCTAGAAGTCCCACATTGCAAAAAGCACATAGAGCTTCAGTCCCTGACCCCATCCAGCTGCCATGTCTAGTCTGCATTGCCCACCACCTGGCCTGTGTTTTGTTTTGCTTTTTGTTTTTTGTTTCTTGTTTTTTGTTTTTTTTGAGACAGAGTCTCACTCTGTCATCCAGGCTGGAGTGCAGTGCTGCGATCTCGGCTCACTGCAACCTCCACCTCCTGGGTTCAAGCGATTCTCGTGCCTCAGCCTCCCGAGTAGCTGGGATTACAGGCATGCGCCACCACGCCTGGCTAATTTTTGTATTTTTAGTAGAGAGGGGGTTTTGCCATGTTGGCCAGGCTGGTCTCGGACCCCTGAACTCAAGTGATCTGCCTACCTCCGCCTCCCAAAATTCTGGGATTACAAGCGTGAGCTACTGTGCCCAGCCCAGCTGCATTTTTATCTGAGAGAGAAACCAGCTCCTATTTTTTAAGCCACCATCTTCAAGATCTTTTTATTGTGGCTACCCTACCCATGATCTCAGCTCATCCTCCTCCTGCTGCTTATTCTCTGAGATGGCATTTGGGGTGTGGGAGGTGGGTCTTAGCTGGTCTAGTGGTGAAGGTGAAGAAGGGGCCTCAGTTCCTGAGCACAGATACATGTGCTGCCCTATACCTCCTCCGATTTCTGTAGCCAGTTTCTTATTGACCCCATCACAGGGCATGAATCTCGCTGACATCTGTTGCTTGCATTGATAGCTGAGAAACTCTTTCCTAGCTCCTCCGAGTCCAGGGGTCCTTTCCATTGATTCTTCTCCAATTCGGTCCTACCATGCTGGATCCCCCTCAGGGAACTTCCATTAGACTCCCAGCCTGAGTGACCATCCAGCCCTCAACTGTAGGGTCACCTCTCCTCACAGAAGCTCTTCCTCTGCAAGAGTACTCGGGGAATTCTGGACACTTTTCATGCCAACGACTGGGCAGCTAATTGTTGGTCTTGTCTCTGCCTAATAGGCAGACAGATTGATACAGAGCAGGTACCTGGTGAGGCTTCTCTTCCCAGAAGCCCAAATTGAAACAGAGTCAGAGGCCTCTCTTCTGCTTTCGGTGTTTCCTTCAATCTGCCTGTGTCTAGAACTGGGGCTGTCAGGACACATCTCCCACAACTGCTTCTCCCCCCTCCATCTTCCTCCTCCCCCCTCCATCTTCCTCCTCCCCCCTCCATCTTCCTCCTCCCCCCTCCATCTTCCTCCTCCCCCCAACAACCCTCCCAGGGAAGGGGGGCATTTTTTCCCTTCCTCTTGATAGCGCATCTCCCATGTGGACTTTCATGATTAAATCTACCAAGGTTGGCCAGGTGCGGTGGCTCACGCCTGTAATCCCAGCACTTTGGGAGGCTGAGGCGGGCAGATCACCTGAGGTCAGGAGTTCGAGACCAGCCTGACCAACATAGCGAAACCCCGTCTCTACTAAAATAAAAATTAGCCAGGCATAGTCGTGCATGCCTGTAATCCCAGCTACTTGGGAGGCTGAGGCAGGAGAATCGCTTGAACATGGGTGGCAGAAGTTGCAGTGAGTTAATGGGTGCAGCAGACCAACATGGCCCATGTATACATATGTAACAAACCTACACGTTGTGCACATGTACCCTAGAACTTAAAGTATAATTAAAAAAAAAAAAAAAGAAGAAGTTGCAGTGAGCTGGGATCACTCCATTGCATTCTAGCCTGGGTGACAGAGTGAGGCTCTGTCTCAAAAAAAAAAAAAAAAAAAAAAAAAGTCCACCAAGGTTGAGCCTTGATCTATTAGAGGACGAGCTTCAGGATAAAATCATTCCCTTCTTTTTTCCATAAAGGCTTTCATTTGAGCCTCTTGTCTTGCTAAATGGGTTAAGGAAAGTTAAGAAAGTCTCACAAGGTGCCTCTGTCCCAGGCAGTACCTGCCCTTCTTTCCCTGGGCAACGAGCTTCATGGCTCAGCCTTGGGGAGGAGAAGCTGAAAGAGTGTGATTTACAGGGAAAATAAAAATATGTGGATTTAATATTGTTCCTCTTGCATATTTTATCTCAGTTTGGCACTTGTATTTTTACTTTGTTTATGATGTCTTTCAAGGACAAGCCTTTTTAATATTTATGGTGTCAAATCTGTCAGCTTTTCCCTAATGGCTTCTGGGTCTGGTGCCCCGCATAGGAAATCTTTCTCCACCCTAAGACCAAACATAACTTTTAATGGCTGCAAAGCATGCCATTGTGCAAATATGCAAATAAGCCCTAATTTATTTACAGATGAATATTTAGTGTGTTTCTACTGTTTAAGTCATAATAAATAATGCAGTAAACATCTTTGTAAATACATTTTATCTTCTGCAATGCACATAGTTTCTTTAAGGACAGATTCTTAGGGAATCCATGGGCCTTTTTCACCATTTTAAAAGCCTTTACAACAATGAAAGAATTACCTCTTACAAAGCTGCACAGGTCAACTAAAATGTCAATTTTCTTTTGCATAGAATTGCACCTGCTCAGTGTGGTTATATTTGCATTTCAGGTTGACTAAAAGCTCTGGTAGTTACAAATGACTTTGATTAACAAAAATATGAAAAATTATGAGTTAAAAAATGTCACTTGTCTGATAGACTAAAACTTTTCAAAGATAGAGGGGGAACTTAATAAAAGTGTTTTCTTTCTTTCTTTCTTTCTTTTTTTTTTTCCAGACAGGGTCTTGCTCTGTCACCCAGGCTGGAATGAGGTGGTGTGATCATAGCTCACTGCAGTCTTCACCTCCCAGGCTCAAGCGATCCTCCTGCCTCAGCCTCCTGAATAGCTGGGACTACAGGCACTTGCCACCATGCCCGGCTAATTTTGTATTTTTTGTAGAGACACGGTTTTGCCACTTTTCCCAGGCTGGTCTCGAGCTCCTGGGCTCAAGCGATCTACCCACCTCAGCCTCCCAAAGTGCTGGGATTACAGGCATGAGCCACCACACCTGGCCAAAAGTGTTTTATAGGCTCTCTGCTCCTCCTGTTCGACAGTCAGCCACATCTTCTTTTGCATCGTCAGCCGAGCCACATCCCTGAGACACTATGGGGAAGGTGAAGGTCGGAGTCAACGCATTTGGTCGTATTGGGCACCTGGTCACCAGGGCTGCTTTTAACTCTGGTAAAGTGGATATTGTTGCCATCAATGACCCCTTCATTGACCTCAACTACATGGTTTACATATTCCAATATGATTCCATCCATGGCAAATTCCATGGCACCATCAAGGCTGAGAACGGGAAGCTTGTCATCAATGGAAATCCCATCACCATCTTCCAGGAGCGAGATCCCTCCAAAATCAAGTGGGGCTATGCTGGCGCTGAGTACGTCGTGGAGTACACTGGAGTCTTCACCACCATGGAGAAGGCTGGGGCTCATTTGCAGGGGGGAGCCAAAAGGGTCATCATCTCTGCCCCCTCTGCTGACGCCCCCATGTTCGTCATGGGTGTGAACCATGAGAAGTATGACAACAGCCTTAAGATCGTCAGCAGTGCCTCCTGCACCACCAAATGCTTAGCACCCCTGGCCAAGGTCATCCATGACAACTTTGGTATCGTGGAAGGACTCATGACCACAGTCCATGCCATCACTGCCACCCAGAAGACTGTGGATGGCCCCTCCGGGAAACTGTGGCATGATGGCTGCGGGGCTCTCCAGAACATCATCCCTGCCTCTACTGGCACTGCCAAGGCCGTGGGCAAGGTCATCCCTGAGCTGAACGGGAAGCTCACTGGTATGGCCTTCCGTCTCCCCACTGCCAACGTGTCAGTGGTGGACCTGACCTGCCGTCTAGAAAAACCTGCCAAATATGATGACATCAAAAAGGTGGTGAAGCAGGCATTGGAGGGCCCCCTCAAGGGCATCCTGGGCTACACTGAGCACCAGGTGGTCTCCTCCGATTTCAACAGCGACACCCACTCCTCCACCTTTGACGCTGGGGCTGGCATTGCCCTCAACGACCACTTTGTCAAGCTCATTTCCTGGTATGACAACGAATTTGGCTACAGCAACAGGGTGGTGGACCTCATAGCCCACATGGCCTCCAAGGTGTAAGACCCATGGACCACCAGCCCCAGCAAGAGCACAAGAGGAAGAGAGAGACCCTCACTGCTGAGAAGTCCCTGCCACACTCCGTCCCCCACCACACTGAATCTCTCCTCCTCACAGTTTCCATGTAGACCCCTTGAAGAGGAGAGGGGCCTAGGGAGCCCCACTTTATCATGTACCATTAATAAAGTACCCTGTGCTCAGCCAAAAAAAAAAAAAAAAAAGTGTTTTGTATTGTATAGAGATGTCCAGAGAAGAAAAAGACCATTTCAGGGATAACCAGTTAATTCCCAGGAATCAGGTTCTAGATTTCTTATTCACATTATCAGCCCTTCATTTAAACAAATACAGTCATCATCACCATCATCACATCCCCACCACCATCCTCACCATCACCCACCCATGCGCCTGGCCTGGCTTCACTCATAGAGAACCCATCTCTCCCCTCACTGGAGCTTGAGCTGTACAAGAGAGATTCCACCACCCCAAGCTCACACATGAGAAAATAGAGTTTCAGCGATGTGGAACTGGAAGAGTGGGCTTCTGAATTTGAAGCTAGTGTTTTATTGATAATAAGAAAGTTAAGTTTCTAAGTTAAGAAATTAGGTGCTAGAGGCTAGGCACAGTGGTTCACACCTGTAATCCCAGCACTTTGGGAGGCCCAGGCAGGCGGATCACCTGAGGTCAGGAGTTTGAGACCAGCCTGGCCAACATAGCAAAACCCCATCTCTACTAAAAACACAAAAATTACCCGTGCGTGGTGGCAGGTGCCTGTAATCCCAGCTACTTGGGAGGCTGAGGCAGGAGAATTGCTTGAACCCAGGAGGCAGTAGTTGCAGTGAGCAGAGATCACACTACTGCACTCCAGCCTGGGTGACAGAGTGAGACTCCATCTAAAAAAAAAAAAAAAAGAAAGTATAAATGACAAGAGGACATATATAAATGTAAGGGGTTATTCATTCTGTGGAGCAGTAAGTTCCCTAAGGCCCTGCATGCCCATATAATACAAACAATACAAGTAATAGTCACTAAGAAAATGCTGCTTTAATGCTGCAGTTTAAAGAGTTTGCCATCACCAAATTCACCTCAGTGGGACCTTGTCCTGCATGCCCATGTACACCCAGCTGAGCACACATTTATTGATGGTCTGTGCTGAGCTGTGGCAGGGTCAAAGGTGAGCCCAGATGCCGAGCCACGCTGGCTGAAGGCCTCTCCCCATGCCATGTGTAACTGATGCTCTGGGAGTACAGGGCACAGGAGGAACAATTTATTCCAATCGAGGGAAATCTGGAAACATCTGCTGATCTCTCTCATTGGGGCTCAGAAAACAATATGAGCCTAAATGAAGGCCTCAGATGCAAAAGTTTTTCTCTGACCTTCTCCTGTCCTCCTGTCTCTGGCCCCTCATTCTCCCCTGCAGCTAGCCCTAGAAACTAGAATCCTTCTTCCGCAAGACAGATCATAGAAACCAGAGATGTGGCCAGGCGTGGTGGTTCACGCCTGTAATCCCAGCACTTTGAGAGGCCGAGGCAGGTGGATCACCTGAGGTCAGGAGTTCAAGACCAGCCTGGCCAACATGGTGAAACCCCATCTCTACTAAAGATACAAAAAATGAGCCAGGCATGGTGTTGGGTGCCTGTAATCCCAGCTACTCGGGAGGCTGAGGCAGGAGAATTGCTTAAACCCGGGAGGCAGAGGTTGCAATGAGCTGAGATGGCAACACTGCACTCCAGGCTGGGCAACGGAGCAAGACTCTGTCTCAAAAGATAAAACAAAAAGAAATTATCTAACCTACTGTTTTTTTCTTGTTTGTTTGTTTTGTTTTGTTGAGACATGAGTTTCGCTCTTGTTGCCCAGGCTGGAGTGCAATGGCGCGATCTCGGCTCACTGCAATCTCTGCCTCCTGGGTTCAAGTAATTATCTTGCCTCAGCCTCCTGAGTAGCTGGGATTACAGGCATGTGTCACCATACCCAGCTAATTTTGTATTTTTAGTAGAGACGGGGTTTCACTATATTGGTCAGAATGGTCTTGAACTCCTGACCTCAAGTGATCCACCCTCCTCAGCCTTCCAAAGTGCTGGGGCGGGATTACAGGTGTGAGCCACCATGCTCGGCCTACTTTGTTTGATTGTAGTTCATAGGACCCCATTCCAAAGAGGGGCCCTGCCCCAGCCCCAGAAGGAAGGAATGCTGCATAGAAAGGCCAAGAAGAACCCAGACAAACAGAACTTGCTGTGTTTCCCCATTCAACCTATTATAATAGCATCAGAACATACCCCTTTTGTCCAATCATATTTCAACATGGCTGCCCATTCTATGTCAAACCTAAGCATAAAAATGAACAGCTTCGGCTGGGCGTGGTGGCTCACACCTGTAATCCCAGCACTTTGGGAGGCCGAGGCAGGCAGATCACAAGGTCAGGAGTTTGAGACCAGCCTGACCAATATGGTGAAACCCCGTCTCTACTAAAAAATACAAAAATAAATTAGCCGGGTGTGGTGGTGCACACCTGTAGTCTCAGCTACTCAGGAGGCTGAGGCAGGAGAATTGCTTGAACCTGGGAGACAGAGGTTGCAGTGAGCCAAGATCGCACCACTGCACTCCAGCCTGGGTGACAGAGAGAGACTCTGTCTCAAAATAACAAAAAACAAAAAACAAAAAACAAACAACAACAACAAAACAAAAAAAACGGCTTTCCTTGTATCTTTGGGTTGTCATTCTGAAGGCTCCTGTGTCACATAAAGTATGATCAAATAAATTTGTATGCCTTTTTCCCCCGTTAATCTGCCTTTTGTCAGTGATTTTTAGCAAATCTTCAGAGGAAGCTTTCCCTTGACTCCTGCACTCTCCTTGAAATAAGTAACTTATATGGTTTTGTGAGAATCTTTTTTCTTACAATAGGAATATATGTTTATTGAAGAAAATTCAGAAAATAGAGATAAGCAAAAAGTAGAAAATTAAGATAAGCAAAAAGTAGAAAATTAAGATCGACTAGAATCCCATCTCTTAGGGAAAAACATAGTTGGTGTTTTCTTGTTTTTTGCATCTTATTTTCTGCATATGTATATTTGTTTGTGTGTTTGTGTAAGACACACATTTTTCAAAGAACCAAAATGGGCTCATCCCACACCTACTGTTTTTCCCTTTACCATACAATCTAAACCTAGCTCTACATCAATAGCAGGCGCCAGGGGGCTTGTGAGAAGAGCAGAATCTCAGGCCTGAACCAGAATCTGCATTTTCGTTAGCCCCCTAGAGGATTCCTGTGCCCCACACACTTTGGGGAGCATCGCCATTTTTAGTGGCCACAGAGTCTCCCATAACAGGGCTAGACCATGATTCACTCATTGCATCTCTCGGTGGTGAGGATTTTCGCTGTAACAAGAAGCTGGTCCCTCTGGGATATCTGGGCTCTTCAGACCTTCCCCCCCAGTCCGTGCCCAGGAGACTCCAACAGCTGGGCAGGCGGCGTCCTCCACGGGCGAGATGCGCTGTCCACCTCCGCCCTCCTCTTGCTCCACCTGGCCAGAGGCCTGGGCTGCGCGCTCCCCGCGCTCCTGCGCAGGCTCCACTGGGAGCCCCTCCAGGGCGCACTCCAGACCTGACGGGCAAGCCCTGACCTGCCTTTCATCCCGCTGATGCTCGCGCCTAGCTCCCTGCGAATACCCCCTGATTGCCCCCGGAGTCTCCCCGTTAGGCGCTCCCTCACCTCTTACCCCTTCCTCCCCTTCCTGGCCTCCCCCGCTCCCCCACCCGCCTTCTAGAAGCATCCTCCCCCTTCTCACCCACCTCTCTACTCCTCCCTTCCCGACTTCCTCAATTCCCACCTCCCCCCCAAATTCCAGTCCTCTCCCTGGGAAAGAGAAAGCGGCCAGTGTCCCACCTTGGCTGTGTGTGGCCCGCGGTGGGGTGGGGGCAGCCTGCCAGCCGCCAGGGAGCGCGAATGGAGTGCGGGGCGCCGCGCGCTGCGGGCGGGTGAATCGGGGCGGCGGCTCGGCCCCCGGCCCCTGGGAGCCCAGAGCCACTAGTCGGGCAGGAAAGAATGACGGTGACGTGACCACTGTGACCTCGGGGACTCCCTGGACTCCCGCGGGCGCTGGGCTCGGCGGATCTGAGCGCGTGGGAAGGGCGATGGGCGCTCAGTCCCCGAGGATCACCGGCGGGACCTTCTGGGGGCACCTGCCAGAGCAGCTGGCCCTGCGACGGGTCCCACCGCGTCCTCAGCAGCAAGGCGGTTCTCCCTTTATAGAGGTTTTACGTGCATTTGTGGGGAGTGTTCTCAAAACAGTACAAATAAGCTTCCATTGTCACAGATCAAAATAGTAAGGGCTTTTTAAAAGGAAACTGTTTAGGGCTGACAGAGCTACAGAGGAAATGGAGTCACCCGGGCACCGTCGGGGACGGGGGGGGGGGGGGGGGGGGAGGAACTGGTCTAGCTCTTTTGGCAAAATGTAATAATACAGAGTTAGAGTCTGAATGCTCACACTGTTTGATATTGTGATTCTAGTAGTGGTCATGCATCAAAAGAAATAATCCCAAATATTCCCCCAAAGCTTTTTTGGACACAGACATTCTTTGCACTGAAAAACGCGAAAAAAATTATCTAAAATTGGAATCAACTAGTTGGGCACTGATAAATATATTATGATGTATCCACAGTTGTGATATCATTCTGTCATTGATAATATTTCTGAAAAGTTTTTAATAATATAAGGAAATTTCCTTCTTATGTAAAAGGCACAAGGTGAGTTTGTATACACAAGATAATCACAAGTATATAAACTAAGCATAGTGGAAAGACTGGAAGAAATACATTTTAAATAGGAACGGGTGCTTTTTTTTCTTTTGAAAAAACTTTTTTATGAACTATTTCAGATATATATCAAGATATAGAGAAGAACTTACCCATCAATAATCATGGGAAATGGAGCACCCTCACTGCTGAAGCCCCTTAGGGACCCTCTTCATCCTCTTCCTCACCCTCATCCCTGAGGTGACTTCTATCTTTATTACATATGAGTGGATTCCTAAACATTATATAAGTATTTCAAACTTGACATATGTGATAAAGTATTATGCACACTCGTTTGACTTGCTTTTTAAAGCCAACTTGGTGCTCCGGGGATTCACCCATGCCGACTCATGTTGGTGAATCTGGCTCTGGTTCATTCAGTAAATATGACTTAATATTTCTCAAAAACGTAGAGCAGAGCCTGGTACATGGGACTACATATGTTTGTTGTTTTTTAAGAAATAAAAAATCATTTTCACTGCAGTATAGTAGACTTGTTAATATCATACTAAATGTATTGATCCGTTCTCCTGCTGTGAAAATTTAGAATGTTTCCATTTTGTTCTTATTACAAACAGTGCCGCGATGAACATTCTGGTCTGTGTCTTCTTGTGCACATGTGAGTTTCTATGGAGTGCACCTAGCATTGGCCACAGGCATTGCAAGGGATGACTAACTTCAGTGCTACAAATTACTGCCCAGTCGTTCTCCAAAGTGATCTTGCCAGCAGCAGATGAATCATTGTAGTAATACTCCCAGGCCTCAACACTGCCTCTCATCAGGTCCGTTCTTTTCCAGTGTAATGGGTGTGGAGGGTTACTTCTCATGGTTTAAATTTGCATTTCCTTCATTACCATGGGGTTAGAGGTCAGGCATTTGTTCCTATGTTTATTGGTATTTTTTATACTGTAAAATCTTGATCATAACCTTTTTCCTATTTTTCTATTGGTTGTTGTCATTTTCTTGTTGGTTTTTAAGAATTCTTTATAAATTGTGTATCTTAATCTTTCATCAGATGGATGAGTTGCAAATATTGTCATTCACTCCATGACTTATAACTTTTTGTGATGTCTTTCAAGACACAGAAAATTTACATCTGCACGTATTCTAGTTTACCTCTTTCTTTAAAGTTTGTGCTTTGGTTGACATGGTTAAAGTATCTTTTCCTCTTCCAAGGTGTAAGTTTCCCTACACTTTCTTCTAAAAGTTTTTAAATTTTGTTGTTTTATATTTGGTCTTACATCTACCTGGATTTGATTCTTTGTAAAGGTGTGGTGGAGAGATCATCTTTCTCATTGGATAATAATTGTCAAAGCATTTATTGGACAGCTCATCCTTTTCCAGTCATCTGCAATGCTGGCTTTGCCATAAATCAAATTTCCCAGTAAGTGGTGGTCTATTTCTGGGTTCTCTATTTTGTTACATTGTTCTGTCCTCTAGCAATACTGCACTCTCACTTACTATAACTTGATAATAAGTCTTGATTTCTGGATGAGCATGTATTCATACATTTTTTTTTCAAGACTCGACTACTTGGAGTTCTCTGCATGTTCATACTCATTTTAGAATTAGCTTGTCGGTTCTATAAAAATTTTGTTGGGATTTTGATTTAAACAATGACTTCCTAGGTTAATTTAGGGAAACTGACATCTTCATGATATTGAGTCTTCCTATTGATAACCATGGAATATGTCTCTTTTATTTAGGTCTTCTTCAAAATCCGTCAATAAAGTTTTTCGTATATATCTAACATCTTTTGTTACATTTATTCCTAGATACTTGATTTCTATAAAATTTCAGCAGTCTCCAGGATTTGCTTTCATAATTGGAAAACAACACCTTTACGTATGGTTTTAATTGTAAACCTTTTCAATTATAATCCTTAAAAGTATGTAATGATTTGTGTCAACATGCAGATTGGGGTCATGGGAAGATGGCCTCCTCTATAGTGAGTTTTCTCAAGTTTGACAAAAAGTGTTAGAACCTTTGGAGAAAGGAAGAAGGCAGGAGAATTTTTATGCACTTAAGAATTTACAAAGTTTGTATGTGTGTAATAGAGAGGCAAATAGAAATCGAGACAGAGCCAGAATATAGGGCAATAGATTTATAAAAAATGGAAAATGACATGAGCACAGTGTAGTCACGTTAGAAAACTGAGGCAAGAGGATCACTTAAGCCTAGGAGTTTGAGGCTGTAGTGCACCATGATGGCGCCTGTGAATAGCCACTGCACTCCAGCCTGGGTAACATAGCAAGATCCCGTCTCTTATAAAAAAAGGTACAAAGCATACAAATGGAACTCAGCTGCCCACCTGCCCACCTCAGGTTATCGGCTTCCCCACCAGCAGGTTTCCGCTGCTTACAGGTTCTTGTGTAGCCTTCCAGAAATATCGTAGTCTCCTACAATTATGCGTATGATTATATTCTCTCCAAATCTATCCCATCCATTTTTTTCGACACCAATGAAAGTATAAAATACATACAGCTCAGCACTTTGCTTTTCCCATTGTAATCTTTCCATGTGAGTGCATAAAGTTTAGCTCATTTAAAAAATACACAGTTCATTTTCCAGTTCCCTGTTCACTTGTGTCCAGTCTTTCGCAATAACAAACAACACTGCAGTCATCACTCTTACACATACAGCTTTACAACAATGCGAGCATCCCTATAAGAATGGGCAGAGAATAAATGCATGTGTAATTTTGATAGACTGCCAAATTGCTCTCTAAAAAGATTGCAACAATTTACAATTCCAACAAACGCATGAGAATTGCCTATCTGCATTGCCCTCATTCATGCTAACACTTTATATTATCAAATTTTAAAATGAAACACTTATTTTTGCTTTACTATGCATTTTCTTAATTATGGTTGAAATAGAACCCATCTTTTGGTATATCTTTAAGCCATTTATACATCTTTTCTTGCTCTATGCTGATTTTCTTTTGGGCTGGATTTATTCCTATGTTGATAGTAAGAGCTAACTATATATTGAGGAAATTAGCTATTTATGTAACATATGAGTTGCCATATTTTTTCTAACTTTTCATTTATTTTTTACTTTTTTTGTTTTTTCCATACAGAATTTTGCTTTAATGTATTTGCACATTTTCTATTTTTCCTTTTTTGTCTTCTGAGTTTTGTCCTTTACTTAGAAAGGCTTTCCCCACTCCAAGAGTTCTGTTTTTAAAATTGTTTCATCTTTCATTATAATACTTTACATGCATTTTTATCGTGAAATGTACTTTTTTTAAAGTTAGCCTACCAGTTCTATAAAAATCTTTGTTGGAAATTTCGACTAAAACAGTAACTTCATAGAACTTGAGGATAAGTGGTAAAAAAAAAAAATTATAAAAAAGAAAAAAAAAAAAAACCCAGTAACTTCAGGGCCAGGCACGGTGGCTCACACCTATAATCCCAGCACTTCAGGAGGCCAAGGCAGAAGGATCATTTGAGGCCAGGAGTTCAAAGCCAGTCTGTGCAACATAGCAAGGCCCCATCTCTACAAAAAAAAAAAAAAAAAACTTAGCCTGGCTTGGTGGCGTTCACCTGTAGTCCCGGCTGCTCCGGAGGCTGAGGTGGGAGGATGGCTTGAGCCCAGGAGTTTAAGGCTGCAGTGAGCCATGATCACGCCACCGCACTCCAGTCTGTGTGACAGGGTGAGATGCTATCTCAAAAACAAACAAACCAAAAAACCAGTAACTTCATAGACTAATTTGAGGAAGTAGGCAACTTTATGATAAACATGGTATATATCTCCATATAGAAAACCAGGATTTTATACATACACATATATATATATACACACATATATATGGCTTATGATAAATATAAAGTGAACACCTGTGTAACTACAACCCAGGTAGAGAAATAAAATATTGTCGGGCCGGGCGCGGTGGCTCACGCCTGTAATCCCAGCCCTTTGGGAGGCCGAGGCTGGCGGATTACGAGTTCAGGAGATCGAGACCATCCTGGCTAATACGGTGAAACCCCGTCTCTACTAGAAATACAAACAAAATTAGCCGGGCATGATGGCGGGCGCCTGTAGTCCCAGCTACTCGGGAGGCTGAGGCAGGAGAATGGCGTGAACCTGGGAAGCGGAGCTGGCAGTGAGCCGAGATCGCGCCACTGCACTACAGCCTGGGCGACAGAGCGAGACTCCATCTCAAAAAAAAAAAAAACAAAACAAAACATTGTCAACACCTTAGAACTGCTCCTCCTGCCCCACTGTGCCCCTTGTAGATAATAATCTTCTCCCTCCCCACCAGGGAGGGATTTCTCATTTCTGAAACACCTGATTTCTGTAATAAACAGTATATGTATATCCCTAAACAATATATCTTAGTTTTTTTAAAAAAATTATTCAAATAGAATGAGGCTGGGCGTGGTGACTCACGTCTGTAATCCCAGCACTTTGGGAGGCCGAGGCCGGCAGATCACCTGAGGTCAGGAGTTTGAGACCAGCCTGGCCAACATGATGAAACCCTGTCTCTACTAAAAATACAAAAATTAGCCAGGCATGGTGGTGCACACTTGTAGTCCCAGCTGCTTGGGAAGCTGAGGCATGAGAATCGCTTGAACCCAAGAGGCAGAGACTTCAGTGAGCTAAGATCGCACCACTGCACTCCAGCCTGGGCAACAGAGCGAGACCTGTCTCAAAAAAAAAATAATAATGAGATGATGCTGTATTTGTTTTAATCCTTTGCTCCTTTCACTCTGTATTATATTTGTGGGATTATTTCCTGTTGTTAAGTGTGGCAATAATAGTGAGCTACAAATCAGAGCTATATTTGGTATATCAACCTTGGATCCAGCATTCTTGTTAAATACACTTATTAAATTAAACATATTATCTTTAGAGTATTCTAGAATGTTTACATACACAGTCACACTGCCTACAGCTAATGATAGTTTTATTTCCTTCTTTTAAATAATACAATTTTTATTTTATTTTATATATATATTTTTTGAGACGGAGTCTCTCTCTGTCCCCCAGGCTGGAGTGCAGCGGTGCAATCTCAGCTTAGTGCAAGCTCCGCCTCCCGGATTCACACCATTCTTCTGCGTCAGCCTCCTGAGTAGCTGGGACTACAGGTGCCCGCCACCACACCTGGCTACTTTTTTGTATTTTTAGTGGAGATGGGATTTCGCTGTGTTGGCCAGGATGGTCTCGATCTCCTGACCTCGTGATTCACCCGCCTCAGCCTCCCAAAGTGCTGGGATTACAGATGTGAGCCACTGTGCCCGGCCTAAATAATATAATTTTCTATGTCTTTGTCTTGCCTTCTCTCACTGGCTTCGACATACAATAATATGTTAAGTGGAAGTGGTGAAATTGAGCATCCTTGCCTCGTTCCTGACCTAAAGGTGAAAAGTTTCAGCATAGTACCATTAATTATGATGTTTGCAATAAGTTTTTTTTGTAGGTAACCTTACTGTATTAAGGAAGTTTCCTTATATTACTAGCTTGCTAGGAGGTTTTTGTTTGTTTGTTTTTGTTTTGTTTTGCCACAGCCCTGAGGTCTAAGGGATGATAGAATAATAACTACAGATATTAAGAGAAAGGACAGTGACCTATGAATCTTATACACAGGTAAAAGACCACTTACCTATCAAGTAAAAGAAAGATGCCAAGAATAACCAAATAAGAAATGAATCTAGAGACTTCAACAAAAGGAAATACGAGAAAGAAAGGGAGACAGTTACTGATAAATGATGTTTGCATTATATATTGTTAGATTTAAATGGATGAGAATAGTGAGAAAATTTGTAATATGAGTTAAGTGAGAACGGTTTTATCATAAGGGAAAAACTTAGTATTAGTTATAAGTCAGGAACACTGAACCATCTTAGAAAAAAAACAAGGAATTGAGAATATGTGGGAAGAGTGAGGAAGCAAAGGTGTTTTAAAGGTTTTATCTCACTGGGAGGAGGGCGCCCAAGCAGTGAGCACCCGGGGGTGTGACAGCAGGTTGTTGCCATGTTTTGATACAACAGTAAATAAATCTAGTTTTGATTGGGAAAGCCCATGAGTGCTTCTAATTTAACAAAGGGGGAGAAAGAAATGAATAGCAATGAAAATACGTTAGAAAAGAGGAAAAAGATAAAAATTAAGACAAATAGTAAAAATAAAACAAGATGGAAAGAATAAAATCAAATATATTGACTGTTACACTAAGTGTGAATGAGCTGAATATTCATATGAAAGATAGAGACTCTCAGGTTGGATTGAAAAACCAAATTAAAATGTATAATTTTTGTAGGAAACACATCTAAAACAAAGTGATAGTTAAAGAAATACCAGGCATGCATATATTGTCATACCTGATAAATGACCTCAGGGCACTTCCCTGTGGAACTACCATAGATAATATAGATTAATATAGATAATATGCTACAATATCTATATTATCTATAGTAGTTCCATAAGGAAATGCTCTGCAGTCATTTATGAGTCTTCACAAATTTTTTTAAAGAAAGTTTTTCATCATAAAACAGAACCATTTAGGAAGAAAGTCCTTTTTCACATTAATCTTGTCTCAGCTCAAAGTTGCCCTCCTCTGGGAAGCTTTCTTTGAGCCCCTCTGCCTGGTTAAGATGCCCTTTCTATGCGGTCTAGCATTTTTACTAAATTGTCATATCCATGTCTCAGGATATTGTAATTATTGATTTATTTCTTTGTTTCCCCGGAATATTGTAAAATCAACATATGTTGGTGTCCACAATACCTAGATGCCTTATGAATGACAACGCATAAGAATTTAACAAATGAATAAAGCAAATGTTTTCTGAAAGAAAAAAAGAAATACCAGGCAAATACAAAGAAAAGGCTAAAATGGCAACATGAAATTGAAGGTTAAAAGTATTAAATGAGACAGAGATAATATGTAATGATAAAAGGCACACTTTAAGAAGATGTTAAACATAAATCTCTAAACACTAAACATCATGGCAGTCAAATCTATAAGGCAAAAACTGTTAGAAATGTGGAGAATGTGATTTAAAAACATGGACACGTAAACTGTGGTGGAAGATTCTAATCTACATCTTTCAACATCTGACAGATCTAGAAGATAAAAAGTAGCCAGGACATAGAAGTTCTGAGTATTACAATCAACCAGCTCCATTTAATAGATGTGTATAGAACTTTGAAACCTACAAATACAGAAGATGCTTTTTTCTTATGTAAATAACACATTGGTAGATGATAGATATAGATGGATAGATATGATGATAGATAGATAGATAGATAGATAGATAGATAGATAGATAGATAGATAGACAGATAGACATCAGTCATGTACTTGGCCACAAACAAAGCTTGAAAAATTCAAAAAAGTGAAGATTTTGCAGGGTATTTTCTGATAAATATTTTAGAATACAAGAGAATAATAATAAAAAGATGACCACTAAACTATTAACTGCTTAGAATAAAAAAAACCCTGGATCAATACATAAATCAAAATTGAAATGAAAACTATCTAGAAAGCAATGAATCCTATTTTTTGGTATGTTAAACTCATATTCAAAGGAAAAATCACAGTCTTAAATGCCTTCATTGTTAAAGAAAGCTGAAACTAAAGGAATATGGAACTCATTTTAGAAAATTTAAAATGGAACAAATAATTCAGTCATGGTAATTAGTAAAAGTACATGCCAAAATTAGTGAAAGCATCAAAAATAAATGGAAAGAATTTTTTTTAAATCCCAAATCTAACTTTTTATGGTGATAAAATATATATAATATAATATTTGTCATTTTAACCATTCATAGATGTACAATTAAGTGGCATTAAATACATTCACAATGTTGTATAACCATCACCACTATCTATACCCAAAACTGTTTTATGATTCCCAATAAAAACTCTGTATGCATTAAAACAATAACGCACCGTTCCTCCCTCTGCCCACCCATGGTAACCTCTATTTTACTTTCTACAGTGATACAATATTTGTTCTTCTGTGTCTGGTTAATTGCACATAGCATAATGTTTAAGATATATTCATGTTACACCATCTTGGCCAGCATGGTGAAATCCCATCTCTACTAAAAATTCAAAAATTGGCTGGGCGTGGTGGCGCGTGCCTGTAGTCCCAGCTACTCAGGAGGCTGAGGCAGGAGAATCGCTTGAACCTGGGAGGTGGAGGCTGCAGTGAGCTGAGATCGCACCACTGCACTCCAGCCTGTGCCACGGCTCTCCAGCCTGGCGACAGAGTGAGACTCTGTCTCAAAAAAAAAAAAAAAAAGATATATTCATGTTATAGCATATATCAATATTTCATTTCTTTTTATGGCTGAATAATATTCTATCTCCGTATATACCACATTTTATTTATCTATTCATCTGTTGATGAACTCTTAGATTGACTGCTTTCACCTTTTGACTACCGTGAATAATGCTGCTATGAACATGAGTGTACAAATATCTGTTGAAGTTCCTGCTTTGAATTCTCTTGCATATATACATAGGAGCAGAATTTCTGGATCATACAGTAGTTTTATGCCAAATCTAACTTTTTATAAGATAAATAGATATTCCATGCCGACCGTTAGGAACAAATGAGAGAAATCAAATGCAAACAATATTAGAAATTAGAAGGGTGATATAATACCAGATACAAAACAGAGAAAAATAATTATAAGACAATATGACATACAATCTTATGGCAACCAACTTGAAAATCTAGAGAAAATTGTTGAATTCCTAGAAAAACATAAACTGATATTGAAAGAGATTGAAAATTTAAATAGGTCAGTTACCTAGGAAGAAATCGGAAAAGTAAAAGTAATGTAGGAATAGAAAGATATTTCTTAAATATGATGAAAAATATTTACCAGAAGTCAATAGCAAACATCTTTCATACTAAAACCATGAAACCCTCAAACTATTTCCATTAAATTAGGAAAGTACAAAGAAGGGATGCTTACCATGATCATTATTATTCAACATGTTTTAAAGGCTCAATTGCATTATGGAGAGGGGGGGAAGAAAGTATAAGAACGAATTCTAACAGCAGAAAAAATTATCTTTACCTGCAGATACTATGATTATACATGGAGAAGAACCCAAAAGACTGCAGTAAACATTCTACTAGAGAAGACATAAATAAGCAAATAAATAAACAAGATATTCACAGACTGTAAAAAGTACTCTGCAGGAAATAAACAGAGCAGTGATGAAGAGTAGCTAGGCAAAGGGCCTCACTCCAGACACAGTGGCCAGGAAAGGATTTCCTCCAGGGGAGATTCTGAAGCTAGGACCCAGGCAAGGAGAGGAAGAGCTCCAAGAACAGCATTCCAGCCAGAGGGAACAGTGTGTGCCAGAGTGTGTTTGAAGAACAGCAAGAAGGCCACTGGGACAGCAGCTAGAAGGGAAGAGGGTGGTGTGAAAGTGGGGTGGGGTGGGGGCAGTAGGCCAGAGTAAAAAGGTTGAACTTGACTCTAAATGCCATAAGAAGACATTGAAGGACTTTAGCCAGATTTATGCTTTTTCTTTTTTTTTTTTTTTTTTGAGATGGAGTCTGGCTCTGTCATCAAGGCTGGAGTGCAGTGGCGTGATCTTGGCTCACTGCAACTTCTACCTCCCAGGTTCAAGCGATTCTCCTGCCTCAGCCTCCCGAGTAGCTGGGATTACAGGTGCCTGCAACCACCCCTATCTAATTTTTGTATTTTTTGGTAGAGATGGGGTTTCACCAGGTTGGCCAGGATAGTCTCGAACTCTTGACCTCCGATGATCCACCCACCTTGGCCTCCCAAAGTGCTAGGATTACAGGTGTGAGCCACCACGCCCAGCTTCATATTTATGTTTTTAAAGGAATATTATATGTGCTTTGTAGGGAGGAAGGCAAGGGGGGCTAAGGATGCCAATTAGAAAGCTATAGCTATGGGACAGGTGGGAAGTCACCGTGGTGTGCCTTAGGAAGTGGCACCGGGGTAAAGAAGACAGATGGGTGGAAGTGAGCTGTATTTTGGAGCTAGACCCCCAACTGGAGGGATGTACAGATGTTAGCCTTTTCCTGGTATATCTTCACTGACCTCTTTATTTTGAAACTCTACATGTCACTTTGTTACAGCTATGTATCTTAGAAGCTAGGTAGATAGGCTGTTGTAGGCTTTTTACTTTTTTTTTAATAGGGGAGTTTAATCCATGTGCAGTAATTTTGCTCTGATCCGTGGTTTCTCCTTTTTTCCTTCCTTTCCTTTTTTTTAGTTACCATGGCTTCCCTGCCCCTTCCTCTTTTGCTTCCCCTTGCCTTGGTCTTTTGTTCCTGATTCCTGAAGGACTCTTGGAGTTTTCCCGGTCTCTTCTTTCGTAACTCTCTCAGGGTTTGGAAGTTTAACGTCCTATCTCTACTCCGGGTCTAGTGACTGTTCAGGGTCTTAAGACATTTTCACTGCTAGCCTGTGCGTCTTTTTTTCCCCGTCTTTCTTTAGTTCCCTTGTAAGCCTTTGTGATCACTTCAAATCCTTTTTAGAAATAGCTTCCAGATGAAGAAGTGAAGCTGCCCGGCGCATAGATGTGTTCAAGTCTCCCTTCTTTTCGCTCAAGGAGAATGAAGAGTGAATGGTGCCAATTCTAGCTGGAAGGCGTGAAGGACAGGGAGGGGGACGATGAGGCAGGAGGAGACCACGCCGCCGTCCTGGGAGGGGGCTGACTCGACCCGGCTGGTTCGGTTGTGCACCATCCTCACTGTCTCCGCCCTTCCAGGGCTACACTGCGCCCCGCTCTCGGCAAGGCACGGGTGAGGCTCCGGGGATTTAATTCCCCCGCTCAGGTCAGCGTAGGGCCTCAGGGAAGTTCAAAGCTCGCCCACTAGAGGGCATTGGCGCGTTTCCCAGAAGACACGGCCCCGGGAGCTTTCGGGCTCTCCACCAGCCCAGGGGGACTCCGGCGTCCGCGTAGACTGGTTCTGCGCAGGGGGCGGGGGCTGCTGGCGAAGGAGGTCGGGCGCTGCAGAGGAAGCTCATAGACCCTACAGCGCAGCCAGGGTTGGGGAGGCAGCCGATTCTCCCGCTTCAGGGCGCTCAACTGCAGGACGGAGCGTCCGCAACGCGCACACCCACCTCTGGAGACCCGAGTGTGTGCGGGAGGCCAGCCCCGCCGAAGCAACGTCCGGGATCGGCGGCCGCACGCAGGAGCCAAACCATGGAGGACAGCGGGGGCACCTAGTACCCATGGAGATCCCAAACTCCTCTCACCCCAGCCCCAAAGCACTTCTCCCAATGCTGCCTCCATGCCTGAATCCCGCCCGCGCATGAGAATCACTCCATTATTACAGAAGACCACGTGTTACCCAAGGACGACTCAGTTATCCTTTAGGACTCGGTGACACATTAGCATAGATGAACCTGGCACTGAAGTGGGATGAGGTGGGGAGATCTTTTGGCTGCAGGTCATTGAGGATATTGTTATTACTGCAAAGATCACAGGAACAGCCATGGTTTAGTCACTTATTCCTTGCCAGGAGCTTCGTCTCATTGTCTCTTTTAATAAACAATATTTTGAGGTCACTTTGTTATAGTGATGTCTGCTGGTTTCCCCACTGTGAAATGACTAGTTTTCCCTTTGTAATTAATAAATATTTGGGGGGAGATGCTCTGAGACTGTGACGTATTCTGTTTCTTCTCAAACTCCTCCCCTCCCACCTCCCCCCACGTTTCTTGATCTCCTCTCTCTGCCTCTGGAGCACCGCTACATGCTGCCTTTGATGGTTTGGGCACTTGGCTCGCCTCACCTTGGCTACTTTCCTCTCCCTCTCCCCTGGTCGGCACTTCCTTGGTAGCTCCTCTGTTGAATTCCCACATCCTTCGAACTCTGCAGGTAGAATCCCTTACATTTTCCTAGGAATGACCAAGCCTCCAGCCTGAATTACTTCAACTTCCTGTATTCTACAATATCTCCAAACATCTTCACTTCCACACTCATCCTCTCTTCCTTGCATCCTATCTCAGACAAAGAGGAGGCCAGCTGGAGCTCTGGAAGCAGCTGGTAGAGTGGAAAGGGCACAGGCTTTGGAGTAAGTCAGACCTGATTTTGATCCCACTGCCACCACTTCTTACTAGCTATAAGACCAAGATTTTTTCTCTCTCTCTCTTTAGAACATCAATTAACATAAGGATATTTGAATAGAAATACTCATAACAACGATTATAAGAATTAGTATCAATGTGTGACCAATTTCCTGAGAAAGCTCTGACATATAATGCTCAGTAAAGGATAGCTGTTATTATTTTCATAGTTTCGGTCCCTATGCCCTCTAAAAAATTCTTCACGCTTAATGAATTACTCCTCCTCTCTCCTGTGGCTTCAGCCTCTCCCTCTCAATTGGTTTATTCTCTCAGCTTTTCAACATAATCAAATCTCTCCTATCTTCAAAAACAAGCAAACAACAAAACCAAAAACTCTTCTGCAAAGAAACCCACCGGTTCCCTCAAGTGCTTTCTTCCCTTGTCGTGAAAAGGGAATTTCCACAGGAGACATTTATGCTTTAACCAATGCCTGGTTCCTGAAGCTTCCTAGTTCTTGTAGGAATCTCTCCTTTGGTTTTCTGAATCAGTGGATTGTGTTATTTCATCAATTTTGGAAAATTCTCAGCTATTATCTCTTCAAATATTGCCTCTGCTCCATTCTCTCTCTCCTCTCTTCTGGAACTCCAATTAAACGTATATTGGATTATCTCTGTGTGTCTTCTATTTTATTTATCTTCTCATCTGTATTTTCCATCTTTATGCCTCTCTGGACTTCATTCTGGATAGTTTCTTCTGACTTATCTTCCTTTCCACCAATTATGAGCTATTAACTCTTTTATAGAGTTCTTTATTGAGTTATCATACTTTTCAGTTCTATAATATCAAATGGTTCTTTTTAAAATCTTCAACATTGCTTTCAAAATTTTTATATCCTTACATAAAATTTTAAATTCAATTTTTATCTCCATGAACACAGTAAGCACAGTTTCATTACAGGTTGTAACGAGCGTGTAGTGGCTGTGATCCATCAAGGCGACTAGTGGTGCATGGAGCTGGGCAGGGTGGCCAAAGCCTTGGCCGTTGATGTAGGTGTTCGAGGCACGGATGGCCTGTTGATCCACACCCAGCTGCTACGGCTGTGTGTGATGATGTGTCCCACCCACCGAAGGCCCCAAGCTTCCTCACCACCTTCTGCTGGCACCGTCTGCAGCCTCTGGCAGCATAGATACTCTTCCTGGGGTGAGGGATTGGGGGGCAGGTGCCCCAGGATGCAGTGATAGAGAGTTCCAGAGGCTCAGGGCTGGGATGGGCTGCAGGATGGGGCTGTTCAGGCCGAGCTGTCCTTCTGTCCTTAGCCTGCACCTTTCTTTTTGGCCCCATCATAGACCTTTGAGCATGCCCCCAGATGGACAGGCTGAAGTGCCCTTGACCCACAGTTTGGCTTTCTATCCCTGCAGCCATGTCCTCATTTTCTGGGGCTGATCAGCTCATGGTATGGCTTCAGGACCTGTCCACAAGTCTGTCACCTCACTGTGTGGAGGTGGCTTCAGACCTCTCTGGAAAGTCAAAAATGGAGACAGAGACACTCTTCTGACAGGTTTGGGTGGTCCAAAGGATCAGTTGCTGTGGAGAGGTGGAGGGAGTAAGGGCGGGCCAGTGGGGAGCGGGCACCTGGGCGAGTCTTCCCAGTTCTCACTGCTGTGATTGCTATGAGGATGTGTATGAATCAGGGTTTGTGACGGGCCAAGTCTGCACAGGGCCCACCATCCACAACGTGCTTGTATGCCTGCATTCTCTTGGTCCTTTTTGAAAACATTGCTAACAGGTCAAAACCCAAAAGCGACCAGAGCCATGTCTGACTTCTGGGGTGCAGATGCTGGGTGGGTAGAAGACCTTTCTGTCCCTCTCTGCGGAGTTGAGTAACCTGCCTGCACATGAGGTGGTTGGAGCCTTCTTATCTTTTCTTTAGTTTTTAATATAAACTTTATTATTGAAGCATAACATAAATACAGAGAAGTGCACAAATCACGAGTTCAGTGGCTTTTCCAAAATCACATGTGTAGCGAGCATCTAATCAAGAGATCGATCTTTACTAGAACACCAGAAGCCCCCTAATGCTTCCACCCAGTCACTCCCACATCATGCTAACCACTCACCTGACTTCTAATACCTTGGGTTCCTTTCGCCAGTTGGGGACTTTATAGGAATAGAATCATCTGATATTACTGAAGGACTTTTAAGAACAGAAATATCGAATACCCAATATTGAGAACTTTGCTTTGGGATGATATCAGCATCCTCATACACATAATAAAGCCTGCTGAGCAAACAAATGTCTTTTGCATGTGTTTTTGTTTTGCTTTGTTTTGTTTTGTTTTCCAGACATTAGAGGTGACAATCCGTGGAAAGGAGCCGAGTCTTCCATCTGGGTCAGTGCAGAAACGGAGCAAAGGGAGCTTCTGCAGAATGTGTTTGCAAGTAAGGCACCGCTTGAGCAGATTCAGACACTCCAAGCCAGACGGGAGGGGGAACCTTGGGCAGAGCATTGGACTTCCCCTCAGAAGGTAGGACAGGGGCTGAGTCAACTTCATATACTTTCCACTAACAACGGAATTATAAACTAGATAAGCACATTTCACTGGAAAAGATACAAAGAACTAGTCATCCCCATGGACATATGGTCGTCCCTATTTGACATTAACTGGCTGGTTATTCCTGCATGATTTATACCTGCATGAGTCAGATTATGTGATTGAATCAAATGAAGCATGCGTAAGTCTGGAAAAAGAGAGGAAGGGGAGGAGGCTCCTGCCACAGATATCAGAAGAGACCAGAGAATAAATAAAACCCCTTCTGGTAAGAGATTGCCATTCTACTCTTTATTGTGAGAAGTTGCTACTAGATGCAGAGGCGCTTACGGGGGGCATCGAGAGCATTTCCAGGACCAGTCTTGGGCAGCTGACAGACCAAATCTTAAAAGAAAAGTGAACTCCTTTGCCCTCCAGTAGCAGCAAAAGCTGAAACCAGAAGGGCACCCAGCTGAGCCTCCCGGGGCGGCGGGGTGGGGGGAAGCAGGACTCAACTCATCAAGAGGACCCACCCCTTCAACAGTCACTGCAGGCAGTATAAGGCGGTTCTGGACAGGATTGCACAGTAGAGTCACCACAGGAGCTTTCATATTTCACTTTGTTTAGTGTGGTGAAATATATGTGACATAAAATTGACCACTTTTACTGCTGTTAGGTATACAGTTCATTGGTATTAAATACAGCACCATTGCTGTGCAATCATCACCACTGTCTGTCTTCAGAACTCTTCATCTTCCCAGACTGAAACTCTGTACATTAGGCCACAATTCATTCCCTTCTACTCAGCCCCCTGGCAACCACCATTCTATTTTCTTCCTCTATGAATTTGACTACTCTGGGTACCCTATATAAATGGAATCATACAGTATTTGTCCTTTAGTGTCTGCAGGGGAAGTTTTAAAAGCATGAATGCCCAAGCCCAACCCCAAGCTAATTAAATCAGAATTTCTGGGGGAAAAGCCCAAATCATTATTGTTATTTTTAAAAGCTCCCCGGTGATTCTAATAAGCACCCGTGGGTCAGAAGATCTAAATCAGATTTGCATTCAAGAACTCCTCCCCCCTGACAAACACACCTCAGCACCTGCTGGCTGACTCCTCAGATTCCTTTAGCTGTGGGTAAAGCTAAGGGTTCTCTTTCTTCAGCTGGAGATGAGATGCTTAAAATGATGTATTCGGGTATCACAGCGACTGAAACTCATCTGCTAAAGATTAATCTACCAGTCAGCAAGGGTAAGTGATTATTATCAGACACTGCCTCCTTCTGGAAACTGGGAGGGCTCAGAGTAGCAGAAGGTAAGTGACTGCTGATTTGGGAGATGGGGAGAGACAGACACACTGGGACCCATGGCCGCTTTTTTGGGAATGATGATAAAGGTTAGTCCTGTTTACGTTTAGTTACCTTGTGGACAAAATAGGAGTTGGGAGGAATTTACGATCAGCACATCTGTGAATTTGCCTTGTTCACTGGAATGTGGCCACTCAGACATATGGTTCCCATCAACTGTATTTTTGCATGATTCTTGAATTCCCCCCCCACCCCCACTTTTTTTTCATTTAACTGCACTGACTTCATTACAAAGGAACTTCACTTACATGGGTTCTAATTGAGGCATGACCAGTGCCTTACTCAAGCAAGAGCTCCTTCTGTTCCTTGTTTCTGCAGAATTAGAAATATACAGAGAACGATCAGATAGACAGATGATAGGTAGATAGATAGGTAGGTAGGTAAACAGATAAAGAGACAGGCAAATGTATACAAAATGACAAAACGATAAGAAAGATCCACACCAAATCGTGATATTGGTTCTCCCAATGGAGGAAGGGAGATATGGGAATGGGATCAGAAGAATTTGAATGTTTTATTTACTTAGTTTTTTAAAACCCTGGAAAGAAGCAGGACAAAATGTTAACACTTGTTCTCTCTGAGTTGGCATTTGTTGTGTTATATTCACTCTTTTTACTTGTCTTTGTGCTTTTTGGTATCTTTAAAAGTTGTCAGTATTACATATATAGGTATATAAATAATCATACACATAAAGACACACATATAAAGAAATACTTTGGCCAGGCACTGTGGCTCATGCCTGTAATCTCAGCACTTTGGAAGGCTGAGGCAGGCAGATTGTTTTAGCCTAGGAGTTTGAGACCAGCCTGAGCAACGTGGTGAAGCCCCATCTCTACAAAATGTACAAAAATTTGTAGGGTGTGATGGCACACGCCTGTGGTCCCAGCTACTCCAGAGGCTGAGGTGGGAGGATCGCTTGAGCGCAGGAGGTCGAGGCTGCAGTAAGCCGTGATTGGGCCACTGCATTCCAGCCTGGGTGACAAAGTAAGATACTGTCTAAAAAAAAAAAAAAAAAAAGTAAAAGAAAAGAAAATAAATACTTTGATGACTGAGAAGAACTTTTATAAAGAGTTTCATGTTAATAAATTTACCATAAAATAAAATTAATAAAGTTTCAGAACATTTGAAAAATACAAAAAAGTGGAGACAGAAATTGCCACTTTTTGGTGTTTTCATATCCTAGTTTTTTCTCCATGCATTAAATAATTGTGTCATTGATTTCAAGTTTTCACATAGTCCCTGATTACAAAAGTAATACTTATTCATTGCAAAATGCAGAAAAAGATGGATAAGGAAAGATACATTACCCCATTGCCTTATTACCTGGAGTGCCCCACTATGGTTCATCATGGCAAAAAACAAAATCAGATTCTGGCTAGGAAGACAATTACTGAATGTTATGATTTGAATGTGTCCCCTCCAAAATTCAGCTGTTGCCAATGTGATAGTATTAAGAGATGGGGCCTTTAAGAGGTGACTAGGCCGTGATACTCCTTGTGAATGGGATTAAAAATCCTTATAAAGGTGCTTGACAGACAAACCTGGTTCTCTCTGGCACTTCTGCTTTTCCACCATGTGGGGACATGAGGTTTCTTCCCTTTTGTCCTTCCACCTTCTGCCTGCATCACATGGCAGTGCCTTGATCTTGGACTTCCCAGCCTGAAGAACTCTAAGAAATAAATTTCTGTTCTTTATAAATTACCCAGTCTCAGGTATTCTGTTATAGCAGCACAAAACAGACCAAAACACTGAAAATATTAAAAATAACATATGCCGGCCGGGCGCGGTGGCTCACGCTTGTAATCCCAGCACCAGCACTTTGGGAGGCCGAGGCGGGCGGATCACGAGGTCAGGAGATCGAGACCATGGTGAAACCCTGTCTCTACTAAAAAAATACAAAAAAATTAGCTGGGCGTGGTGGGGGGCGCCTGTAGTCCCAGCTACTCGGAGAGGCTGAGGCAGGAGAATGGCGTGAACCCGGGAGGCGGAGCTTGCAGTGAGCCGAGATTGTGCCACTGCACTCCAGCCTGGGCGACAGAGCGAGACTCCATCTCAAAAACAAAAACAAAAACAAAAAAAAACATATGCCATCAATGGAGGTTATCAGGGTCTTGGCTTTTATTGAGCTCCTCCTTCGTTTTTTATGCGATGGAGTGACCCACACATTCAGTCAGATATGGCATGGCTGGCCCCTAATGCTAATTTAATCCTGGATTAAATGTTACTTTCTTAGACATCGTCCCTGATGGTTCAATCTGAAAGAGCTACTCCCTATTTCAATAGCCTTAATTTAAGTATTTTTTGGCAGGCAGGAGGGAGTTTGCCATTATTATTTATCATTCTCTATCATTTTTTCTTTTTTAATTGTGCATTTATTTGTTTCTTCCCTGTCTTTTTCATTATTGTATCCTTGGGGCCTAGAAAAATATCTGGAATTTGGAAGTTTTATTACTGAATGAATAAATAAATCAAATATCCTTTAGTGATCATGCCTACTTAGGATTATGGAAGTGTCTTTCTTTAACTACCACCGGACCCAAGCCTAAGAAAACAACCTGGTGAAGCACCTGGATTTCGGCCACACCTCTCTACCTCCTCTGGATTTCGGCCGCACCCCTCTGCCTCCTCTGGATTTCATCCACACCTCTCTACCTCCTCTGTAGCAGCAATTCTATGTCTCTGTGTTAATGAAAAGCACTTGCTGCAGCCAGTGGGGAAGAGAGAGAGACAGGCAGAGAGCGTATTTAAGGAAATAGCTGAAAACATCCCAAATTTGATGAAAGACATGAACATAAATATCAAAGAAGTTCAACAAGTAGGATGAACTCAGAGATCTACATTAAGGTACATTATCATCAAACCATCAAAAGACAAAGACAAAGAGCAACTCTTGAAAGCAGCAAGAGAGAAGCCACTTGTCATATACAAGGGATTCTCAATAAGATTACTAGCAGATTTCTCATCAGAAACTTTGGAGACCAGAAGGCAGGGGGCTGATATATTCAAAGTGCTAAAAGAAAAAAGAAAGCCTGTCAACCAAGAACCCTACAACCCCCAATTTCTTTGACTTTCATGTTTATGAGGCATCTATAGTTCCCTTGGCATGAATAGACACTTTCTGTTCTTTGTCCATTTTTCTCTTGAGGTGTTTATTTTTTATTTTTTATTTTTTTAAGTGGAGTCTTGCTCTGTCACCCAGGCTGGAGTGCAGTGGCATGATCTCAGCTCACCGCAACCTCTGCCTCCTGGGTTCAAGCAATTCTCCTGCCTCAGCCTCTCAAGTAGCTAGGATAATAGGCACGCCTCACCATGTCTGGCTAATTTTTGTATTTTTAGTAGAGACAAGATTTCACCATGTTGGCCATGCTGGTCTCTAATGCCTGACCTAGCGATCTGCCCTCCTTGGCCTCCCAAAGTGCCAGTGTTACAGGTGTAAGCCATGGTGCCTGGCCACATTTTTAACTTTTTTCTTTGTAAGTGCTTTCTGTGTTTTAAGGAGACTAACACTTTTTTACATATGGGGCACAATTTTATTTTGTTTTTCTTTTGAAAAATTTAAACTGTAATTTTAATAAATACATGTTTAATTTTTATTAATAAATAACTTAAAATTTTTTATATAATTAAATATGTTACTGTTTTTCTTTATGACTCTTGCTTTGGTATCGTTCAATGAACTACTTAAAAAACTTCAGGATCATAGAAATTTAGCAAGGATTGCTAGTAATAACAATAGGAGGGCCAGGTGCAGTGGCTCACGCCTGTAATCCCAGCACTTTGGGAGGCCGAGGCAGGCAGATCAAGAGGTCAGGAGATCGAGACCACAGTGAAACCCCATCTCGACTAAAAATACAAAAATTAGCTGGGTGTGGTGGCAGGCATCTGTAGTCCCAGCTACTCAGGAGGCTGAGGCAGGAGAATGGCGTGAACCCAAGAAGTGGAGCTTGCAGTGAGCCGAGATCGTGCCACTGCACTCCAGCCTGGGTGACAGAGCCAGACTCCGTCTCAAAAAAAAAAAAAAAAAAGGTAAATTATTCATAATCACCGTCATTATTCACTATGTATCAGACGCTTTATATATAATCCCATTTAATTCTCATAACAAATCTATGAAGTAATTATTATTCCCATTCTATAGATCAGGAAGCCGAGACTCAAGAAGACGAAGTAAATTCCCCACAGTCATGATTATGGGGTTGGAAGTGAATGTCAGTAGTTTTGCTGTGCATAAACTTCAGGCTTTGTTGGATGAGCAGAGCCGGGTCTACGTCCTGGCTCTGCTGTGCCAGCTGGCAGATGGACCACTTTGTGCATGTCTCTGTACTGCTCTGAACCTTCATTTCACCTGTAAAATTTCACCTAATAACACCTCCCTCATAGAGTTGTTGAGGAATTCAAATGAGAGAAAAGTATGTACTGTGCCAAGCACAGAGAGAAAAGTCAGCCTGAGACTCAGCCCTACTCCTCTTTGCTGGAGCTCCTTCACTGTCTGTGTCTCCTCTCTGTAGGGGTAGGACACTGTGGCAGAGGGGCTGGTGAAAGAAACGCTGAATCAGCATCTGTGAAACTGACGTCTGCAGTGAGGTGCAGAGATTGAAATGCTGGGCCTAGCGGATTTAAGTAAGGAGGAGAGCAAGGTGGCTGCAGGGGTCCCACCCTGGGGGACCCTCTTAAAGGCGTCCCACCCTGGGGCATGGCTCAGGCTTCTGCAACAAGACCTATTCCTTTCTGTGTGTGGGAGGCAGGGGTGGGGCTCGTCAGCATGATCTCTCCGCGGTTCAGAGGCAGCCACTCCTGCCTGTGAGGATGCTGGTCATGTGCATGTGAGGTTGCTGCTCATCTACCAGCTCTCGCTCTGTTGGCCCCGACACACACACTAAAGCCATGGGCACCCTCGAGGGACACCTGCTGCCAGCAATGTTCTTCCTCCTCTACTCACTCTACTATTCGGTGCTGGTGTCTCTGGCCCTACTACAGGAACAGAGGCTCCTCAAACTCCCTCTGCCCCCCAGGGAGAAGTGAGGACACAAGTGGTGGTAGCTGGTGCCACTAGAATGTGTGGTGAAGGTGGTCATCACCCTGGCTGGCATCTTACCCGAGTTATTCTACCCGTCTGGAGTAAATCGGCTGATGGTGGTAGACTGGGAGGATCCGCGGCGGCCATTCGTGTTCAAGGACAGCTGGCAGCACATCGCCATGTATGAGTTCTTTATGCTCAGTGGTGTGGTGGACATTGTAAGCCAGTCGTGTCAAGAATGGCAGAGTATGAAGCTGGAGCAAGCAGTCAAGGCCTTGGGCTCCTATGTGCTGGCACTACTGATGGCAGCCCACATTGAGAACAAGGGCACCCTGGAGATCCGTGTGCATGAGCTCCTCAGCCTGCCCACCTTCCTGGTCTCCCTGGTGCTCACCATCAAGGTCTGGGTCCCCGACCAGCCCCAGCTCTGGGTGCTTAAGACCTGGATGGGGCTGGTGCTCAGCAACTGGTTGCTGCAGCTGTGTGTGCTGATGTTTGCGCCTCCCTCTGGACAGCCCTGCAGGTGGAGAACCCCACCGACCTTGCCTTCCTCACTCTGTTCTCCTGGCACCTGGGCTTGGGGGCTGCCTTGCTGGCTGCTGTCTATGGCCTCTGCAGCCTCTGGCACCATCACTGCTCCTCCTGGACAGCGTTCCCAGGGGCCAGGTACCAGCTGTGCCTCACCAATTCCAGTGGTGAAGAGCTTGAGAAGCTCAGGGCAGAGGCTGTGCTGCTGGATGGAGGCATCTAGGTACAGAAACTGTCTTTGTTCTATGACTTTTGTAATGAGAGTTTCAAGGGTGCCCACAGCACGCATAGCATGGAAATGTCCTAGAGTTCACAGGCTAGCTTCCATCTCAGGAGCCATCTTCCTTATTCCCAAGTAAACCTGCCAGCTCCTGGGGTAAATTCTCATCCATCATTCTTTTCTCTCCAGGTCTGTCTCTTTTCTGTCTCATATTCTGGCCAAGCACATACATGAAATGAGAACAGGAGTAATGCTTTTTTCTGACAGTTTTCAGGAGAATACACTGGACTGGACGCCACTACACTCCAGCCTGGGTGACAGAGTGAGACTGTCACCCAGGCTGAAAGAAAGAGGAAGAGACAAATGAATGAAAAGGAGAAAAGATGAACGTTCTGAAGACAAGGACTTTCCCTGAGTCTTACCCAACTAAGGATTTTGCCAATATCTTAAGGTGGGACTGTGGTTAATCCCGGGACCACGTTGAGCATTATTCTGTCTAATGAGAGTACGTGAGGTAGTTAGTTATTTAGTTCACTCGCCATGGTTATTAAGGGCTTATCATACACCAGATGGAAGTCGGAAACCCAATTCCGGCCGGGCGCGGTGGCTCACGCCTGTAATCCCAGCACTTTGGGAGGCTGAGGCGGGTGGATCACGAGGTCAGGAGATCGAGACCATCCTGGCTAACATGGTGAAACCCCGTCTCTACTAAAAATACAAAAAATTAGCCGGGCGCGGTGGCGGGCGCCTGCAGTCCCAGCTTCTCGGGAGGCTGGGGCAGGAGAATGGCGTGAACCCGGGAGGCGGAGCTTGCAGTGAGCCGAGATCGCGCCACTGCACTCCAGCCTGGGTGACAGAGCGAGACTCTGTCTCAAGAAAAAAATAAAAATAAAAATAAAAATAAAAATAAAGAGAAAGAAAGAAAGAAAATTCAATTCCCTCTCTGCTCACTAGCCTGTGACTGCAAAAGGGACCGCAGGAAGGCTAGCGAGCCATATTCGTGGTCCCCAGCCCTCAAAGTCTCACCCAGGCATCGGTCTGAATCCCACAGGTTTCTCTCTCCCCGTCCTCCCCTCTCTCTTCTCTCCTCCTCTCTCTCCCCTGACCCCCTGTCCCTCTCTCCCGCTCCCTAGATACTGCTGAGGGCCGCCTTCTGGCTGCCCTGGGAGCCCACATATATTTGCTCCCCCTCACCCTCCCCCTTCCTCACTGCCCAAGGGGTCCTTGGTAATCAGCCGCTTTCTCCTCTACTTCGCAATTCTTTGATGACGCTGAGCGGAGCGAGAACCCCTTTCTCCTCGCACTGTGTGCCAACCCCATCCTTCCTTGACAAACCAGTTCCTAACTTCCCCCTCGCGAGCGCCTGGTGGAAGTCGCAGATCCAGAGACCCCATCTCTAATAGCCGCAGTGTGCTCTCTGCGTGGCTGCTTCCTCACGCTTTCCAATGCCAACCTGTCCAGGTGTCCCGGACAGAACCTGGGAGCGTGGGGACTGGGAGGGAGACTTCATTTTCACTTAAAAAAAAATACTTTTGATTGTTTTACCACGGACAAAAGAAAGGATATGGGTAATGCTATTGATTTTATTTATTATTATTATTATTATTATTATTTGAGACGGAGTTTCGCTTTTGTCGCCCAGACTGGAGTGCAGTGGCGCGATCTCGGCTCACTGCAACCTCCAGGTTCAAGAGATTCTCCTGCCTTAGCCCCCCGAGTAGCTGGGATTACAGGCGCCTGCCACCATGCCCGGCTAATTTTTTTGTAGTTTTAGTAGAGACGGTGTTTTACCATGTTGGCCAGGCTGCCCTCGAACTCCTGACCTCAGGCGATCCGTCCGCCTCGGCCTCCCAAAGTGCTGGGATTACAGGCGCTGGCCACCGCGCCCGGCCTATTGATTATTTTTAAATTTGAAATCAAAATATAAAGTTTGCCAAGAGCACGGAATTAGCCGGTATACTGGGGAGTGTTCTCCTTGTTCATTCCACAAGGAGCCCAGTTCTGCCAGACTGTCCCCGGCAGATTCCGCGACACTCCACGGCCATCTCTTGTTAAAAAGAGGGTTCTGGCCTGAGAATGGCTGGGGAGCCTTGGCCTGTCACCCGTGCCCGCGTCACCTCTCCCCTAGGGTGTTGAGGCGGAGGCTGCGGGTGCGGACACAAGCCCACCTCTGCCTAGCGCGATTTCCCGAGCTGGCGCCCGAGGGAGGAGCGCGCGCCACCCCGCCGCCCTGACAGCGCTTGGGAGAGGGTCCCCAGGACTTGGCGTACCCGCCCCGTCCTGGGGCTGCTGCTGTCCTCAGAGCCTGGGGAGGTACCGGGTCCAGAAGGCTGAGCGCAGCGCTCCGCGTGGGTGCCCTAGTGAGGCCTCAGCGCCACTGCGCCTTCTTCCTTCACGTGGACGGGAGAAGGGGCCGACTGGTACCTGGTGCTCAGAGGTTCGCACACCCGATATGGGAAAAGGAAGAGGGAAAACAGATGAATCACTGAGGGATGGACTGATTCAGTCATTTGTGCACGGAGTAAATATTTATTTAGCATTTTTAAAGCTCTTGACAGGCAACAGCAAACCAATCAAACGTTCCCCGCCCTCATGGACCTGGGGTGGAGGTATGATTGGATAAAAAATAAACAATGAACTTACTAAATCACATATTAATGATTAGCCCTAAGTAATCTAAACTACCTCCTCCCACACTCTTAAAAGCAACATTTCTTTGACAAGTTGGTCTTCATCATGCACCCAGGCACAGCAAGTGGCAAAAGTATGCCGAGATGGAGAGGGTATGTCGTCGGGAAACAATGCTTACATATGTAGCTAATTTTTTTTATTTATGAAGCAGCGTTTATCTTAATCATTGGGGCTTCTCAGAATTTCCTAAGTGCCTATTCCTCCCTTTTAAAGCAGCTAGTTTTTGAAAAGAAAGGATGTCAGTTTCATTCCACAAGGTCGTAAAAACACTTTTATCCACTCATTTACTTTAACAGTTCCTGCAACACAATTGAGATGCCAGAATTGCTGGCAGAAGAAACAGCACACATCTGAAAAACAAATGATAGGGATACATGAGTGTCCTAAATGAGCATAACAAGACCTAATGCCCAGACAATAGTACCCTATATGACAAAGGGGATCAAAGCCAGAGTCCAGAGGACAAGACTGACCTGGAGCAGTCCCTCCCTACTCATTTTTCTTAAGCTGCAAAGCAGAATAGTTTGTTCTGTATTTAGTTTAAGGACAATTTGGGCATGGGAAGGGCGGGGTGATTTAATACTAACCAATCATTTAAGTGGCATCCTCAAGCAAAGCTTACCTTCACAAGCAGGATTTCTATGCAAATGTAGCAATCTACCAGGATTTAGGATTTAGCCCTAGGCAGGGCCATGATCAGAAAATTGTTATCAATGATCCTACCAAATTCGATACCCATTTTTCGTAGCAAATGCTTTGTAAAGCCCATTTACTATCTTGAAATGGAATTCATAGATAATATAATCTATCTACATACATAATTCCAAAAACATCATTATATCTTTCAATGCCTCCCAGCCAAAGACCCTCAGGAACACACTTGCAGTTGAACAAGTTCAGTTTACTGCACATTGCAAGGAGGGAGAATGCACGCCGGAGGGAGAATGCACGCCACGGGGAAATGCAGGATGTCTTGGTAAGAGGGTATTAAAAAGGACTTACTATCAGATTTAGGGTTTGGGGGGCAGCTTTTGGAAAGATTCGTGAAAGCGGTGCTTTGCTTTGAATTGGATGCCGTCAAGAAGCGGGAGTAGTTCTATGGTTGGGTATTTTAATTAACTTCATCTAGAAGGAGGGAAGACTAGAGCCAGGCTAAAGCTATCAATGTGAGAAAGCAGCAGTCACTCATATTAGCCAGGATAAGAGGAGGTTTGGTCATCTCTGTGGTTGGAGAATGTTCATGTTTTGTCTATGTTCAGACGTGATTAGAGAATGTTCTTGTTTTTATCTGGAGCCAACCCCATCTGGGTGGCCTTATCCAATACCGGTGTTCTGTGGAATTGTTTACATGCAACAGAAAAAACCCCACAAGTGAGTGCCAAGCCAACTCCTGGGTGTCAGGGACTGCTTTTTCTCACACCCTGTCATAAAAGGAGAAATGAAATGATCATAACAAAATAATATGCATCTTCATATGTAAATGATCCAGAACAACTTTACTAGAATACATAATAGATCATATGGTTGCATAAGTCAGTTTGGATTTAGAAGTAAGAATATTGAAAGCATTTCCTTACACAAATACTGAAGAATGAAAGACAAGAGGTTCCAGTTAACAGCAGAATTAAAATTAGTGTTTGGATACATAAAAACATACCAGGCTCATTAGTCTATAAACCAAAGAAGGAATAACCTTAATAGAAACAGAAATAACATGCCAAGCAAATTACAGTCTGTCAAAGAGGAAAAGTAAGAAAGAATAATATTCTCAGAATAGCCTTGGCCTCATTTATAAGAGTAATGTTGAAAACGTCCCTCTGTATGATGTGGAACAGGTAACAATTAAATACCTCAGCAATCTTATCTCCCTTTTTGAAATTCCAATACTCATTCAAGATATGCATCCTGCTACTTCAAAAGACCTGGAAGGCCATATTCAGTAACCTACAAGATAATGAATATTTTCATGTGATGAGGTGCACTCCGGGTTCTTGCCTTGCCTCAGTTCTCAAACCTGAGTCTCAAACTGAAGCAGACTAAAGGGATAATAACACTTACCCTACAGGGCGGGTGCTAAGATTAGAGATAATGTTTGGGATATGCATAGCTTATGGGGCTCTGAAAGCTGGCCATTGTCATCAATTTGGTCTGCATGCACACAGAGAGAGAGGGTGAGTGCCTGCGTGGGTCTGCCTGATTGCATTGAAGGTACTGGATTGTGTGTGTGATCATGTTTGCAGGAGAATCGCAGGCACAGCTATTGCAGGTAATAGTGCAGGCTCAGTACCAGGGGGAAATAGGGGACACAGAGGACAGGTTTTGAAGTAACTGAATTGAGGCCAGGCACAGTGGCTCATGGCTGTAATCCCAGCACTTTGGGAAGTTGAGATGGGAAGATCACTTGAGGCCAGGAGTTCGAGACCAGCCTGGGAAACACAGTGAGACCCCATCTCTACAAAAATTTGTTTTCTCTTTTTTATTTTGGTCTTATATTTAGTTTTAAAACTTTTTCTTTTTTCCCTGAGTCTGATACAAAAAAAAAAATTTAAAAGTAGCCAGGCGTGGTGGCACACACCATAGTTCCGGCTACTCAGGAGGCTGAGGTGGGAAGATGTTTGAGCCCAGAAGTTCAAGGCTGCTGTGAGCTATGGTGGTGCCACTGCACTCCAGCCTGGGTAACAAAGACTCTATCTCTAATAATAATTGTATGAAAAGCCCAAATAGCCAAAGTAATCCTAAGCAAAAAGCACAAAGCCAGAGGCATCATATTACCTGACTTCAAACTAACTATAAGTCTACAGTAACCAAAACATCATGGTACTGGTACAAAAACAGATACATAGACCAATGGAACAGAATAGAGAATCCAGAAATAAAGCCACACACCTATAACCGTCAGATCTTCAACAAAGTTAACAAAAATAAGCAACGGGGAAAGGACTTCCTATTGAATAAATGGTGCTGGGATGGCCGGTTAGCCATATGCAAAAGAATGAAATTGGACCCCTACTTTTCACTATATACAAAAACTAACTCAAAGTGGATTAAAGATTTAAATGTAACACCTCAAAGTATAAGAATCCTAGAAGAAAACCTAGGAAACACCATTTTGGACATCGGCCTTGGGGAAGAATTTATGACTAAGTCCTCAAAAGCAGTTGCAACAAAAACAAAAATTGACAAGTGAGTCCTAATTAAACTAGAGCTTCTAATTAACCTAAAGAGTAAACAGACAACCTACAAAATGGGAGAAAATATTTGTAAGCTATGCATCCAGCAAAGGTCTAATATACAGAATCTGGCCAGGCCAGGTGGCTCACACCTGTAATCCTAGCACTTTGGGAGGTCTGGTGGGCAGATCACTTGAGCTCAGGAGTTCAAGACCAGCCTGGGCAACATGGTAAAACCCTGCCTCTAGAAAAATTACAAAACTTAGCTGGGCGCAGTGGTGCATGCCTGTAGTCTCAGCTACTTGGGAGGCTAAGGCAGGAGAATTGCTCGAGCCCAGGAGGCAGAGGTTGCAGTGAGCTAAGATCGAGCCACTGCACTCCAATCTGGGCAACAGGAGTGAAACCCTGAAGAAAAAAAAAAAGAAGAAAGAAAGAGGCCGGGTGCGGTGGCTCACGCCTGTAATCCCAGCACTTTGGGAGGCCTAGGCAGGCGGATCATGAGGTCAGGAGATCGAGACCATCCTGGCTAACACAGTGCAACCCCGTCTCTACTAAAAATACAAAAAGTTAGCCAGGCGTGGTGGTGGGCGCCTGTAGTCCCAGCTACTCGGGAGGCTGAGGCAGGAGAATGGCGTGAACCCAGCAGGCGGAGCTTGCAGTGAGCCAAGATCGCGCCACTGCACTCCAGCCTGGGCGGCAGAACTAGACTCTGTCTCAAAAAAGAAAAAAAAAAAAGGAAGAAAAAAAGAAAGGGGGGAAAGGAGGGAGGGAGGGAATCTATAAGGAACTTAAACAGTTCAATAAACAAAAACCAAATAACCCCATTAAAAAGTGGGCAAAAGACATGAACAGACCTTTCTCAAAAGAGGACATACAAGCAGCCAACTAGCATGTGAAATAATGCTCTACATCACTGATCATCAGAGAAACTGCAAGTCAAAACCACAATGAGATACTATCTCACACCAGATGGCAATTATTAAATGGCTATTATTAAAAAATCAAAAAGCAACAGATGCCAGCAAAGCTGCAGAGAACAGGGAATGCTTATACACTGCTGGTGGGAATGTAAATTAGTTCAGCCACTGTGGAAAGCAGTGTGGAGATTTCTCAGAGAACTTAGAGTTACCATTCAACCTAGCAATCTCATTACTGGGTATATATTAAAAAGAAAAATCATCCTACCAAAAAGACACATGCACTCACGTGTTCATCACAGCACTGTCACAACAGCAAAGACATGGAATCAACCTAGATACCGATCAATAGTGGACTGGATAAAGAAAATACGTGTGTGTGTGTGTATAAAATAGATAAACGAATTATGTTATAATATATAATATATGTATTATATTATAATTATATTATATAATATATAACATATATATAACATAATTATATACATGATATAATATACATTATATATTATATACACAATAATAGTATATTCTATATGTATATGTTATATATAATATAAAGGAAAATTCTCTCTCTCTCTCTCTCTCCAGGAATACTATGCAGCCATAAAAAAGAACAAAATCATGTTCTTTGCAGCAACATTGATGCAGCTGGAGGTGATTATCCTAAGCAAATGAATGCAGGAACAGAAAAACAAGTACCACATGTTCTCACTTATAAGTGAGAGTTAAACACCGGGTAATCATGGAGATAAAGATGGTAACAACAGACACTGGGGACCACTGAGTGGGGAGGGAGAGAGGGGGGCAAAGGTTGAAAAACTGTTGGGTACTATGCTCAGTACCTGGGTGTCGGGGTCATTATTACCCCAGACCTCAGCATCGTACAATATGCCCTGGTAACAGAACTGCACATGTACCCCCTGAATCGAAAATAAAAGTTGAAAAATAATGAATAAAAATGAAATAAAATAACTTAATTGGGACTTGCTCAGTTGGATATATGGATAATTGTATACAATATGCTTCAATATTTTTACCTTTGTGCCTTTTTTTGGTAGTACAAGCCTCCCGAAAGACATTTTTTTAAATCAACATTGAAATAATGCAACTGTACATTTTACATGATGAAGTTTTGGACCCTGTTTATTTCATTGTGGTCTGGGTTATTTTATTTCATCAGGTGGTGGAGAATAAAGGCTAAGTTGGAAGAAGAAACTGTAAAATAAGAGACTACAAGAGGTCTCAGAGAGGTTAAGCCTTCAAAGGCAGATCATTGCAACACTGAAAATCTTGAAAAACAACAAGGAATTCAAAATAAATAAAATAACATACAATTTTCACAAAATATTTGTCTTCTCAATGTGCTAAACATCTGGTGCTAATTTTTTTAATGGCCTACAAACCCATGTTGCCAAGAAATTCTAGTTGAGGCTCGATCTGTGGCACGTACAATATAATGACAACGGGAAAGGGAATTATTTTTTTCTATGAAATACATTCCAAGGGTTTTGGATGCTGTCAATGCCTTTGTATACATTGCCAGTAATTTTGAAAATAAATTTTCACTGTGGCTTTTTTCATTTCTTAACCTTATCCATGTGAACAGGAGAGCTTCCTCATTCCACTGGGAGATCTTATCCACTAGTAATGAAAATGTGCTCCACTGATCTCATTACACAGCTGATATTCAACAGTGTCACCATCTCATTGATTTTTCTTACAATAGTATCATCAGAATTCAGTGAAGAAAAAAATTTCAGCTGGATTTTTTCCTATCATTCTAATAACCTATAAACCACTGGTAATTTGAGTTTTTTCTATAATATTATACTGCTTACCGTATTCTGCAATCATTTATATTATGCTGAAAGAATTAGCAACAACTTTACCTTCTACTCAGAGATTTTTCTTTAACATTTCGTGGCTATTCTAGTTTCAAACTTCTTTCAATCTCAGAAATATGATATGCTGCCAACTTTATAAATGTATTTCTTTATACAATCTTTATTTTTTGCTTCTTGTGGTCACTGTTTATTTTAAAAGAAGTATAGAATAGGCATATTGACAACTCTCCACATGTGGGAAGATATAAAAACCAAGTTTTTAACATTCAACTGAATAATACTCACCCTTTTCCTCCATATTTGACATTTTGCCACAGAGGCTAAATCAGTATATTCCTATGTAGATGTAGTCGCCATGAAGACGACAGTCACAATGCAGACAAATTTGATGACGCCAATAATATAAGCAGGATCGCCATCCGTGACTTTTCAAAATGGCGAACTCTTGACAAGTTTCAAATAAAGCCCTGTGCCATCTTTCCTTGATGTATGCACTTGATGCTTCCTAGGAAATTTAGTACTTACTAAATCTTGACACAAAAAAACCCACTTTGTATTTACTTATAAAATGGAATTTGTTCTAGGCTCAAATAATTAGAAGCAGGTTTTTCACCTATATAACTCTAGGTTCAGTTAGATTTTAGAATTGGATTGTCATAAATAGGTTTGTTGTATTTATTTATTTACAGGGCCACCAGACACACCCGGTGAATTTTTTTTTTTAGTAGAGACAGGGTTTCACCGTGTTAGCCAGGATGGTCTCGATTTCCTGACCTCGTAATCTGCCCTCCTCCCAAAGTGCTGGGATTACAGGCGTGAGGCACCGCGCCTGGCCTGTTGTATTTATTTATTTATTATTTTTTGAGACAGAGTCTCGCTCTCTCACCCAGGTTAGAGTGCAGTGGCACAATCTCAGTCACTGCAACGTCCACCCCTCAGGTTCAAGCGATTCTCCTGCCTCAGCCTCCCGAGTAGCTAGGGCTACAGGCACACGCCACCACTCTCAACTAATTTTTGTATTTTTAGTAGACATGGGGTTTTGCCTAGGCTGGTCTCAAACTCCTAACTTCCAGTGATCTACCCACCTCAGCCTCTCAAAGTGCTGAAATTACCAGCGTGAACCACCATGTCCAGCCAGGTTTGTTGTATTTAAAAGTCCTGAGGAGCCACGAGTGGTGGCTCACGCCTATAATCCCAGCACTTTGGAAAGCAGAGGCGGGCAGATCTCTTGAGGTCTGGAGTTTGAGACCAGACTGACCAACAGGGCGAAACCCCGTCTCTACTAAAAATAAGAAAATTAGCAAGGCGTGGTAGCGCCCACCTATAATCTCAGCTACTCAGGAGGCTGAGGTGAGAGAATCACTTGAACCCGGGAGGCGGAGGTTGCAATGAGCTGAGATCACGCCATTGCACTCCAGCCTGGGTGACAGAGCGAGATTCCGTCTCAAAATAAATAAAATAAATAAATAAATAAAATATAAATAAAAGTCCTGAGAGACACACGAGAAAACTTTGTTGTACTAGTCTGACCCAACTAAATGCCAGCAGTAACCCCTGTTCATGATGACAAAAGAAAAAGCCCTGCAAATCTCCAAAATACCTCTGGGAGCAGTATCATCCTGCAGAGAACCATTAATATTTATAAAGATACATTCACACTCTGTAGTTTACAATCTGAGTTATACCTGATTTACATAAAAATACAGTCACATAAAAGTGATCAGAGTTGTTTTAAGGCCTTTATGAGGCTCAGACCCTTTTACTTCTGCCCAATTATATCAAGCGTATTAAAATGCACCTTCATCCTATAATAAATATAATAATAGCCAGGCTTGTTGTGTGCCAGACACCATTTAAAGTACTTTACAATAACAATTTGAAGTAGGCGCTATTATTATTCCCATTTTACAGATAAGGAAAAAGGCACAGAGAGGTTCAGTGACTTGCCCAGAACCACACAGTGGTGGGGACAAAATATAAAGCTTAGAACCCTGACACCAACATACTACGGCCTATATAACTCTTGTAGAGTTTACATCTAAGGATAAAGTATCATTTATGAGTTCGTTGCATTGGAGATGACTTCACCTCTGTCAATTTTAATTGTAGAGTTTTTATTTTGTATTTTGAGTCAATCATTTAATTTGAGGTGTGAAACATTATCTTAAGGCCCTTGAAAGGCCCCTGGCCCCCAGTACCATTACCTGTAACAGCATTGCCTGAGATTCTCCACACACATTCAATCCAGCACCTTCATACCTCCGGGAGACCCACGGAGGCACTCACTTTATCTCTCTGTCTATTTTTTAATGTGTGCATGTGTGTGTGCGTGCGTGTGTGTGTGTGTGTGCGCAGACCACAATGATGACAATGGCCAGCTTTTAGAGCACCATGATTCATGCAAACATTATCTCTAATTTTAGCACACACTCTGTAAGATGTTGTTATCTTAATTTTTATGTGAGGTACCTGGTGTCAGATGACTGAGTGAATTTTCCAGTGTTTCATGCCTAGGGAATGGGGGAGTTGAAAATCCAGTCCTGGTCTTTATGGCTCCAAAGCTTCTGCCTCCATCCTGCTATTAGTGGCTCAGTGTGGGCCCGTTGGGGCTTCTGTGTCTCTTGCATGACACTCCCTTCCCAGTGATGGAACCTCAGCAGGTTTCCACTTGTCCTGCCATTCAGCTCCTATCCAGCAGGAGATGGCAGGTACTGGTTTTTCCCCTTCAGCTGCTGTTATCCTATTCTAGAGCCAGATTAAGACCTCAGACTTTCATCATAGCACAGACAACTTCAGGAAGCTGCTCTGGATGGGAACTCCAGAGGAAACAGGACGATTTTCTCAGTGCCTGGTCTTACCAGCTGCTATGGTAGTAACGTCCCCTGCAAAACTCATGTTGAAACTTAATCCCCAATGTGGCAGCATCGAGAGGTGGGGCCCTTAAGAGGTGATTAGATCATAAGGACTCTGCCCTCATGGATGGATTAATCTATTCATAGCTTAATGGGCTATCATGGGAGTGAGACTGGTGGCTTTATAAGAAGAGGAAGAGAGATCTGAGCTGGCATGCTCAGCCCCCTCACTATGAGATGCCCTGCACTACCTTGGGACTCTATGGAGAGTCACCACCAGCAAGAAGGCCCTCACCAGATGTGGCCCTTCAATCTTGAACTTAGCCTCCAGAACTGCAAGAAATAAATTTCTTTTCTTTATAAATTACCTGTTCCAGGTGTTTTGTTATAACCAACAGGAAACAGACGAACACACGAGCTCTGCTTTTCCTGGGTGATTTTCCTTTTTGAATTATGCACTTAAAATGGATGCATCTTATTGATGTAATTGATATGTCTACAAAAAGTTATGACAAAATAAAAGTTAATTTAACAAGACAGTAAAAGGGATTCTAAGCTGGTGAACCCAGTGGGGCCTGGGCAGAGATTCTTACTCTGCAAACTGCCTGAAGTGGATCAAAAACTAAAACCACTCATCGTTTCTCCTGACCATGCCCTCTTCTTAGAGATTCCTTCTCCCACAACCCTGGGGGCCATGACTGGACAAGGTCACCTCTCAAACTGATTGCCTGGTCCCCAATATGAGGATGCAAAAGGCATGGGGTGTGGATGTTACCAACTGGTTCCTCTCATGAGACTGAGATAAACTCCGTGGGCCCTTCACCTGTAGATCTCAGAGAATGAGGCAGATTTTGTTGGGCCTGAGGCAAAGTAGAGAAAGCTAAGAAGAAGGAAAGGGTAGCGACCCAGGCAGAGAGGAGACTGGCGAGATCTGGCAGAGCCAGGGAGACAGAGGATGCAGAGGCACCACAATGGGAGAAAGGAACTTGGTGCCTGCCTTCCAGTTCCCTAATCCTCCCAAGGTCCCGTCTCTTCCTATCCTTAGATTCCATGCAATCTGCCAGTATCCTTATATGATAATTCCTTTCCTGCAGCCAAAGCTCCCTGCATCCCCTGCTGAGCCCACTGCAGCTCTAGATCCCAAAAGGACCAGCCCACGAGTGACAGCCTCCAGTCTCCCAACCTGGTGGGCCTTGGCTCTGAAGAGAACTGCCCCAGGGCCTGCCACCTGGTCACCCACAAGTCACAATCACCTACCCCCAGGGCCTTACCTGGGTGTGAGCTCTGCTTCATGGCCCCTGCAGTTGGCCCCAAGACTCTGCCTAGTGTCTTTACAGGACTAGCCCCACTGTGGACCGCAGCCTGCTTTGCTCAAGCTAAACCCTGTCCACTGAGTGGCTGGATCTTCTCCCTGAGGTCCTCCTTTCCATACACACTCTACCAATTCCAGACTCAGCAGTGAAATAGATGGTTCAAGGCCTGCCCTGCCCGCCTGTTGAGTAGTTCAGAAGTTCCTCTGTTGCAAACTAAAAATAAAATTCTAGGCCCCCTCCTCCCTCCCACCATTGACTGAATAGACACCCTCTTGGTCAAGAGGATCCCAGAAAAACCTTAAAACCGAGTTCCTGGCCATGAAGTAATGTGAGGTTGGACATGCTTTATTATATCCCCTCCCTTTTGCAGTTTAGCTACAACTAACCAGCATTAATGTTAAAATACAGATCATAAGATTGACAAAACAGGCTCTTTGTAGCGATAAGATACCACATTATAAACAGCACCTAAGGCAATGCCCAGCAAGAGTGAAGTCACACACTCCCACACTTAAAGAATAAATTGAGGTAGGTGTATCACTAGAGGTCAGGAGTTCGAGACCAGGCTGGCCACCATGGTGAAACCCCCATCTCTACTGAAAATACAAAAATTAGCCAGGCATGGTGATGCATGCCTGTAATCTCAGCTACTCAGGAGGCTGAGGCAGGAGAATCACTTGAACCCAGGAGGTGGAGGTTGCGGTGAGCTGAGATAGCACCACTGCACCCCAGCATGGGCAACAGAATGAGACTCTGTCTCCAAAAACAAAAACAAACAAACAAACAAATCCAAAATCTCATCACCTCTACTAATACTATCCCGATCAAAGCCACTGTTATTTCTCATGTAGATTATGGTAATAGCCACCCGAGCTACACCTTCTGCTTCCATCCTTGCCCCTCCCCAATCTGTTCTTCACCCATCAGCCAGAGTGATCCCTTCAAAACACAAGTCAAATAAAATCACTTCTCTCTGCTCAAAATCTTCTAGCAGTTCCTCAAATCACTCCGTGTAGGATGCTACAATGAGTGAAGGAAACTACTAGGTCTGCGATCCACTCATCTTGAGTGGAGAAATACTGAGAATAGATCTGGTGAGTCAGCACTAGCTGCTGAGGAGCCCCAAGGAAGAGGCTTTGGAAGTGCACAGGACTGGAAGTAACAATCTTGGAAAGTCACCACTTCTGGGCAGAGGAAAGCAACTTAGAAGGTAAAGAAACTGAGAGGTAAAGAAAAGAAAGGAACAAACTGGTGGAAAGCCAGAGTTGTACAGAAACAAAAGAGAATCAGAATCAAAAGACATACCAACCTCTGTGTCTCACAAAAGCACTATCTATTCATGAAAATGGAACTTCACGGTACCAATAGATAAGGGCATTCTTAAACGAAGAATCTTAGTAAGCCACTCAAGTCTTTCATCCCCATCTCACAAAGAAACACTTGCTATTGATAGGCCAGAAAAATTCAATATACTTTTGAGTAAACAAAAATGACACGTAGCATTTACACAAAGCCACTATGAGAAGAAAACAGAAAGTCAGAGGCTAGTATCTTCAACTAATGAATTTCTTACCGGCCAAAACAAGCAAGAGACAGGAAAATTATGACACAGTATCTAATATGAATTAAATATTATTAAACAGGTATTTAAAGATATAAAAGAACACCAAAATTCAAAAAATCAGGACAGAAATGGACAAAAATAACTCATGAAGTGAGTTAATAAAACTCAGGAAAAAAGTAAAAGGAAAAATTAAACCATTTCAGAAATAAAGATTAAATTACAAGATGCCTAAAAGCAAATAGATTCAACTTCAACTAAAAATATAGTAAGGGACATAGGCAGGAAAACAAAAACAAATAAAGAGGTAAAATACAATCAGAGAAAAAAGTGATAGCTATAGAAAATAAACAAAAATTATATACTGTACATATAATTGGAATTGCCTAAAAAGCAAAACAAAACGATAGGACAGAAGTAATATTTAAAATTATAATCCAACAATGATTGTGGCAATGATCGCACAACTAAAATTATTTGTCAAAACCCATCAAATTGTACACTTAAAAGTAATTAAGGTTGGCTGGACATGGTGGCTTACGCCTGTAATCCCAGCACTTTGGGAGGCCAAGGTGGAGAGATCACCTGAGGTCAGGAGTTTGAGACTAGCCTGGTCAGCATGGTGAAACCCCGTCTCTACTAAAAATACACAAATTAGGTGGTAGGTGCCTATAGTCCCAGCTACTCAGGAGGCTGAGGCAGGAGAATCGCTTGAACCTGGGAGCCGGAGGTTCCAGTGAGCCGAGATTGCGCCATTGCACTCCAGCCTGGACAATAAGAGCGAAACTGTGTCTCAAAATAAATAAATAAATAAAATAAAATATAAAGTGTTTAACCATAAAAATTATAATCTAAGAAAACTTTCTGGAATTATAAAAGGACTAAATCTAGATGTTGGATGCATTTATACACATAAGAAAATTGACCAGAATGGCCACCTCTGAGACGTATCTGAGTAAAGCTATTATAAACAGAAAGAAAATATTCTGTTAGCAAAAATTCCAAATCACATACAAAGTAAAGAAAATCAAGTGGTCATCTATGTGATAATCTCTAGTGCAAAACTCAAAGAATAGTAAAAGAATGCATAACTGTAAGTTAATACGAGAAAAAATAATTACAAAAAATATTTTATTCATCTAAAAGAAGCCAAGAAAGGAAGAAAAGAAGGGACATAAAACAGGTGTGTCAAATAACATGCAAATAGAGAGTAATTATAAACCAGACCTTATCTGGAATAACAGTAAATGCAAAAGGACTAAATATTGCAAGTAAAAGGCTAATGTTGTCAAACTGGGTTTTAAAAATACTGCTTATGGCTTATGGCTGGGCACAGTGGCCCATGCCTGTAATCCCAGCACTTTGAGAGGCCAAGGGAGGCGGATCACCTGAGGTCAGGAGTTCAAAATCAGCCTGGTCAACATGGTGAAACCCCATCTCTACTAAAAAATACAAAAAAAAATTAGCCGGGCATGGTGGCAGGCACCTGTAGTCCCAGCTACTTGGGAGGCTGAGGCAGGAGAATCGCTTGAACCTGGGAGGCAGGGTTGCAGTGAGCCAAGGTCATGCCCCAGCACTCCAGCCTGGATGACAGAGTGAGACTCCATCCAAAAAAACAAAAAACAAACAAACAAAAAAACCGCTTATTAGCCAGTGTCACTGCCTTTCAATTAAAAAAAATGTTTGTGGTCGGGCACGGTGGCTCACACCTGTAATCCCAGCACTTTGGGAGGCAGAGGTGGGCAGATCACAAGGTCAGGAATTTGAGATCGGCTTGGCCAACATAGTGAAACCCCGTTTCTACCAAAAATACAAAAAAAAATTAGCTGGGCGTGGTGGCGAGTGCCTGTAATCCCAACTACTTGGGAGGCTGAGCAGGAGAGTCACTTGAACCCAGGAGGTGGAGGTTGCAGTGAGCCGAGATTGCGTCACTGCACTCCAGCCCAGGAGACAGTGCAAGACTCTGTCAAAAAAAAAAAATTAAGTATTGCTTACAAAAGACACACACTAAATAGAAGGACACAGATGGTTGAAAGCAAAAGGATGGAAATATTATATTCCACATAAAAGCTTACCCAAAGGTAGTGATACTAATGTTAAGCTATGTAGACATTAAGCCATGAAGCTCTAGTAGAAATAAGTTCATTTCATAATGATAAAGTGGCCAATTGAATAGGAAGGCATCACAGTCGTAAATCTATATGTAGCTGATAACATAGCTTTAAAATATATCAGGCCGGGCGCGGTGGCTCACGCTTGTAATCCCAGCACTTTGGGAGGCCGAGGCGGGCGGATCACGAGGTCAGGAGATCGAGACCACGGTGAAACCCCGTCTCTACTAAAAATAAAAAAAATTAGCCGGGCGTGGTGGCGGGCGCCTGTAGTCCCAGCTACTCGGAGAGCCGGAGGTTGCAGTGAGCCTTTGCCATGATCCAGCCTGGGACAGGACTCTGTCTAAAAAAAAAAAAAAAAAATATATAAAGAAAACTAGGCAGAACTAAAGGAGAAAAAGACAAATTCACAGTCATAGAGGAAAATTTTAATACTTCTCGCTCAACATCTTGGTAGAAAAGGTATACACACCAAAAAAACTGATAAGGATATAAAAGTATGAACAACACACTTAAAAACTTGACCCAATCATCTTTCCCTTCCCAGAGCCCCTCTCTCTCACTAGAGAGAGAACTGTTCTCCTTTCTCTTTCTTCTGCCTATTAAACCTCTGCTCCTAAGCTCCTCGTGTCCTAAATTTTCTTAACAAAAGATGACGAACCCCAGGTATTCACCCCAGACAATGAAACTACTTCACTGTCATAATTTTGCAAAGGTGGTTTTGATCTCAATTTAATACTTTTTAATTTAGAAATGATGGTAAAACTTTATAATATACATACAATTAGCATTTTTCTTTTTTTGTGCTATATTATAAAATGTCATGGAGATACATTAAAAGATTTTCTTAGAATAATCTGTAAACTATTGAAAAGGTAACAATAAAAATTATGTGAACTTTACATACTGGTTCTTCAGTGTTACTTGTAGGAGAGAAAGGAAAGCTTTCCCTTATTCTCTGAAGGTTTGTCAGTTGCTGTGTAACTGATAATACACAGATTTAAAAAAGAAAAAGGCATACAAATTATTTAACACTCATGAGAGGGGAATTGCAGGATTATTACCCAATAACCCAATAAAGTCTTCATGCTTATATACTCTTCTTCATATAGGAAAAGAAGGGAAACAAACAAATAAACAAACAAACAAACTTGACCCAGTTGATATATATATAGAGCCTTACACTCAACAATGACAAAATACATATCGTAGTTTTTCAAGTGAACATGTAAAATTCATTAATGTTGACCACATGCTAGGCCATAACAGATTCTCCAATATATTTCAAAAGATCTAAACCATTCAGAGCATATTTTCTAACCATAGTGGATTAAGCTTTAAAAATCCATAAGAAAAAGATAATTCAAATATTTCCAATTGCCTAGAAATTAAGCAATATACTTTTAAATAATCTGTGGGTCAAAGAAGAAATATATCAAAAATTGTAAAATATTTCAAACTGAATGGTAATGAAGATATAACATACCAAAACTTACATAATTCAGCTAAAGCAGCATTTTGAGGGGAATATAGAGCCTGGAATGCATATATTAGGAAAGAAGAAAGGCTAAAAACCAGTCATCTAAGTTTCCAACTCAAAAACTAGTAACAGAATAGCTGTACGAGAGAGAAAATAGAAAATACATATAAGAGCAGAAATCCATGGAATAAGAATAAGAGGAAGAAGAATAAGAGGGTGAGGAGGAGGAGGAAGAAGAGGAGGAGGAAGAAAAGTAGGAGGAAGAAGAAGAGGAGGAGGAGGCAGAGGAGGAGGAGGAGGAGGAAGAAGAAGACCAACAAAGCCAAGTGTTCAATGAAAAGATTAGTAAGCTCTTGGTAACACTGATCAAGAAAAAAGGAAAAAAAATACGTATACACATAAGAGCAATGTCAGGAATAAAAAACGGGAAATCACTACAGATCCTACAAACATTAAGAGATAATAAGAGGATATTATAAACAACTTTACACCAGTATAGTTTGCACTTTGGATAAATTAGTCAACTTTCTAATAAAATTTACCAAAGCTAACAGAAGAAATAAGAAATTCAAAAAGTGTGCTTTTTCAAAAGTTGTACAGTAGTTGGCATTTAAAATTTCTTAACGGTTCTAGACATGAGAGACTAGTACTGGACTAGCCTTCTTGCCATTAGAAACAATAAAAACTAGATGACATATATAAATAAATTTTTTTTCAGATATTGGGCAACAGGTAGTACAAAACCAGGATCCCTGTGAAAAGAGAAATCCATGTGAGATTCATGTTCTAGACCACAGTACAGAAAAGCAGAGCCCAAGTACAGCACAGTGGACTCATTGAGCTGAGAAGGCAGACATTTGATTTTAAGCCTTCTGAGGCAGCTGAAAGTTGTGGGGCAGGATACTGAAAAGAGAGAGCTGCACAGAGAAGGAGCTCCGGAAATCGACATAGGATTCCCCTTAAGTCTTGAGCTAAATACTCAACTGAGAATGCAGACTCATTTCTGCGTTCGTGTGCAAGGCACGGTAGAGAACAGATATTAGGGAGCCGGGAGCTACACAGAGGTCTCACAGTACTGAGAGACACGGAAGTTCCAACTAGCCAGAGTAGCTGAGCGTACAGAATTTGGTCAAACCTTCAGAAAGTCCACGTCTTAGAAATAGAGCTATTCTCTCCTAAGGTTATTCCTAGTAAAAGAAAGGAGTAATCTAAATCAGCCCTAACATAGCTTAAAACAAGCCTCAAAAAAAAAAAAAAAAATGCTAATCTACCAGTAAATTGATTGCCTGCTAAAACAAACCCCAACATATTTTAAAGGAATACCACATAATCCCAACAACACAGCATCTACAATGTAACACATACAATTAAAAAAAAAATCACTGAAGAGGTGAAGTAGCAGTAAAATGTAACCCATAATCAGGAAAAAAAAAGAGTTGAGAAAAACAAACCAAGAAATGTTAGAGATGTTGGAATTAACAGACACAGATCTTAAAACATCCATTATAAATATGTTTAAATATGTTTAAGGACTTAAAGGGAAAAGCCGAATATAGTAAACAAATGGGGAAACTGATTAGATAAATGGAAATTATGGAAAAGGACAAAATGGATATTCTAGAATTAGAAAATACAGTATCAGAAGTGAAAAATTTACTGAATGAGTTTAAGGACAGATCAGACACTGCAGGAAAAAAAGTCCATGAATTTGAAGGGAAAGCAACAGAGCTATCCAAAGTGAATCACAGAGAGAAACAAAAAGATTGCGAAGAAGTGAACAGAAACTTGGTGACCTGTGGGACAACATTAAGCAGTCTAATATGTGTGTAACTGAAGTCCCAGTAGGGGAGGTGAGACACTGTGGCAGGAAAAAAGTGTATTTGAAGAAATATAATGAAAAAATATCACCACACAGATCCAAGAAGCTCAAATACTGAAAACCGAAGATAAGTAAAACAATTGTAAAAGCGGTCAGAGAAAAATGAAACATTGAATGAAAAAAAATGTTTAGGACGGGGTGCTGTGGCTCACACCTATAATTCCAGCATTTTGGGAAGCTGAGGCAGGTGGATCACTTGAGTCCAGGAGTTTGAGACCAGCCTAAGCAACATGGCGAAACCCTGTCTCTACAAAAGATACAAAAATTAGCTGAGGTTGGTGGCACATGCCTGTAGTCCCAGCTACTCAGGAGGCTAATTAGGGTGGGAGGATTCCTTGAGCCCTGGAGATAGAGGTTTCAGTGAGCCAAAATCGTGCCCCTGCACTCCGGTCTGGGCTGGAGTGAGACTCTGTCTCAAAAAAAAAAAAAAAAAAAAGTTTAATGAAACCACGACAAAACACTGACCTCATCATAAATAATGCCAAGAAACAATGGAACAACATCTTCAAAGTACCAAAGGCTGAGTGGGGACTGCCAACCTATAACCTATTTAATATCCAGTGAAAGTATCCTCCAATAATAAAGGCAACCACTTCAAAGAACCAGGGATTCTTGGAGAAGTGGCTGATTCTAGGACCAGAATATGGAAAGCACAAGATGAGCTTAGAACATCTTGTAGAGCCAGAAAGTGCTGATCAATGTAGAGGGAGTGGTTAAATTTGAAAACCATCATTTTACAACCCGCAGGATATGGCCTAGATCAGGAAAATGGGTGATAAATCAATAGGACAAAGTTTGACGAAGAGCAGAGTTATCTACATAGTCTGAACATTTCTCCTCCCAAATGGCTTATTAGCTGCAAGGGAAAAATAAGTGGATAAAGCACGCAGCACCTTGACTGGGTGATCAAAATCAACATCAGCCATGAAAAGCAGGCGGACATGTGGGTCCCTGAGTGCGCTGCCCTGAATAGGATGCGGCTTTATGCATGTGATGTTGCTGCTGACAGTGCACAGGCGGGATCTAATCACGAGGAAGCACCTGCTTCCTGATGTCACGCCATCTTAAAATTAACTAGGAAGTGTTCTTTAGAAAAATGCCGAACCTGCTTTACACAATTAGATAAATCCAGAGTGTAGAAATTTCCACAAGAGAGCTAGCCTGAGCTCTTCAGAAATGTAATGACATAAAAAACCACCAAAATATTGGTAAGGGGCAGGGGAAGGGGACTGTTCTAGGTTAAAAGAGAGTAAGGAAACATAATCACTAACTATAATATGTACTCTTGATTGGTTCCAGGATCTGAAACAAATGCTATTAAAGTAACAGTGGGCACAAATGAAGAAGTTAAATATGAATTGTATATTAGAAAATATTCTTCAGCCGGGCACAGAGGCTCACGCCTGTAATCCTAGCACTTTGGGAGGCCGAGGCGGGCGGATCACCTGAGGTCCGGAGTTCTAGACCAGCCTGACCAATATGGAGAAACTCCATCTCTACTAAAAATACAAAATTAGCTAGATATGGTGGCACATGCCCGAAATCCCAGCTACTTGGGAGGCTGAGGCAGGAGTATTGCTTGAACCCGGGAGGTGGAGGTTGCAGTGAGCCCAGATCATGCCACTGCACTCCAGCTTGTGCAACAAGAGCAAAATTCCATCTCAAAAAAAAGAAAAAAAGAAAAGAAAGAAAAGGAAAGAAAGAAAGAAAAAAAAAAGAAAATATTCTTCAATTCATATTAAGTGTTTGGGGTGTGATAACAATCTTGTGGTCCTGAAGGAGAATGTCCTTATTCTTAAAGGAAATGCACAAATATTTAGGAGTAAAATGTTGTGATGTCTGCAGTTGTTTTCAAACAATCAGCTGAAAAACCAGAAAGAGAGAAAGAAAGCAAATGTGGCAAAATGTTAATTAGTAATGATTAAGAAAAGGATATATAAGTATCCATTGCACTCTTCTTCCAACTTATATGTGTGTTTGAACATTTTTAAAATAAAAAACTGAGAGAAAAAAAATGAAACAGGAAAAATGACCCTAAAGAAAACAAGGATAGCTTGGGAACAAGAGAAAGCTTCATTTTTACATACTTTTTTACACATTGTATTTTCAGAGAAATTTGAGAAATGATTACAGCACAAAAAAGAACAGAAAGCTCTAAAATAAGAAAATTTAGTAAGCAACCTAGAGCTCTCAGAAGTGAAAAATATAATCACTGAAAAATAACTTAAATAGAAGGGTTGGTAGATGAGAAAATAGATTTTAAAAACTAACAAAACAGAAAATGTGAACGAAAAGATAAGATCTACAGAGGATCAATTCATAACTCCAACGCCTGACTAATAGTAACCCCAGAAACTAGGAACAGAAACATAGGGGGGAGGGGCAAGAATTTTCAAAATATAAAACAAGAAAACTTCCTAGAACCAAAGAACATTTGACTTCCATCAAAGAATAATGAACGACAAATAACTCTGCCCAGGCACGCCCACATCATCATCATGGAAGTTCGACATGCTGGGGTTTCAGAGACTGTTCAAGATTCCAGAGATATAAACAAACACACTAACATGTCACTTACAAAGACACAAGAGTCATGTAGGATTCTCAAAATTTTTACTAGTCATGCTTGATTCTAGGAGCACCAGAAAAACTCCAGGTGGCGAGGAGGCTGGGCCTCCCTCCAGGAAGTCCTGTGTCATTTGCTTGGCCCAATACTCCAATACCCCAATCAATGAAATTACTTTTCATTCATTATTCTTTGATGGTAGTCAAATGTTCTTTAGCTCTAGCAAGTTTTCTTTTTTTATATTTGGAAAATTCCTCCCTCCCCCAAATGTTTCTCTTCCTAGTTTCTACGATTACTATTAGGTGTTGGAGTCCTAAGATTAATGATCCTCTATAGATCTTATATTTTCTTTCACATTTTCTGTTTTGTTAGTTTTTTAAACCAGTACCCCAGTGACTTGTATATCTTTCTTTTTCACAAAAGAGTGAATTAACTCACTGCGGGAACATGTTTGTTTGTCTTTATATCCCCTTCTTCTCTTTATTTCTAAAGTCCTACAAAGAGTAGACACTCAGAATTCTTTTTTGTTTGTTTGTAATTTTTCGAGATGGAGCCTTGCTGTGTCATTCAGGCTGGAGTGCAGTGGCGTGATCTCGGCTCACTGCAACCTCCACCTCCTGGATTCAGGTGATTCTCCTGCTTCGGCCTCCTAAGTAGCTGGAATTACAGGCATCTGCCACCACGACTGGCTAATTTTATTTTATTTTTTTGTATTTTTAGTAGAGATGGGGTTTCACCATGTTGGCCAGGATGGTCTTGAACTCCTGAACTCGTGATCTGCCCACCTCGGCCTCCCAAAGTGCTGGGATTGCAGGCATGAGCCACCACACCCAGCCTACCTACTTTTAACTTGTGGAATTTTCTATAAGGTCAGGGATGCCTGGGGGAACAAAAGTTTCCTCCTTGATATAATGCAGGTAGAATTCATATGCTGCCTCCAGCTGCTGTACTTTCCTTTCCCTGCGAGTTATTCTTTGCAAGGGGAGGCCACAGGATGCAGATGAGGCCTCATCAGCGACCACTCCTCCCTCAGATCAGAGGTGGGCCTGAGGGTAACAGCAGGGAGCCACACTGGTGCAGAGAATGCCAAGGAAGGGAACTGGGAGGGTGAGGCTCCTCTGCAAACAGTTCCCAAGGGAGCGCCTCCACCTGGTGGCCACGAGAAGAAGCAGCGGTGCCCTTTGCCAAGGACATGGCCAACAAAGAGTTAAGGTTTTACATACACAGACCAGCAGGCCCTGGACCCTCTGGGTGTCAGAACCTGGATAATGAAGCTTAAGCTTCAGGACCCCTCCCTTACACAAGTCCCTTCTAAAGCCAGGGAGCAGTCATAGCAAAATGTTCATTATGGACATATATTTTGTGCAAAATTTGCAAAACTAAAATTTTTCATATCATCTTTCCTAAAGAGGGTCCGACAAATTATATCCGCTTTAGACGCCAAAAAGTCTATCTTTGACCCTGATTGTCACATAGGGGCCACTTGGTCCATAGCTCTCTGAATAGGTTCTTTCTTTCTTTCTTTCTTTCTTTCTTTCTTTCTTTCTTTCTTTCTTTCTTTCTTTCTTTCTTTCTTTCTCTCTTCTTCCTTTCTTTCTCTCTTTCTTTCTTTCTCTCTCTCTCTTTCTCTCTCCCTTTCTTTCTCTCTCCCTTTCTTTCTCTCTTTCTTTCTCTCTTTCTTTCTCTTTCTCTCTTTCTCTCTTTCTCTCTTTCTCTCTTTCTCTCTTTCTCCCTTTCTCTCTTTCTTTCTTTCTTTCTTCTTTCGACAGAGTCTTGCTGTATCTGCCAGGCTGGAGTGCAGTGATGTGATCTCAGCTCTCGGCTCACTGCAACCTCTGCCTCCTGGGTTCAGGGGATTCTTCTGTCTCGGCCTCCCAAGTAGCTGGGATTACAGGCACCTGCCAACACGCCCAGCTAATTTTTGTATTTTTAGTAGAGATGGGGTTTCGCAATGTTGGCCAGGCCGGTCTCGAACTTCTGACCTCAGGTGATCCACCTGCCTCGGCCTCCCAAAGTGCTGGGATTACAGGCGTGAGCCACCGCACCCAGCCCTGAATAGGTTCTTTAACCCAAATTCCAGTGCTCGCTCCTCCCTCTGTCCCCGGGAGGCTGCACAGAGGACCCTGGGAGAGCAGTCTGCACCAGGGTCAGAGACACAGGTTCACAGTTCAGACAGATGCAGGTCTACATCCCACCTCTGTCACTCACTAGCTGTGTGCTCCTAGTCTCTCTGTGCCTCTTTTTCTTCACCTGTAAAAGGGGGTAATAATTGTGCATACTCCGGGCTGCTGTGAGAATAGAATCACACATGGTAAGTGCTCTGTTTGGTGGCTGACCTGTAGGAGGCGCTCCAGGAATGTTGGCTATGGGAAAGGTTCATAAATAGATACTCTAAACTGGGAATACCTATTCCTAACTTAAATTCAGCTCTATATATTAAGTATATAAAAAATTGGCAGTATTTCACTGTTTTTCAAATTATAAAAATAGCGGTTTCACATGATTTCCCCTAATAGAACAAGTGACAAAAATTACCGGGCATGATGGCTCCTGCTGTAATCCCAACACTTCAAGAAGCTGAGGTGGGAGGATTGTTTGATGCCAGGGGTTCGAGACCAGCCTGGGCAACATAATGAGACCCTCCCCCGCTCCGACTCCACGAAAAAAAAAAAAAAAGAAAAAATCAACGGCCAAGTAGGATGCAGGTCACTGGGAGTGAGCCTCACTCCTCTAGCTGGGAAAGGGTGTCTGTGCTTTGCCTGCGGAGGCTGAGGAAGGTTGATTAGTCTTCTCCCTGGAGCCCCCTCTGTAACCATAAAGGCCACTGATGAAAGGGCCTGTCCCTGCCCTCCCTACTTTCAGTCTTTTTTTTTTTTTTTTGAGACGGAGTTTCACTCTTGTTCTCCAGGCTGGAGTGCAATGGGGCGATCTCAGCTCACTGCAACCTCTGCCCCCCGTGTTCAAGTGATTCTACTGTCTCAGCCTCCTGAGTAGCTGGGATTACAGGCACGTGCCACCGTGCCTGGCTAATTTTCATATTTTTTGTAGAGACGGAGTCTCGTCATGTTGGCCAGGCTGGTCTCGGGCTCCTGACCTCAGGTGATCCACCTGCCTTGGCCTCCCAAAGTGCTGGGATTACAGGCATGAGCCACTGCGCCCAGCCCCCTACTCCTCTTAATGGAGGAGTGAACCAGGAAGGGCTCTTCTACCCCCAACACTCCTTGAAACGCTGCCCCTTGCTGTTGGTCTCTGGGGGCACCAGCTGCTCTCCGAGTGCAACTCCCGTTTTGGAGGTGCTGGGCTCTGTGACCACTTGCTGTCTCAGTCCCTGGAACCTAGTCTAGAAGTCTCTCTTTCTTCATCTGACCCTCAGGGAAGCAGGGGAGGATGTGGTATGGAGACAGCCAGGCCCACATGGAGTCCACACGGCAGAGTCCACACCTGACAGCCGAAGTCCTCCAGCCAAAAAGCTGTCCCTGAGAATCACAAACTCACAAGCATACCCTCTGGCTGCTGGGGCCTGAGCGTCTCCTGTTTATTTCCCACCCAGTGGTCCGCAGGTCCCATGCTCTAGAGAACATACTCGGAATTCTGGTCCCACACTCTAGAGAACATACTCATACCCAGTTGAGCTGGGCGTTCAGCTGGTCAGTAGGTCAGACCACAAACATGTAGGAAGCACGTGCTGTTAAGACAGGTGTCCGGCCGGGCACGGTAGCTCACGCCTGTAATCCCAGCACTTTGGGAAGCCGAGGCAGGTGGATCACAAGGTCAGGAGTTCAAGACCAACCTGACCAACATGGTGAAACCCCGTCTCTACTAAAAATACAAAAAGTAGCCGGGCATGGTATTGCGTGCCTGTAATCCTAGCTACTCAGGAAGCTGAGGCAGGAGAATCGCTTGAAACCAGGAGACGGATGTTGCAGTGAGCTGAGATCACGCCCCTGCACTCTTGCCTGGGCGACAGAGCGAGACTCAGTCTCAAAAAAAAAAAAAAAAAAAGACAGGTGTCCTCTGAGATCAGAGAGGACTGTGCCATGCAGACTGTGTCGGCGGAGTTCTCTGAGAAGCAGAGGAATACCCGAGCCTCATTGGTAAGCAACACCTCCGAGAGGAAAGGGGAGGAAAGGTGGGTGGGGCAGGGAGCTGCCAGACCACAGTGCAGATGTGACAAAGCTTGGCCAGCCCCAGGGGAGCCCTGGAACAAAGGTGTCCAAGACTTTCTGTTAGAAGAGTCGTTCACAGGGCAGAAGCAGCCAGGCCCTTATCATCAAGCTCAGTCTCTGGCTGGGGCCACCCCTAGAACAGCATGATCTCAGCTCAAAAGCCGCAGCTGACCTTGAACACCAGCCCAGATGCTGAGGCTGTCAACTCATCACACTCCTCGTGGCTGGGCAGCAATACTTTCTCAAAGGAGAATGGAGCAGAGCAGCCCCGTGGCTGCCACAGTCCACATGTCACGGTCATGTGGACACATGTAGGGAGCAGCTCCCCCGGGGATCTGGGGGGCCTCTGTACAAGAGGGAAGTTACGGACATGAAATAGAGACCTCATTCACTGCTACTGGCCTCAGGGCCACCACTGGTGCTTGGCTCCCTCCGCTATTCCTTCTAAATTGCCCTGCCCTCAGCTCCCACCTCTGTCGGCCCTCATGGTCTAGCTGTGGGGTGACCCTAGCCCTCATTCTTGATGAGTCTGAGCCCCTGGTAACAAGGAAAATGTCCTGTCCGGACCCTCCTTTGAGGGAAGATGTGCTGCCCAACTGTAAGGAGTGTGGTTGGCAGGCAGCCTCCAGCTGTTGGCTTCGTCAGGATCTGCCTCAGTGTTGGAGCCAAGGTCACCCTATTTTGGGAGCAAGCCCCAGCCCATAAATGAGCGCAGTGGTGGTCCAAGGGCCTAGCCTTTACCAGTCTTTGCCTGGAGCCGCCCCACTGGGCTGGCAGAGATTTTATCTTATTTGCATGGCCATCTGAGCCTCCCCTTGCCCAGTCTTGCTTGACTCCTTTTCTTCACAGGTGTTACTCCTCAATCGAATGTCTGCTGCCTAACTCTGTCTCACACCTGCTTTCTAAAGAGCTCAACCAAACATTTGGAACTGGGAGTGGTCCAAGAAAGCATCCACCATGGAAGTGGCCAGGCCCTCAGTGGACAAAATGACTCAGCCAGTTGACAGTAGCCAGCCTTTGTCAGTGCCTACCCCGGTGCCAGCACAATGGGCAATGACCGAGGCTATGTATGGGCCCATCAGCATGAATTCCCACTTCACAAGGTCAGTCTAGCTCCTGCCGCCTCTGCATGTCCAATCTGCCAGCACAGAGATCCATGCTAAGCCTGTGGTATGGTGCTACTTCTTCAAGAGACCAACCAGTCACATGGTGGCAAGTTGTCTACACTGGAACGCTTCTATCCTAGAAGGTCAGCAGTTTTTTCTCACGAGAAAAGACATCTATTCTGGGTGTAAGTTTGCCTTTCTTTCCCATAAGGTCTCAACCAGCACTGCTCTCCAAAGGCTTATGGAATGCCTGATTCACAGGCATGACATCCCATACAACAGAGCATCTGTTATGCAAATGTACCCGGGATTTGTACTAACCAGATATGGCCAAATATGCAGACATGGAAATGACTGTAATGAAGAAGGAAGTTTATCCTCACAGATCCCTGGAAACAGGAGGCACAGCACACCATGCAAGGCCACATGAGGAAGGACTGGGATTGATCAGGAGGCAAAAGAGAGGTGAGGGCAGAGTGCAGCCCAGAGCCTCTATGGGGGTTCTCATGGAGAGTAGCAGACAGGGCAGGGTAGGTATGCTGAGTCCAGGATTGGATAGATGAAATCGTTTTGGCAGGCCCTGGGCTATAAAGAGTGATCCCTGCCGGCCGCGGTGGCTCACGCCTGTAATTCCAGCACTTTGGGAGGCCGAGGCAGGCAGATCACAAGGTCAGGAGATCGAAACCATCCCGGCTAACACGGTGAAACCCTGTCTCTACTAAAAATACAAAAAATTAGCTGGGTGTGGTGGCAGATGCCTATAGTCCCAGCTACTTGGGAGGCTGAGGCAGGAGAATGACGTGAACCCAGGAGGCGGAGCTTGCAGTGAGCTGAGATCGCGCCACTGCATTCCAGCCTGGGTGACAGAGGAAGACTCCGTCTGAAAAAAAAAAAAAAAAAGAGTGATCCCTAATTGTTTGGTACATGGCCCTGGGGTGGTTTAGGGCAGGGGGAATATTGGCTTGATATGTGAGAATTTGATAAAGGACATGGTTGAGGGTGTGGACTTGGATTGGTTGGTTTTCCTATCAAGGATGTGCTTGCAGGGAGGTTGTTTGCTATTTCTAGGAGTTAGCTAGCCCTGAGAGAGGCAGGATCAAGGCCCCAAATGCCAGAACACCAAGAATACAAAAGATGAGGACGTGTAGTTAATGCAGCATCTGACCAGGGAATTCCCTTTACAGCAAAGTAAGGCCATGATCATGAGATCACTGGTGGTCTCACCTGCTGCACCATCAGAAGCTGCCAGCATGCTAGCACTTTGGAATGACTTGTTGGTGGCACAGTTGGAGTGCTGGCTTGGAGGCACCATATTCCAGGGCACAGAATGCTAACTGAATCAGAAACCTTTATATGTTGCTACAACCTCAGCAGGAAGAACAGATGGACCCAGGAACAAAGGAGTTAAAAAGCAGGAGTGTAGACTGTGAGTTTCTTAAGAAAAAAAGTAAGAGTGGCTCATTTGCCATCACTCCCAGTGACCCCCTGGGTGAACTCGTGCTTCCCATCCCTGCAACTCTGGGCTCCACAAAGTCAGAGGTCTTGGTACCCAAATGGGGCTCACTTACCACCACGAGGCACAGGGGCCAGACTGTTGATTATGTGAAGATAGGATGAGGACCAGCATCTCTGCAGCCTTCAGATTCTTAAGTATGGCATTCATTTCCACCTTTCCCCTCAGAATGTGATAGATACTGTTTTTGATATACTGTTTTTTTACTGTTTTGTGTTTTTATTCTGGCTGTAGGTTGGTGGCAGTTTCAGAGGATTGCGTCTGGGCTTTACCGCTGTCATGGTTCTTAACCTATAGGCCAAGGTTCCAATGTGGAGGTTACTCCAACTACCAAGTATGTCAATCTCAGTTCCACAGGCCACCAGACGAGTCTATGAACATCATAACCCCCCTGTAAGCAGGGTTTTTGGCCAGGACTCCATATGCTCTAATCTAACAGAGGCACCATGATAATACTTCAGGCCTCTGGACAGCAACATCAACTCAGACTCTGTGTCCAACTCACCTTGAAATGTCTGAATATTATCTTGGCCAGGCATGGTGACACATGCCTGTAATCCCAGGACTTAGGTAGGCAGAGGCAGGTGGATCACTTGAGGTCAGGAGTTCAAGACCATCCTGGCCAACGTGGTGAAACCCTGTCTCTAATAAAAATACAAAAATTAGCCGGGTGTGGTGGTGCACACCTGTAATCCCAGCTACTCCAGAGGCTGAGGTGGGAGAATCACTTGAACCCAGGAGGCGGAGGTTGCAGTGAGCCAAGATCACGTCACTGCACTCCAGCCTGGGCGACAGAGTAAGACCTTGTCTAAAAAAAAAACAAAACAAAACTGAGTATTACCCTTTTACCAGGATATAGCACCATGGCAAATGTAAGGTCCTTTTGGGGAAGGACTGGAGATATCATTAAAGTGCATACTTACCATGATATTGCAGGATTCTCCTGTGGTTCCAGCCACCTCCACAGCCAATGGGTCCTGAGTCTGAAAACTGGCTGAGGTCCAGACACTGGGCAAGGGATCATGACTTTACTGGGGCAACTACCCTCAGCCTCCTGCTTATTAATTTTTGGTCTTTTTTGAATACAGTTGTCCCTTGGTATTTGTGCAGTATTGGTTACAGGACCCCTATGGATGCCAAAATCCATGGATGCTCAAGTCCCTGATAATAAAATGGCACAGTATTGGCCACAAATCATAGGAGTCAAGGGGGTGGATTTGAGGTCAGATTTGAGACCAGCCTGGCCAACATGGTGAAACCCCCATCTCTATAAAATACAATGGGCGCCTGTAGTCCCAGCTACTCGGGAGGCTGAGGCAGGAGAATGGCGTGAACCCAGGAGGCGGAGGTTGCAGTGAGCCGAGATCGCGCCATTGCACTCCAGGCTGGGTGACAGAGCGAGACTCCGTCTCAAAAAAAAAAAAAAAAGACCTCTGCATTGTCCCCCAACATGGAGGAGGAGGGAGTACTCTCAAGTGTAGGGGACGAGCCATCTCTGCAGGTTCTGAGAGCCGGAGAAGCTCAGGGCTTCAGAATGTTCAGGGGTAACCACCTCGAGGTCCCATCTCATGTGTCGGGGTCCCAGAGATCTGAATCGCTAGAGCATTCAGCCATCTTTGGAGTGCAGCCGCTCTGTTAACTCATGGCTTCATCTTCATTTCCTTTTCTTCACCGAGTAGAGGACATGAAGGATTCTTCATAAGCTGCCAAAGAAACCCTCTGGCTTTCACACTTAGTTTTCAGTTGTTTGTTAATTGCCCTCAGCTTTTCATTATGTGTCTGTAGATCACCAACGCAATCGTTCATTTCCACGTATCTATCTATAATTCTTATATTCTATATTCATATATATTATACATCATATATTATCCATATTGTGTAGAATGTTTTTCTCCCCTGTGTACCTTTCAAATGCCTGACTTATCACATAGGCCAATTCATTCCCCTTCGCTGGCACATTCTCCCACGTCAGCATCAGTGAAATGTTTAACAATAGAGCCACCAACATGTGCTGGGGACTTTCCATGCTCACTTAACTCCTGGGGTGTGGCCTCATTGCCAGCTGGTGGTGGAGTGATCCAGCCCCCAAACCCTGTCTGACCAACTGCTTTCTTGGACCACTATTGAAAACCCATGGGACGGGCATGGTGGCTCACGCCTGTAATCCCAGCACTTTGAGAGGCCAAGGCGGGTGGATCACGAAGTCTGGAGTTCGAGACCAGCCTGGCCAGCATGGTGAAACCCATCTCTACTAAAAATACAAAAATTAGCTGGGCATGGTGGCACACACCCGTAATCTCAGCTACTCGGGAGGCTGAGGCAGGAAAATTGCTTGAACCCAGGAGGCGGAGGTTGCGGTGAGCCGAGATGGCACCATTGCACTCCAGCCTGGGCAATAGAGTGAAACTCCATCTTAAAAAAAAAAAAAAAAAATGCCAGGCGCGGTGGCTCACACCTGTAATCCCAGCATTTTGGGAGGCTGAGGTAGGTGGATCACCTGAGGTCAGGAGTTCGAGATCAGCCTGGCCAACATGGTGAAACCCCATCTCTACTAGACAGACAAAAATTATCCGGGCATGGTGGTGCATGCTTGTAATCCCAGCTACTCAGGAGGCTGAGGCAGGAGAATCGCTTGAACCTGGGAGGCAGAGGTTGCAGTGAGCAGAGATCGTGCCACTGCACTCCGGTCTGGGCAACAGAAGTGAAACTCCGTCTCAAAAAAAAAAAAGAAAAAAACAAAAACCAAAAAACCCAAAATGGATGCTGAGATGGAGTTAGGAATTCAAAACTTTCACTGGGGAGTAGGACTTGTGAAAAGAAAGAGGCAGAAGCCAGAATGGGCAGAGAGAGCCCTCTGATTGGGAGGCAGACTAGCTAAGGTCTCTGACTGCCCAGTGGGAAGCTCCAGAGCAGATTGTTCATTGGGAGTCCAGCATTGGGAGGAAATGACCAGGCCATTGTAACACTGCCTTAGTCATCGCTGGGGAGGCCACCCTGCAAAGGATATGATCTCAACTGGAAAGCAGAGGTTGACCCTAAAGGAGTCTATAGCTGGAGCTATCAGCTCATCACGTGCCGAGTGGCTGAGCAGTGAGTCCTTTCTCAAAGAGGTATCTAAGGTTTGTCTCTGCCATATTGACAATGACAAGACAATATGAGAACAGTTTCTGTGCAAGCCTGTGCACAGTTGAACCATGATTCTCTGGTTGGTAAAGAGGTGTTGGCTGGAAGTTTACCAGGAAGATAAGGTGAGAGGGGACTTTGCAGGCAAAGTGGACCAAATATTCAAAGACCAAGGCAATGCAAAGCATGGGTATGTTCTAGAAAAATGCAAAGAATCCAGTGGAGCGGAAACATAAATGTTAGCAAATGGGACAATACAGATATGAATGATAAAGGAGACGGGTAACACAGGACCTTTTCTGCCTGGCCACAGAAGTTCAGATTCTGGACTTCTGTAATCCCAGCACTTTGGGAGGCCGAGGCAGGTGGATCACCTGAGGTCAGGAGTTCAAGACCAGCCTGACCAACATGGAGAAACCCCATCTCTACTAAAAAAATTACAAAAATTAGCTGGGCGTGGTGGTGCACGCCTGTAATCCCAGGTACTCAGGAGGCTGAGGCAGGAGAATCACTTGAACCTGGGAGGCGGAGGTTGCAGTGAGCCAAGATTGTGCCACTGCACTCCAGCCTGGGCAACAAGAGCAAGATTCTATCTCAAAAAAAAGAAGTTCAGATTCCACCTGCAGCTGACACAGGGAACTTGAAGAATGTTCATCAGGGAAATGACATGATGAGATATGAATATTAACAAGACCTCTCTATGGAAGAGAAAAGCCAGGAGATGAAGTGAGGAAGAGTCAAGATGATGCTTTAATGGTCCAGGAGAGAACCAAGTTGGGGTAGTGGAATGGAGAGGAAAGTCCAAATAACCCCTTAGCGGGTAGAACTGGGTGAACACAGTGAGCAATTGACCGTGAGGGGTTGATATGGTTTGGCTGTGTCCCCACCCAAATCTCATCTTTTTATTTATTTTTTTTTGAGATGGAGTCTTGCTCCATCACCCAGGCTGGAGTGCGTGGCACAATTTTGGCTCACTGCAACATCCACCTCCCAGGTTCAAGTGATTCTCATGCCTCAGCCTCCTGAGTAGCTGGGATTACAGGCACACACCACCATGCCTGGCTAATTTTTGTATTTTTAGTAGAGATAGGGTTGGCCAGGCTGGTCTCGAACTCCTGACCTCAGGTGATCTGCCTGCCTCAGCCTTCCAAAGTGCTGGGATTACAGGCTGTGAGCCACTGCGCTGGCGCCAAATCTCATCTTGAATTGTAGCTTCCACAATTCTTGCGTGTTGTGGGAGGGACCCAGTAGGAGGTAATTGAATCATGGGGACAGGTCTTTCCCATGCTGTTCTTGTGGTAGTAAATAAGTCTCATGAGATCTGATGGTTTTCTAAGGGGGAGTTTCCCTGTACAAGCTCTCTCTTTGCCTGCTGCCATCCATGTAAGATGTGACTTGCTCCTCCTTGCCTTCTGCCATGATTGTGAGGCCTCCCCAGCCATGTGGAACTGTGAGTCCATTAAATCTCTTTTCTGTATAAATTACCCAGTCTCAGGTATGTCTTTACTGGCAGCATGAAAACAAACTAATACAGGAGTGAAGGAAGGGAGGAACCCAGAACGATGCCCTAGTTTCTGACTTGAGCATCTGGCTGGCTGTTCACCTGGTTCCAGTAGAGACCAACCCATGTGCTTTCTCCCCTCCAATTTCCCCTTCCCCTTGACCTGTGATCTATTCCTCCACCCCAGGTCCCTTTCAACATTAGACATCCCTCGCCCCTATTCACCTGATGCACACGGAAAGGGAGGGCACAGAAATAGGCTCCCAACAGAGGCTGCCAGGCATGGCCCTGGAGACAGCTCACTTGTTACAGTCCCTGCTGCTATGGTTTGCATGTTAATCCCCTCCTAAACTCACGTTGAAACTTAATCTCCAAATGACAGTGTTGAGAGGTGGGGCCTTTAAGAAGCGACTGGGTCATGAGACTCTGCCCTTATGAATGGATTTTGTGGATGAATGGATTCATGGGTTATCATGGGAGTGGGGCTGGTGGCCTTATAAGAAGAGGAGGAGACACCCGAGCTAGCACACTCAGCCCCTCACCATGCGATGCCCTGTGCCACCTCAGGACTCTGCAAGAGTCCCCACCAACAAGAAGGCTCTCGCCAGATCCGGCCCCTTGATCTTGGACTTGTCAGTCTTCGTAACTGTAAGAAATAAATTCCTTTTTAAAATAAACTACCCAGTTTCAAGTATTCTGTTATAAGCAACAGAAATTAGACTAGATACCAGCCCAGGCCATCTCTCACTCCTGAGCTTGAGCTCGCAACCCCCATAGAGATGGGTAGTCCAACAGTTAATGCCCTCTCCAGGTTGCCCAGACCTGCCAGTCCAGCGCCATCCACTCATTGTGCACCTTGCTTCAGCCTCACTGAACCACATTCTCCTCTTGTGATTTCCCACGCCAGGCCCTCCTCTTGCAATGTCTGGACCTTCCCAGTTCAGTTCAAACGCCCCCTCCTCTATGAAGTTTGCTCTGACTCCCCAGCTGGGAATATCTTCCTCCTTGATCTCCACTGGCTTTGCATTTTGTTCTTATTAATCCTGCTCTGTATTGTGAGGCTTTTACCTGCTCATGGGTTGTCTTTACTAGATGTCAAGAACTCAAAGGCAATGTCTGTTCCAGGCAGGTCCCTTCTCAGAGTGGGGGTGAGGGAGTGCACAGAGAAGGAGCAAGAAGGTAGAGCCAAGACCCAGTGAGTGGGCCGGGGGCTGGGGCATGGTGTAGGAAGACAGGTCCTGAACCTCAGGACGGGAGGAGCTCAGAGAAAACGTTGCCTCTACTACTGCTGCCCCAAATGCAGACCTTGTGGTTTCTAGGACCTTCATATGGACCACACTGGGCTGCTCCTTGGGGTGAGGCTCTCCAGAGTCCCAGAAGACTCTGCTGACCTCCAGGCCAGCCAGTTCTCCCTCTCATTATTAATTGCTGCAACCACGTGCTAAGGGGGGATCTGATGAAATCCTCCCAGCTGTTTCCTGATGACCCCTGATGGTGCCCAACCTGGACTGAGCCCTTTTCTGGGACAAGGATCCCCAAGGATGTGCCTGGGTGTCACTCCTAGCAGCCCACCAAGGTTTGGTTCACTCCCTCTGGGTGTGAGCCAGACCCCAGATGTCCCCACACTAGAGGACACCAGGTGGTTGGCATCATGGCAGGTCACTTCAAAAATGGGATCAGGAATTTTTCAGAAGAAAAGGTTGGCAGAAAAAAAAAAAACAGATTGTGACTGAAACACAGTCACCAGCTGACGTAGCATATTTGGAAGGATGTTCTTCTTGCAGATGGGGAAGGATACAGAAACTCATGGAGGGTAGGCATGGGAAACCTTTCCCTAGAATTAGCAGAGAATAGCCCAGGTGAGGTCCCCGCTAACCAATGATGTAGGCAGGTTTGTGCTTCACCTCCTCATCCATAAAAGAGGGATCAAAGGGAGTGTTGTGAAGAATTAAATGAGTTAGTAGATATGTAAAGTGCTTAGCACAGTGCCTTGGCACATAGGAGTGATATCATGATTTGTATTAGTTTTTCTAGGATAATTAGAATTGCAGCAACATGTGTGTATGCTGACAAATCTAATTAAAGACCCAGAAAGGTTTTAAGCACTTTCACTGTCGGATGGAAAGGGTAAGATAGTTACATTAACTCCAGCTTGGTGCAAACCATGAGCAATTCAGCAGTAATTGAGAGGGTCAGCAGGAAAGGTCATTGAGGACCCTGGATGTTTGCGTTCCTTGCAATCTGCTCAAAATGATAGGTTTTTATATTTAGCGCAAAAATTATATGCTTTGTAATTTTAATGAAAAGTCATTTGTAATTTAAATGGAAATTATATTTGATTAGGTCATGAGTTGTGAAATAAATTAAATGAGAAAGAAAAAGGATTTTAAAAATGATGTCTGGTATCAACCCAACTACATAACCTTAAATCCCCTATATCTATATCTGTAAGATACAGCATAGTTTCTGACTTCTCTAGAGCTAAAACTCAGATATATCTAGAGCCATCTGACATCTCTCCCACAGAAGGATCTATTTAACATGAAGGCTGCTGAGACTTGTGATGGTTAATTTTTTTTTTTTTTTTTTTTGAGATGGAGTCTCGCTCTGTCGCCCAGGCCAGAGTGCAGTGGCACAATCTTGGCTCACTGCAACCTCTGCCTCCCCGGTTCAAGCTATTCTCCTGCCTCAGCCTCCCAAGTAGCTGGGACTACAGGTGCCCGCCACCATGCCTGGCTAATTTTTTGTGTTTTTAGTAGAGACAGGGTTTCACCATGTTAGCCAAGATGGTCTCGATCTCCTGATCTCATGATCTGCCTGCCTTGGCCTCCCAAAGGGCTGGGATTACAGGCTTGAGCCACGGTGTTGTGATGGTTAATTTGATATGGCAATTTGACTGGGTCACAGAGTGCCCAGATATTTGGTTAAACATTATCTCTGGGTGTGTCTATGAGGGGGCTTAAGGAGGAGATTAGTGTTTGAATCAATGGACTGAGTACACAGATGGCCCTTCCCAATGTGGGTGGACAGTATCCACTCTGCCAAGGACCTGAATAAAACGAAAAGGTGGAGGAAGGGAGAATTCACTCTCAACCTGACTGTTTGAGCTGGGACAATGGTCTTCTCCTGCCCTCAGACTGGGTCTCACATCAGTGCTCCTGGTTCGTAGGCTTTCAGACTCAGATTGGAACTTACACCATCAGCCCTCTTGTTCTCAGGCTTTCAGTCTTGTGCTGGAGCCCACACTGCCGGCTCTCCTGCTTCTCAGGCTTCCAGACTCAGACTGGAACTACACCACCAGTTTTTCCACATTTCTAGCTTGCAATGACAGATGGTGGATCTTCTCAGCCTCAATATGTACATATCTATTATCTATCTCTTATTGGTTCTGTTCCTCTGGAGAACTCTGACTCATAAAGATTTTACGGCCAAACATGGTGGCTCACATCTGTAATCCCAGCACTTCGGGAGTCCAAGGTAGGAGAATTACTTGAGGCCAACAGTTTGAGATCAGCTTGGGCAACATAGCTGTAGACTTCCATCTCTACAAATAATTTTAAAAATTAGCCAGACATGGTGGTGCATGCCTGTAGTCCTGGCTACTCAAGAGGCTGAGGCAGGAGGATCACCTGCGCACAGGAGTTCACGGTTGAAATGAGCGATGATCACACCACTCCACTCCAGCCTGGCTGACAGAGAGAGACCCTGTCTCAAAAATATATATATATATATGGCCAGGTGCAGTGGCTCACGCCTGTAATCCCAGCACTTTGGAAGGCCGAGGTGGGCGGATCACAAGGTCAGGAGATCGAGACCATCCTGGCTAACACAGTGAAACCCCGTCTCCATTAAAAATACAAAAAATTAGCCGGGTGTGGTGGCGGGCACCTGTAGTCCCAGCTACTCTGGAGGCTGAGGCAGGAGAACGGCCTGAACCCAGGAGGCGGAGCTTGCAGTGAGCTGAGATCACACCACTGCACCCCAGCCTGGGCAACAGAGCGAGACTCTGTCTCAAAAAAAGAAAAAACTATATATATGTGTGTGTGTGTGTGTGTGTGTGTGTGTATAAAATATGTATCTATATTATATACATATTTAATATATATACATATATATTATATGTATATATTTAAATATATATTTATTTATCTTTTTTAGATGGAGTCTCGCTCTGTCGCCAGGCTGGAGTGCAGTGGCATAATCTCGGCTCACTGCAACCTCCGCCTCCTGGGTTCGAGCGATTCTCCTGCCTCAGCCTCCCGTGAGAAACAGAATTTTAAGAATGAGCTTTCTGAATTGGTTCTAAGATTTCTAGCATTGTCTCTCTAGTCTGAATAGATTTAAAGAGACTAACAGCTCTGTTTCCAGTAAGAAAGAGGGCACTAGTCGTCCATGGCATGATCTGACAATGGAAATATGCAAAATATTCCCATTGGATACACCTAATCAACCACTTATAAGAAGCCAGGAGCTGGGTGACTATATACAAGATACTTTCTAACCTTTTTGAAAAACTAATGAATACAACAAAGTTGGCTACTTGCTCCTAGAGTCACTGGACAAAGTGGTGAAAGAAAAGAATGAGTTCAGGGATTCAAATTCCTAGTTCAAACGCGGTGTAAATAACCTAAAAGCTACTATATGTGCCCTAAAGGAGACCCTTATCTCCTGTCGCCAAAGCGCTGAGATTACTGAAAATCAGGCAGAGAATCCTGTGACTGGCCGGATTACAACACGGACTGAACTTCCAGCCTCACAGGTGTCTTCAACAGGTGTCTGCTGTGAAAGTGAGGGTGTCGACTGGGAAAGAATGGGATGGGGATGCGTAGGAAGACTCGATGAAGCTGGGAACAGTGAACATCTAAGTTTTGGGGCTTTTTTTGTTTTGTTTTGTTTTGTTTTGTTTTCTAAGAGACCAGGTCTTGGCCGGGCACAGTGGTTCATGCCTGCAGTCCCAGCACTTTGGGAGGCTAAGGTGGGCAGATCACCTGAGGTCAGGAGTTTGAGACCAGCCTGGCCAATACGGTGAAACCCAATCTCTATTAAAAATCAAAAAAAAAAAAAAGAGAGAGGGAGAGAGCAGGTCTTGCTCTGTCACTCACGCTGGGGTGCAGTGGTGCAATTATAGCTCACTGCAGCCTTGAACTCCTGGGCTCAAGTGACAATCCTGCCTCAACCTCCCAAGTAACTAGGACTACAGGCACACAGTACTATGCCCACTAATTGTATGTATGTGTGTGTGTAGAGATGGGGGTCTCACTATGTTGCCCGGTCTAGTCTGGAACTCCTGGCCTCAAGCAATCCTTCTGCTTCAGCCTCCCAAAGTGCTGTGATTGCAGGTGTGGTGAGCCATTGCACCCAGCCAGAGCCCCGAAATTCTTATGAGTCTTCTTTGCCATGGAAGCAGCCTCCCCACCTCCATCTGAGCGAACTAACTCTGCATTGCCAGAGGAAACTGATGGCCTCCCTTGAGTCAGTTGCCTTTGCAAAACAATGCTGATTCTCTTCAGGATCCACCCCCAACACCCCTTTTTGCTTCTAGACTTCAAGTCTAGACTCAAGTCCCAGCAAGCCCCTCAGATGAGGTACAAAGGTTACCCGTGAGGAGGTGTGCTATACTCCAAAAGAACTGCTTAAGTTTTCTAATTTCTATAGACAGAAATCTGGGGAACATGTATGGGAATGGATATTGAGGATGTGAGATAATAGTGAAAAAAAACAAGCAGGGTGCAGTGGTTCACGCCTGTAATCCCAGCAGTTTGGGAAGCTGAGGCGGGTGGATCACCTGAAGTCAGGAGTTCAAGACCAGCCTGGCCAACATGGTGAGACCGCCATCTCTACTAAAAATACAAAATTAGCCTGGCATGGTGGTGCATACCTCTAATCCCAGCTACTCTGGAGGCTGAGCAGGAGAATCGCTTGAACCCAGGAGGTGAAGGTTGCAGTGAGCTGAGATCATGCCACTGCACTCCAGCCTGGGCAACAAGAGCAAAACTCTGTCTCAAAAAAAAATAAATAAATAAATAATAAAAGAAAAGAAAAGAAAGAAACTAAAAAAAGAAAAAACATAAAGTTGTATCAGAGTGAATTTATTGACATGGGCTCACTAAGCAGAGATCCTGCATTTTAATGTTGCAGCTCAGAAAATAAGAAAAGGCTCTAACAGTTTGGTTAGTTGGCTCATGAGTGGATCAAAGATGGCCCACTGTTGGCCGGGCACAGTGGCTCACACCTGTAATCCCAACAATTTGGGAGGCTGAGGCAGGCAGATCACCTGAGGTCAGGAGTTTGAGACCAGCCTGGCCAATATGGTGAAACTCCATCTGTACTAAAAATACAAAAAATTAGCTGGGCGTGGTGGTGGGCACCTGTAATCCCAGCTGAGAGAGGGAGCCTGAGGCAGGAGAATAGCTTGAACCCAGAAGGCAGAGGTGAAGTGAGCCAAGATCATGCTACTGCACTACAGCCTGGGCAACGAGAGTGAAACTCCGTCTCAAAAAGAAAACAAAAAGGGTGACCCACCATGAACAAACTAGAAATGGTGGACATGCCTTGGTTTAATGCAGAATGGATTCAAAGGCGTAGGAAGATGGGATGTTCATGGGGATTTGTCATTTAAGACCTACTCACCAACTAAGACATAAAAGTACATCTTCTAGACCTACTCGGAAGGGCCAGAAGACCTGCTTTTTACCAATACTGTGAGAAATGAATTTGTGATGGAGCCTCAGCAGCTTGAAAGAGCTTTGTAATCCCTCGTCTCTGTAGGCAGAACTTACTGCAGTCACTGAATTGGGAAACTTAAATGTAATGGCAGTCATGGATCTCAGGGCGCAGGGACCAAGTGGCAGCACTCCACTGCCACAGGCGAGGTGAACGTGGTTACCGTGATGGACAGCAGAGTCACAGCAGCTGTTGGAATTGCTGACTCCTGCAGACCAATGGCACCGGCTGTTAAGCATGGTGTTCCTAGAAGTGAAATAGATGGGAAACCTACTGATTACTTGATCCGTATAAGCAGAAAAGTTCTAAGCCAAGTTAACAAAAGTCTAATCTGAATTATAAAAACAGAGCCAGGCTGGGCACAGTAGCTCACGCAACAGGTCCAGGCTGCTGTGCAGGCTGCTCTGCTGCTTGGGCCATATGATCCAGCAGATCCAGGGGTGCGTGAAATGTCAGTGGCAGATAGGGATGCTCTTTGGAGCCTTTGGCAGGCCCCTACAAGTGAATTTCCTTAGGATTTGGGAGCAAAACTCTGCCATCCTCCACAGATTACACTCCTTTTGAGAAATAGCTCCTGGCCTGCTACTGGGCCTTAGAAAGATACTGTGTGCCTAACCATGGGCCATCAAGTTACCTTAGCTTCCCGTCATGACCTGGATGTTATCTGACCCATCAAGCCATAAATTTGGGTGTGCACAGCAATACTCCATCATCAAACGGAAGTGGTATATACACGATTGGGCCTGAGAAAGCTTTGTCGGCATTGGTAAATTACATGAAGAATTGGCCCAAAAGCCCACGGTCCTCCATTCCTGCTACCCTGCCTTCTCTCTCCCAGCCTACATCTATGGCCACACGGGGAGTTCCCTATCATCAGTTGACAGAGGAAGAGAAGACTTGGGGCTGGTTCCCAGATGGTGCTGCACAATATGCAGGCACCACCTGATAGTGGACAATTGCAGCACTACAGTTCCTTTCTGGGACACCTCCGAACGACAGTGATGAAGGGGAATCCTCCCAGCGGGTGGAACTTTGAGCAGTGCATCTGGCTGTTCACTTTGCTTCAAAGGAAAAATGGCCAGACATGCAATTATATACCCATTTATAGACTATGGCCAGTGGTTTGGCTGGATGGTCAGGGACTCAGAAAGAATATGAATGGAAAAATTGGTGATAAGGAAATTTGAGAAAGAGATATATGGGTAGACCTCTCTGAATGGACAAAAAGCCTGAAGACATTTGTGTCCCATGTCAATGTCCACCAAAAGGCAACCTCAACAGAGAAGGATATTAATAATCAAGTAAATAGGATGACTTGTTCTATGGATACCAATCAGCATCTGACGACCTAATGGGCTCATTATCATTGTCATTGCCTAATGGGCCATAACGAAAGTGTCTGTGGCTGGGCGCATGGCTCACGCCTGTAATCCCAGCACTTTGGGAGGCCAAGGCAGGCAGATCACGAGGTCAGGAGATCAAGACCATCCTGACTAACACAGTGAAAACCTGTTTCTACTAAAAATACAAAAAAAAAAAAATTAGCCAGGCACGGTGGCAGGCGCCTGTAGTCCCAGCTACTCAGGAGGCTGAGGCAGGAGAATGGCATGAACCCAGGAGGCGGAGCTTGCAGTGAGCCAAGATTGGGCCACTGCACTCCAGCCTGGGCAACAGAGCGAGACACTGTCTCAAAAAAAAGGAAAGTGACTGTGGTGGCAGGGATGGAGGATGCATGGTCTCAGCAGTGTGGACGAACACTCACCAAGGCTGACCTGGCTACAGCCATCACTGAGTGCCCAGTTTGCCAGCAGCAGAGACCAACACTGAGTCTATAATATGGCACCATTCTTCACAGTGACCAGCCTGCTATCTGGTGGCAGGTTGATTACATTGGACCACTTCCATCATGGAAGAGGCAGCATTTTGTTCTTGCTGGGATAGGCACTTACTCTGGAGACAGATTTACATACCCTGCTCACAAATCTTCTGCCAAAACCACCATCCATGAACTTAAAGTATGCCTTATCCAGTGGAATTCCATACAGCATTGTTTCCAAACACTTTACAACAGAAAAAGTGTGGCAATGACTCATGATCATGTAATTCACTGGTCTTATCATGTTCCCCATCATCCTGAAGGAGCTGGCTTGATAGAACAGTTTCTATCAAGTTCTTGATGACTCAGTTTCAGCACTGAATAGTTGGCAATATTTTGCAGGGCAGGAACAAATTTCTTTAGAAGCCTGTGTGTGCTCTCAACCAGCATCCAATATATGATGCTCTGTCTCCCATAGCCATGATTCATGAGTCCAGTAATCAATGGGTGGAAGTGGGAGTGGCACCAGTCACTATTACCCTTAGTGACCCACTAGCAAATGTTTTGTTTTGTTTTGTTTTGTTTTTGAGACAAGGTCTCACTCTGTTGCTCAAGCTGGAGGGCAGTAGCACTATCTTGGCTCACTGCAACCTCTGCCTCCTGGGTTCAAGTGATCCTCCTGTCTCAGCCTCCCGAGTACCTGAGACTACAGGTGTACATCACCATACCCAACTAATTTTTGTATTTTTTATAGAGACAGGGTCTCCCTATGTTGCCCAGGCTGGTCTCAAACCTCTGGCCTCAAGTGATCTGCCTACCTCGGCCTCCCAAAGTGCTGGGATTACAGGCATGAGCCAGCGTGCCCACCTGCAAAATTTTTGCTTCCTGTTCCCATGATCTTACCCTCTGCTAGCCTCAAGATCTTAATTCCAGAAGGAGGAATGCTTCCACAAGAAGACACAATGAGCCCATTGAACTGGAAGTCAAGACCTGGCCACCAGGTCACTTTGGGTTCCTCATATGCCTCTGAGTCAACAGGCAAAGAAGTAGATTACTTTGCCAGCTGGGGTGATTAATCTGGACTACCAAGGGGAAATGGGGCTGCTCTTCCACAATGGAGGTAAGGAAGAGTAGGTCTGGAATACAGGAGATCCTTCAGGGAGTCTCTCAGTATTATCATGTCCTGTGGTTAAGATAAATAGAAAAAACGGCAACAACCCAATCCAGGCAGGACTACTAATGACCCAGACGCTCCAGGAATGAAGGTTTGGGTCACCTCACCGGGTAAAGAACCATGACTAGCTGAGGCGCTTGCTGAAGGCCAAGAGAAAACAGAATGGACAGTGGAATAACGTGGTTATAAATGCCAGCTATAACCGTGTGACCAGTTACAGAAATGAGGACTGTAATTATCATGAGTATTTCCTTGTTTTGTTATGAATACTTTTGTGTGTACATGGTATATAATAATACATAATATATATTATCTTTGTTTTCTTTTCTCTTATTCCCTTGTATTGGGAATACAAGAGGATTGGGAATAACATAAGAGGTATTAAATTTTGTATTTAAATATTGCTTAGCATTTTTATTAGCATTAATATTAGTTAATTTTACATCATTTTATTTAAGTTACAGAATATCAAGCAGAGGAGTAAACATCACTCAATGACTTTACTTTCTCTTCTGGGGAAGAAATTTGTATATTTTTGGTTGTACACAGGACAGTTATATCGTGTTAGGTGAAATCATGACCTTGGTATTGTCTTTAATGGGAGATTAGTATGGTTTAAGGAGGTGTGTATGGGAGCCAACTGCACAACAGGTAGACTTGTGATGGCTAATTTCCTGTATCAACTTGATTCTGCAGCTGCTGGCCCTGACAAGGCACACCGCCTCCGCTGCCACCTGATGGCTGGCACTGCAGCCAGAGCCGCCCCAATCCCCTCTGTGTCTGAGCCACCTCCGGGGCTGTCAAGGCTGCCCCCTGACTAGGGACTGGGTCATGGGGTTCCCAGATATTTGGTTAAACATTATCTCTGGGTGTGTCTGTGAGGGGCTAGAGGAGGAGATTAGTGCTTGAATCAGTGGACTGAGAAAAGCAGATGGCCCTTCCCAATGTGGATGCGAATGTCCACTCTGCCAAGCGCCTGAGTAAAACAAAAAGGTGGAGGAAGGAAGTCACTTTCAACCTGACTGTTGTGCTGGGACATTGGTCTTCTCCCGGTCTCAGACTGGGACTCACACCCCTGATGCTCCTGGTTCTCCGGTCTTTGGACTCAGACTAGAACTACATCACCAGCTTTCCTGGGGCTCCAGCGTGCAAATGGCAGATCATGGGATTTCTCGGTCCGAGCCAATTCCTCATAGTAAATAAATACATATTTACACACACATATATATTTATACATACATGCATATTTACATACATATACTATGGGTTCTGTTCCTCCAGAGTACCCTAATACACTTGTGTTTAAATATAGATATGTGTGCGTGTGCACGTATGCTTGTGTGTATGTATGCATGTGTGTATGTATGTAAATACACACATATACATACAAATACATATCTATCACACATATATACAAACGCATGTATATTTAATATTATTATTATCGTGTATTAAGGTGGAGGTTCAGACATTTGTAGACATTTCATACAACCAAGAGTGGGCAGGGCAGATTGTGCCTGACAAATGCTAAAATATACAGAGGAAAACAGGGTCCCTCCAAGATAATTTGCTGTAATGGAGGAAGAGACTGGTAAAGTAAGCCAGACCAGAAATGATCCCCAAAGGCTTGCGGTGTCTCGGGGTGTAACATTTGTGGTAGCTGGTACTCAAAAGCACCCCAGCTCAGCTATCCAAGCCCCAGATTGATACATCAAGGAGATAAAGGTCTGTGATGAGGAACTGGAAGCATGTTGTCCAAAATCTCCTTGACACTTTGGAGTTCAAGCAACCCCTCACCCAAATGAACATAACTGGCTGGAACAAGCTCTTCCCATCACTGGTCAGAATAAATTCTTGGAGTAATGAACCTCCAAATAGCAGAGGCCAGTGCTGGGAGTCCCTAGTCAGGGGACAGCCTTGACAGCCCCGGAAGTGGCTTGGTCACAGATGGGATTGGGGCAGCTCTGGCTGCAGTGCCAACCATCAGATGGCAGCAGAGACAGCGTGCCTTGTCAGGGCCAGCAGCTGCAGAATCAAGCTCAGAAACAGCACAACTGCAGATGGAGAGCAGCAGAAAGCAACACCCAGGACCTCAACCACACACCTTCCCGCATAGACACTGAAATTCTTGGGGAAGGGCAACTACCCCAGGGGCTTGGGTATGGGTTGAGAATATGGTTATCAATGGTAGTGAGCCTGGATTTGTATTCACTGGCTGATGAACCTCAAGTGTTCTAGTTAGCATAGTAAGAAATGACAATAAGTACGATCTACTGAGTGCTTCCTATGTGCCAAGTACTTCACATGTTTTTGATTTCTTAGAGACAGGGTCTTGCTGTGTTGCCCACAGTGAAGTGCAGGAGTGTGATCATAACCCACTGAAGCCTTAAACTCCAGGGCTCAAGCCATCCTCCCACTTCAGCCTCCTGAGTAGCTATGACTACAGGCATGTACCACCACATCCAGCTAATTTTTCATATTTTTTGTAGAGACAGGGTGTCACTATGTTCCCCAGGCTGGTCACAAACTCCTGGGCTCAAGTGATCCTCCTGCCTCGGCTTCCCAAAGCACTGGAATTGCAACAATGAGCTGCCGATGGCCCATATGCATTCTTTCATTGCCTAAGCTCAACACAGAAGTGAGAGCTTGGGTCTGAGGAGGGGAGCAAAGCAGCATCATAGAAAATTGACCCTAGGCTGGTGCCCTGCTTTTCAGGGAGGAGCCCAGCCAGTTCTCAGCTACCTGAAAATAGACCTGGGCCCACACAGCACCTGGGCCCACCCCGCGTGTGGGCCTCAGAGGCAGGTCAGCAGGGACTACCCGGACAGTTCAGAGGTGGCAAGCTCCTAGTGGGGACAGTCACTTGTAATCCCCACTCCTCCACCCCCGAGCAGACTGCCGGCTGCTGCATGGGCACTTTCCTGGGACACCTGATTCCAGCACTGACCATCTATTACTTGGGGCTTTACTATGTGCTGATGGCGTCCAGAGCCCTCCTGTGGGGCCAGCAGATCCTCTTCCCCCAACTTCCCCCAGGGGATAAATGAAGCCAGAGGTGTTGGCAACAGGTACGCGTGGAGGGTATGGTGAAGGTGGGGACTTTCTTCATCTTGATCTTTGGAGAGTTCTTCTTCCCACCTGGCGCCAACCGTGTTCCCCTGATAAACTGGGAGGATCCCAGCGGCCTTTCATGAACCACAATTCATGGGAGCACGTCACCATGTTTGGGTTCTTCCTGCTCAGTGATCTAGTGGATCTTGTGAGCCAGGTGTGGCTGGCCCCGCAGAGCGTAAAGCTGGTGCGAGCAGCCACAGCCTTGGCCTCATCTGTGATGCTGCTGCAGATGGTGACCCACCTAGAGCACAAGAGTGCCCTGGAGATCCGCGTGCACGGCCTGCTGTTGATTCCTGTTTTCCTGCTGGCCCTGGTGCTCACCATCCAGGTCTGGGTCCCTGACCGGCCCCAGCTCTGGGTTCTCAAGGCCTGGGTGCTCCTGTTGCTTGGCTCCTGGTTGCTTCAGGGAGCCTCAGTGATGTACGTCCCACCAGACAGCCCTGGCGAGCAGACAGCCACAAGAACCTGGCCTTCCTCATCATCTTCTTCTGCTGGCACCTGGGCTTGGGGATGGCCATGCTGGCTGCTGCCTCTGCAGCCTGTGGCACTGTCACTGCTCCTCCTGGACAGCATTTCCAGGGACCAGATACCAGCCGTGCCCCGTGGACCCCAGTGGAAGAGAACTCAAGAAACTCAGGACAGAGGCCATACTGCAGGATGAAAACATCTCATTTAAAGACTGCCATTCTGGCTGGGCGCGGTGGCTCACACCTGTAATCCCAGCACTCTGGGAGCCCGAGGGAGGCAGATCACAAAGTCAGGAGATTGAGACCATCCTGGCTAACATGGTGAAACCCCGTCTCTACTAAAAAATACAAAAAATTAGCCAGGTGTGGTGGTGGGCCCCTGTAGTCCCAGCCACTTGGGAGGCTGAGGCAGGAGAATGGTGTGAACCCGGGAGGCAGAGCTTGCAGTGAGCCAAGATCATGCCACTGCACTCCAGCCTGGGCAACAGAGCAAGACTCTGTCTCAAAAAAAAAAAAAAAAAAAAGACTATCATTCTGTCCCCAGCTGTGCTGTGCTACCCCTGTAAGAAGCTTTGGGAGGCTGCCACTGGGTGAGTGATCCTGTCGTGTTCTGGGATCCACAGTGTGGCTCCCCATCTCTGCAGCCATGTTCCTTGTCCCCAAATAAACCTGCCAGCTCCTAGGATGGCTTTTTACACTGTCCCTCTATGAGACTTTGTGAGGCAGGAGAATTGCTTAAACTCAGGAGGTGGAGGTTGCAGTGAGCCGAGATTGTGCCAATAAACCACAGCCTGGTTTATTCTGTGGCTGTGGTTTCCAGGACTCTCTGAGGGCAGCCAGGTGCCTTCTCTGGCCACCTCTGGAATCCAGAAGGGGTACCAGCATGGAGAACTGGGAGGGTGTGAGCATAGATTGGGTGGCTAGTCAAGTTTCGCAGCTCTATTCCACATTGATATCTGCTAGGAAAGGTTCCTCTTCCTTGTCGTTCTTCTTGAAAAGCAGATTGGCTATCCCCAAAATTGGGGATAAAGCTACTTTTTTAAAGTAAGGCAATTATAGACACAAAATTTAGAAAGACACACCCCTCAGGAGAGGGGAGGAAGGGAGGCAGCAGAATAGAACATGGTGGGAACACAGAGGAAGAGGAGGGTCTCAATAATGGCTTAGTTCTTAAAATTAGGAGTAGGTTTATGGGTGTATAAATAGGTCACTAAAATAAAAGAATAAGCACCAGCCAGGCACGGTGGCTCACACCTGTAATCCTAGCACTCTGGGAAGCCAAGGTGGGCATATCCCCTGAGGTCAGGAGTTCAAGACCAGCCTGGGCAACATGGCAAAACCCCATCTCTACTAAAATTACAAAAATACAAAAATTAGCTGGGCATGGTGGCAGGTGCCTGTAGTCCCAGCTACATGGGAGGCTGAGACAGGAGAATTGCTTGAACCCAGGAGGTGGAGGTTGCAGTGAGCCGAGATTGCACCACTGCGCTCCAGCGTGGGTGACAGAGCAAGACTCTGTCTCAAAAAGAAAAAGAAAAAAAAAAAAGAATAAGCAAGAATCAATGAAGGCAGCATGTCGTGAACCAAGGTCGTAATTATTCTAGCACACCCAAGGTGCACCCATTTCAAACCATGTGAGCTGTGAGTAGGCTCAGGGTTAGGTCGCTGGGGCGGGAAAGGCTGCCTGCGCTTGTGCCTAAGGATGTTAAACATGAGAGAGATGGAATCCATAATAATGGTTCACATCCACCTTTGTATGATCATCAGGATCTCAGACTTCCTCATTTTACTCTGTCCATTTCATTTTTGTTTTTATTTTTTATCTTAATTGTAGGAAAATTAACACCTTATTTAAAAAATAAACTGGCTGGGCACGGTGCCTCACACCTGTAATCCTTGCACTTTGGGAAGCTGAGGTGGGAGAGTTGCTTGAGTCCAGGAGTTTGAGACCAGCCTGGACAACATAGTGAGACCCTGTCCCTACAAAAATAAAAAATATTAGCTGAGCATGGTGGCATGCACCTGTAGTTCTAGCTACTTGGGAGGCTGGGGCAGGAGGATCGCTTGAGACCAGGAGGTCAGGGCTGCAGTGAGCCACAATCATGCCATTGCACTGTAGCTTTGGTGGCAGAGCAAGACTGTCTCTTAAAAACAAAACAAGGCTGGGCACGGTGGCTCACGCCTGTAATCCCAGCACTTTGGGAGGCCGAGGCAGGTGGATCATTTGAGGTCAGGAGTTCAAGATCAGCCTGGCTAACGGCAAAACCTTGTCACTACTAAAAATACAAAAATTAGCCGGGTCTGCTGGTGCACGCCAGTAATCCCAGCTACTCGGGAGGCTGAGGCAGGAGAATTGCTTAAACTCAGGAGGCGGAGGTTGCAGTGAGCTGAGATTGTGCCATTGCACTCCACCCTGGGTGACAGAGTGAGACTCCATCTCAAAATAAAATAATAAAATAAAATAAAGTAAAATAATGGCCTGGCACAGTGACTCACACCTGTAATCCCAGCACTTCGGGAGGCCAAGGCGGGTGGATCACGAGGTCAAGAGATTGAGACCATCCTGGCCAACATGGTGAAACCCCATCTCTACTAAAAATACAAAAAAAAAAAACTAGCTGGGCGTGGTGGCAGGCACCTGTAGTCCCAGCTACTCGGGAGGCTGAGGCAGGAGAATTGCTTGAACCCGAGGGGAGGAGGTTGTAGTGAGCCGAGATTGTGCCACTGCACTACAGCCTGGTGACAGAGTGAGACTCCGTATCAAAAAAAAAAAAAA
>NW_026652288.1:93906004-93928346 GCF_009828535.3 Hylobates moloch | reverse complement strand
GTGAGACTCCGTATCAAAAAAATAAAATAAAATAATAAAATTAAATTAAAAATAAAAATTAAAAACAAAACAAACAAAACTAACTTTGTCACTTTACCCCTGAGGAAAAATTGGGAGGGGGTGGCATATGGCTTTTATACAGTCCAGCAGCAGATTCTAGGCAAGGAGAGGAGCCAAGGCCCTTGCAGAGGCCTGAGCCTGAGGACACAGGGCACCAGCAAGGAGTCTCCAGCAGCAGGGCTGCAGAGCACTCTCAAAAGCAGGACTGCCTAATGCTAAAATGGCTGGCCTTGGGTGACCAAAAAAATCCAACCTTTTCAATAAAATCTTCACTGCACTTCAGCCTGGGCAACATAGGAAGACCTTATCTCAAAAAATTAGAAAAATAAAGTCTCCTTCTAAACCAACCATGTTGCATGAGCGATTCTGGAAGAACACATAGAAAAGGCTCATATGTGGGTTGGTGGGAGCAAAGGGAAAGAATCACTGTGAACTGTGGGAGGTAAATGACCTCAGCAGTGCTGAAGATGCAGGAACGCATCCGAGGGCTCCTGAGAACATCCACCCCAGAGTTCATGGACATTTTCAGAAAGCCTCTGGGCTTCTCCCAGAACAAGGAGAGAAAGTGTCCATAAACGATGATGGCAGCTGATGTATAAAATGAAATACAGCTACAGCAAACTACGTAGAAATATGCATCCCTTGGTGCAATTGGGAGGCCACCTCTTCCACTGGCTTGAGCCTGCTTGCATGAGAGGGAAAAGCACAACGTTTGGAAGTCTGGAGAAGGAAAGAGAAGGGAGAAGATGCTGTCCATCGATGTAGGGAAAGTATCACAAAGTAAAATCCCCACTAGTGAAGCTGCTACAATTCCACGAAAGAGTCTGTGGTCAGAAATGCTGTTATCGAACAAACAAAAATAAATAAATGAATGAAGTGCTGTTATCAGAGGTCAGAAAGCTTCATAATGCATAGAGACGTTTCCTGGCCAGGCGCGGTGGCTCACACCTGTAATCCCAGCACTTTGGGAGGCCGAGGGGGGTGGATCACAAGATCAAGAGATCAAGACCAGCCTGGCCAAAATGGTGAAACCGTGTCTCCACTAAAAATACAAAAATTGGCCGGGCGCGGTGGCTCATGCCTGTAATCCCAGCACTTTGGGAGGCCGAGGCAGGTGGATCATGAGGTCAGGAGATCAAGACCATCCTGGCTAACACGGTGAAACCCCGTCTCTACTAAAAATACAAAAAATTAGCTGGGCGTGGTGGCGGGCACCTGTGGTCCCAGCTACTCGGGAGGCTGAGGCGGGAGAATGGCCTGGAACCTGGGAGGCGGAGGTTGCAGTGAGCCTAGATTGTGCCACCGCACTCCAGCCTGGGCGACAGAGCGAGGAGACAGGAGAATCACTTGAACCCGGGAGGCGGAGGTTGCAGTGAGCTGAGATCTTGCCACTGTACTGCAGCCTGGCGACAGAGTAAGACTCTGTCTCAGAGAGGTTTTCCAAGGTGATCTGTAATTTGAAGATAGCCCTGAATATCACCTAAATAAGCAATGTTCCCGAGCAGGAAAAACAGGCCCTGCAAGCTGGGTAGCAAGCAGTTAAGTAAGAGAAGGGGAGTGTGGAAAGGAATGGGGAGCGGGCAGAGGCCTGGTGGACCCATCCTGGAGAGGCAGGCTCCAGATGTTGGAGGGCAAAAGATGCCTCGTTCTCCTCTAGCAGCGTTGCAGCTGGATCCAGACCAGTTCCAGTTTGTCCTCCCAGAAGAGCAGGGGTCCATCTGGGGACAGGCCCAGCCCCTCTCCTTCTGACATGTCCCCCAGGTGGCTCTGGAGGTCTAAATCAGACAAGGTTTCAGGAACCCTGTTGGCAAACACATCCCTGCACCTGCTGACCAAAGACCAAAAGGTGAACAGACAGGGCAAGAGGAAGAGACAGCACATGGGTTTCCCAGCCAGCCTTCTGGAAAGGCAGATTTACACAGGTCTATCCTGTTGACCGGCAATGGCCCTATGGGCAAAGAGTGGCGCATGGAGAGGAATCTTTTTCCACACATCTATGCTTTCAACAAGCTCAGCAGGAATACGCCCACACAGACATGTGACTCACACCAGCAGGTTTCTCATGTATTTTTGAGACTTAAGATAATGCTAACTTCAGACTAGGCGTGGTGGCTCGCGCTTTTAATCCCAGCATTTTGAGAGGCCAAGGTGGGTGGATCGTCTGAGGTCAGGAGTTCGAGACCAGCCTGTCCAACATGGTGAAACCCCGTCTCTACTGAAAATACAAAAATTAGCTGGGCATGGTGGCGCATGCCTGTAGTCCAGCTACTCAGGAGGCTGAGGCAGAAGAATCACTTGAACCTGGAGGCAGAGGTTACAGTGAGCAGAGATTGTATCACTGCACTCCAGCCTGGGTGAGAGTGAGACTGCATCTCAAAAAAAAAAAAAAAAAAAAGAAGGACATTCTGCAATATGTGACAACATGGATAAAGCTTGAGGAGATTAGGCTAAGTGAAAAACATCCTGTCACAGGACAAACTGCATGATTCCACTTACATGAGGTATCTAAAATGGTGACATTTATGGAATCTAAGAGTGGAATGGCGGTTACCAAGGACTGGGGGATTTACTAACCAGTAGGCATCGGGGTTCAGTCAAGCGAGATGAATAAGCTCTAGAGATCTGCTGTGCAACATTGAATCTCTAATCAACAATTAGGTACTGCACACTTAGAAATTAGTTAAGGGGAGAGATCTAATGTTAAGTCTTCTATGATGAATTTTTTCTTTTTTAAAAAGAAGGAGGTTAGAAAAAAATATTTTTTAAAACAAATGGAGGTGGAGGTTAGACGGCCAGCATGGTGGCTCACGTCTGTAATCCCAACACTGTGGGAGGCTGAGGCGGGTGGATCACCTGAGGTCGGGAGTTCAAGACCAGCCTGACCAACATGGAGAAACCCCATCTCTAATAAATATACAAAATTAGCTGGGCATGATGGCGGGTGCCTGTAATCCCAGCTACTCGGGAGGCTGAGGCAGGAGAATCACTTGAACTGGGGAGGCGGAGGTTGCAGTGAGCCGAGATCATGCCATCACACTCCAGCCTGGATGACAAGAGCAAAAACTCCATCTCAAAAAAAAAAAAAAACGTGGGTGAAGGATATGAACAGATATTTCTCAAAAGAAGACATTTATGCGGCCAACAAACATGAAAAAAAGCTCATCATCACTAGTCATTACAGAAATGCAAATCAAAACCACAATGAGATACCTTCTCATGCCAGTTAGAATGGCGATCATTAAAAAGTCTGGAAGCAACAGATGCTGGTGAGGATGTGAAGTAATAGGAAGGCTTTTACACTGTTGGTGGGAGTGTAAATTAGTTCAATCACTGTGGAAGATAGTGTGGAAATTCCTCAAGGATCTAGAGCCAGAAATACCATTTGACCCAGCAATCCCATTACTGGGTATATACCCAAAGGATTATAAATCATTCTACTATAAAGACACATGCTCACATATGTTTTTTGCAGCACTATTTACAATAGCAAAGACTTGGAACCAACCCAAATGCCCATGAATGATTGACTGGATAAAGAAAATATGGTACATACACACCATGGAATACTATGCAGCCATAAAAAAGAATGAGCTCATGTTCTTTGCAGGGACCTGGATGAAGCTGTAAACCATCATCTTCAGCAAACCAACACAGGAACAGAAAACCAAACACCACATGTTCTCACTCATAAGTGGGAATTGAACAATGAGAACACATGGACACAGGGAGGGGAACATCACACACCATGGCCTGTTGGTGGGTGGGGGGCAAGGGGAGGGAGAGCATTAGGACATTAGATAATGCATGTGGGGCTTAAAACCTAGCTGATGGGTTGATAGGTGCAGCAAACCACCATGGCACATGCATACCTATGTAACAAACCTGCATGTTCAGCATATGTATCCCAGAACTTAAAGTAAAATTAAAAAAAAAAAATGACCATACCATTTTGCATACCCTTGAGCAGTATATGAGAGTTCCTGTGACCATTTCTTTGTATTGTTCATTTTTAAAATTATTATTATCTTGGACATTCTAATAAGCATATAGCTATATATATATTATATATATATAATATATATATTATATATATGAGATAGACCATTTCTTTCTTTCTTTTTTTTGAGATGGAGTCTCACTCTGTCACCCAGGCTGGAGTGCAGTGGTGCAATCTCGGCTTTCTACAACCTCTGCCTCCCAGGTTCAAGTGATTGTCCTGCCTTAGCCTCCTCAGTAGCTGGGATTACAGGCATGAGCTACAATGCGCCTGGCTAATTTTTGTATTTTTAGTAGAGATGCGGTTTCACCATATCGGTCAGGATGGTCTCAAACTCCGGACTTTGTGATCTGCCCACCTCGGCCTCCCAAAGTGCTGGGATTACAGGCGTGAGCCACTGCGGCCGGCCCACTTCATTTCTTCCTAACATCTTCACATAGATGGACAAAACAGGGGACAAAGTCTTAACAAAATGGTTTTGTAAACACGAACACTGACCAGTGACTATTTTAACAATATGATAAAAACAGTATTATAAAAGGAGAAAAAAAGGAGGTTAGAAAAAAAGAGTTACTGAGCTGGAAAATTGAGCTGAGAGACCCTTCTGGAATGCAGCATGCGGGAAGAAAAATATAAATACATTTAAGGGATATGAAAAATACATTCTAAAGTTCCAACATCCCTCTAATGGATGTTCCAGAAGAAGAAAACAGAATAGAGATAATTTTTTTAATGTTAAAGTTACAAAATAGAACAGTAAATAATATAATACTATGTTACCACCAATCAATACTGACAATTTATTGTTTTACTAAATTTACTAAATGTGCTTCAATTACTTTTTTTCTTTTTCTTGAGACAGAGTCTCACTCTGTCACCCAGGCTGGAGTGCAGTAGCATGATCTCGGCTCACTGCAACCTCCACCTCCCGGGATCAAGGGATTCTCATGCCTCAGCCTCCCAAGTAGCTGGGATTACAGGTGCCCACCACCATGCCCAGCTAAGTTTTGTGTTTTTAGTAGAGACAGGTTTCACCATGTTGGCCAGGCTGGTCTCGAACTCCAGACCTCAGGTGATCCTCCTGCCTCGGCCTTCCAAAGTGCTGGGATTACAGGCATGAGCCACTGTGCCCAGCTTAATTAATTTTTTAAAAGAAATAAAACATTACAGACAAGGCTAATGCTCTTACTGACCCCAATCTCCTCCCTTTCCCTTAGGGCAGCAACCACAGTCATAAATTTGCGTGTACTTTTCCAATACAATACACAATACAAGAATGTATATAATACATATGACGCCGTTGTATGTGGCTTTCAGTAATAACATACTGTATGTAGGGTTCTGCAACTAGCTATTTTCACTCAGCACTATAAGTTTTGGCTTTCTCCACATTTATAAAGAGCAAGTTAATTTCTGCACACTGCTGTAGAACATTTCACTGTACAACTAACTATACCACATTTTTATATAGTACTTTATTTATAGGCAGACTTAGGCAGTAGTTCCAAATTTTTACCATCATGAAACAATGAAACAATATAATATTAGTACATATCACCTTCTGCACATGGGCGAAGGTTTCTCCAAGTGTATATATAGAAAAATTACAAAATGATAGGATATGCACATTTCCTATTTTACTAGATTCTGCCAAATTACTCTTCTATTTATACTTCCACGAGCAGTATACAGCTCTTCCTATTTTCCCTCATCCTCACCAATACTTACTATTTTCAGACTTTTTAGCTTTTCCAATATGATAGGTGAGAAATTATACCTCACTATAATTTTAATTTGAGTGACTCTGATTTCTGCTAAGGCTGATTATCCTTCATGGTCTATCAGACATTTGGGACACTTTTTCTGTGAACTTCCTCTTTAAATTTTTTTTCTATTGCATTTATAGGATCTTTTCTCATACATAAGTTTTTAATTTTTATATAGTCAAATTTATCAACCTGAGAAGCTATATATATATATATATACTTTTTTTTTTTTTGAGACAGAGTCTTGCTTTGTCACCCAGGCTGGAGTGCAGTGGCCCCATCTTGGCTCACCACAAGCTCTGCCTCCCAGGTTCATGCCATTCTCTTGCTTCAGCCTCCCGAGTAGCTGAGACTACAGGCGCCTGCCACCACATCCAGCTAATTTTTTGTACTTTTAGTAGAGATGGGGTTTCACCGTGTTAGTCTCGATCTCCTGACCTCATGATCCACCCACCTCGGCCTCCCAAAGTGCTGCGATTACAGGCGTGAGCCACCACGCCCGGCCCGAGCAATATATTTTTTAAAGAATAGGTGAGTAGGCCAGGCGTGCTGGCTCAAGGCTGTGATCCCAACACTTTGGGAAGCCAAGAAAGGAGAATCCCTTGAGGCCAGAAGTTCAAGACAAGCCTGGGCAACACAGCAAGACCTCATCTCTACAAAACAAAACAACAACAAAAAAAAACGCTGGGTGCGGTGGCTTGTGCCTGTAGTCCCAGCTACTTGGGAGGCTGAGGTGGGAGGATTGCTTAAGCCTGGGAGGCTGAGGCTGCAGTGAGCCATGATGGCATCACTGCACTCCAGCCTGGGTGACAGAGTGAGACCCAGTCTCAGAAAACAAAAAGAATAAATGGATATTTCTCAAACCCAAAGAAAAATGCGAGTCTTTAGAATTGAGAGGGTGCATTGATGTTAAGCAGTATGAATGCAATAAATATCTATTAAGACACAGTGTAGTGAAATTTCAGAATATGATTGAGAGTTTTTTGTGTTTGAGGCACAGGTTGTGCTTGTTTTTGCAGTGAGGCCCAGAAGAGAGACAGTGAGCTCTCTGGGTACTGGGAAAATCTAGCAAGGGAACCAGGAGGGTCTTGAGCATTCACAGGTCTTGAGCTGTCGATCATGGCTACTTTACAACTCACCAGCCTCCTTGAGACATTCCTGGAAATAAAATTCTGGAGACTCATTATTCGGAGCATGGATGGAAAAATTTTGTTATTACTGCTGTTTTGTTTTGTTTAACACAATAACTAGCGATGGAGAGGTCGCAAAGCATTGTTTACATATTTGGATGAATCATTAGAAACTGCTATTTTTGCAGAGTAAAAAGTGGTTGACTGTTAGGGGTTTCCTAGGGTTCAACCTAATAGATAATTTTATTACATACTCTTAACCCTGTGAGATACACATTATTACTATCAACTGTTTTACAGATGACCAGCCAGTAGGGCAGAGAGCTTAAGTCTGTCCATGAGGCCACATGACTTCTAAGAGGCAGAAGCCAGCCTGCCTACTTCCATCTCTTGGCCTGATTCTTGGGTAGCACTGCCCCTGTCTGGAACAGAGAAAAAAACATGGCATGTTCTTCTCTCTCTCAGGATAGTATCCATCAGGGAGGTCATCTGACTTCTTTGTTTTTGTTTTTGAGATGGAGTTTTGCTCTGTTGCCCAGGCTGGAGTGCAATGGCGCGATCTTGGCTCACAGCAACCTCCGCCTCCCGGGTTCAAGTGATTCTCCTGCCTCAGCCTCCCGAGTAGCTAGGATTACAGGCTCCTGCAGCCATGGCTAATTTTTGTATTTTTAGTAGAGACAGGGTTTCACCATGTTGGCCACGCTGGTCTTGAGCTCCTGACCTCAGGTGATCTGCCCGCCTCAGCCTCCCAAAGTGCTGGGATTACAAGTGTGAGCCACCACACCCGGCCCATCTGACTTCGAGGGAAATTAGGCTCAAGATAATCAGTGGTAAGAAGTGGTGTTTGCTAAGAGAACTTGACCTTGATATTCAGACACACATCCTTCAAGGAATAATCTATGAGCTAGAGAAAGAGTAGTCTGTGCACCAAAGACCATCAGGTGAGTGGGGCAGCGAGACAAAGAGCTATTGCTGTGCGTGTCCCAGCTGCCAAGCTGCTGAGCCTTAAGTAACCAGTGTGCTATTTCTTTGCATCATAATTATTCCGAATGGGACACCCTCCCCAGCCTGGATGCCAATTGCAGCAGGCCTGAGATTTTTCTGCTCATGCTTAGAATAGTCTGTGGTTGCTTTTAGTTGCAAACACGGTCTCAAGGCAGAAATTGGAACTTAATGTGAGGTACTCACCAAAACTCTGAGCTTATTTTTACCTTGCATCCTTCTCTCTTCCCCCAGCTTGGGCCTGGCCAGCTGGGAACCTCCGGTGGAGACAATGGAGAGGGCTTGGTCTTCTCTCTCGTTCCACCTGGCCTCCCCGAGCCAGTTACCATAGAATTGGCTTCAGACTGTCTTGGCGGGCAGATGTTAAATTTTGCCTTTTTCATGGAGTGCTTTTACACCCCCTCCACTCAAGTTACCGGCTGAGTGCCAGCTCAGCCTTTCTCCCAAAGTCCTCTTTAATCTGTGGATGTGTCTCAAGTCCAATCTCATTTCAGGTGGTCATCTGAGACCCCATCCTCAGCCCCTGGGCATAAAGTTCCAACCTTCTCCCACTAGGATCCCTCTACGTAGACTCAAGACATGGAGTCCTTGCAGGCTGTCTCCACCATGGGACCTACGTCTGTTCAGAAGAAACTCTCCTGCCTCCCTAACCCAGAAAAAACTCTGAGGGTGCAGGCTGGTCCCAGTGAGGTGGCAGCAGCCCCACCAGAGCAGCTGGTGAGCCCTCCTGTCACCCTCCAGATTTCCCAGGTGAAACTAGACCCCAGGCCACCCCACTCCCCAGTTGTAGGAGTCTCATGTTAGGCTCTTTTTTTTTTTTCTTTTTTGAGAAGGAGTCTCACTCTGTCATCTGGGCTGGAGTGCAATGGCACAATTTCAGCTCATTGCAACCTCTGCCTCCTGGGTTCAAGCGGTTCTCCTGCCTCAGCCTCCTGGGTAGCTGGGATTACAGTTGTGAACCATCATGCCTGGCTGATTTTTGTATTTTTAGTAGAGACAGGGTTTCACCATGTTGGCCAGGCTGGTCTCGAACTCCTGACCTCATGATCTGTCCGGATCAGCCTCCCAAAGTGTTGGGATTACAGGCATGAGCCACCGCGCCCAGCCTCATGTTAGACTCTTAAAGAAGCTGCCCCACAGACACTCACCCTTACCAAGTGTGAGGTAAGGGAGCAGGAGCTCGCTTGTCCCCAGAATGGGACTCGCAGCACAGCTTTCTTCAAGGACATCCGCCATACGACATCCTCCCATCACCTCTCTGTCTACATTTTCAGAGTCTCAAAGTGGGAAAGGGGTTTCAAAGTCTTGAATCAGATCTTTTGGCATTTCCATAGAAAATCTTCCATAAGGTGACTCGGGCTCTCACTTTGGGTCTTCACATCTATGGTGCATATTAGTGTCTAGTGGAAATTTCAGTTTTAAGGCCCTATTCTATTTACATGCATTGACCTTTTTATCTTCATAAGCTCAGACAACATTTTCCATTTTTAAGATGAGAATAATTCATCTCTGAGGGCCCAGAGAGGTAAGGCCAAGGTTACCCAACTGGCCAGTGACGAAGCTGGGATTCCAACCAGGTCTATCTGGCATCCTCTGGGAGGTGCACACTCAAGCCCAAGAATCTGAGGACACATAGAGAAGTGCCTCTTACTTGAGGGCCCAGACCCTGGGTGACTAAGAGAGGCTCTGTGCTACTTAGAGCTGACCTATGTCAGCTCCTACGGCTTATCATTGCCCACTTCCCCACAGGACACGTTCTGGGACCTAGTTTCAGAGAGGGCGCTGGGAAGACGAGATTGATAATTCTACCCTTCTGGCAAGAGCCCCATCTGGATGTGACTTTCAGCTCAAAAGAGTGCGCCAGGACGGCTGACTCAACTGGTCTAGCATCCAAGCCAAACACTGGGAGGAAAGGGCTCAGTCCAGCCAAGACTGTGACTGCAGAAGAACGGGGCTCCTGCACTGGGATCCCAGCCATGCCCTCGCCTTGGTGTTTTCTCAGTCTGTGTGGGCCTCCTTTTCTCCATAACTTCTGCGAGCTATGGTAGCAAGGCATGCCAGGGCTTCCACAGGTGGCCCAGCGCCACACAGGAAGATGTTGAGAGGTGCGAGATGGAGCAACTGACTCAGCTGGTCCCCGCAAGAGGGGGAGGATGTGGCACTGGCCAGCTCCCAAGATGGGCTGGGTTTGGTCTCCAGGGAGGTCCAGTCTGGTGGGCATTTCCAACATAAGCAGTTGGGCAAGAAGCCAGGGTCCATCCACAATGGAATGGCCACCAAACATTCTGATGCACAGCAAACACTGAATGAAATAGAAAAAGATTTACAATACATCATTAAGTGAAGGGCCTGGACAGCAGGAGCCCATCTTCGTCAAAGCAGTGATCTTGCTTCTGGAGAACAGGCCTGAAAGGTAAAGGCGCAGGCTAGGTGCTTGGCTCCATCGATTCCTGTGGGTTCTTCCAAGGGTCAAAGAGGGTCCCAAGGCTGACCCACAGGTGTGGGGGCAGGACAAAGTCCAGCCCCTTCCCCTTCTTGGAGTCATAGCTACTCACCTCCATCTCTCCTATATCCTCTCTCAGGGACCTGCGGGCTGGTCTTCTACACGCTCTAAACACAAAGGGAGTCTTCAAACCCCACACCATTTTCCTCAGACAACTAGGCCACTCACTGGGCACCCATCTGCTAAATGCTCCCCTCAGTGATGCCAGAAGGCCCCACTCCCACCCCACCCCCAGCTTCTGGGTCTGTTTATTTCGACTCTTATCCTCTCCATCAGAAGGAAGGACTGACCTCTCTCTTTTATGCATATACATTCGCATATGGATTCTTAAAGAAAGTTCTGGAAGAGGCCTGGCATGGTGGCTCACGCCTGTAATCCCAGAACTTTGGGAGGCCGAGGCGGGTGGATCACCTGAGGTCAGGAGTTCGAGACCAGCCTGGCCAAAGTTGTGAAACCCCAACTCTACTAAAAATACAAAATTAGCCCGTGTGGTGGCGTGTGCCTGTAATCCCAGCTACTCGGGAGTCTGAGACAGGAGAATCACTTGAACTGGTCAGGTGGAGGCTTCAGTGAGCCAGGATCTTGCCACTGCACTCCAGCGTGCGTAAGACAGAGCGAGACTCTGTCTCAGAAAAAAAAAGTTCTGGAAAGAAACATAGCAAAATGTTAAGAGTGGTTGTGACAAGGGCTTGATATTAAAATACTCTTATTTTCTTTTATCACTACCTGTGTTTTCTACAATAAATGTGTTCCTTCTCTACGTTACCAAAGAAATCAAACCCATTGCCCTGAACTGCCTCAAATTCCTACTGCTTTCTCCCCCTCCCTCCCTGAAGTCCACAACCATCTCTGAACTCACATCCATCCCTCCCTCCAGAATCAGAGACTGAGGCAAACTCTCCATCTGTGTTCTCACTGCCTCTCGCCGTGTCCTTGCTCTACCTGCTATGTAAAACTCATCTCTGAATACATTGCAGAGTTGTCAGAAGTAAGACTTGTGAATTCTTCGTGTAGTACCTTATCAATATAAAGAGCTCGGCCGGGCACGGTGGCTCACGCCTGTAATCCCAGCACTTTGGGAGGCTGAGGTGGGTGGATCAACTGAGGTCAGGAGTTCAAGACCAGCCTGGCCAACATGGTGAAACCCCGTCTCTACTAAAAAAAAAATACAAAAATTAGCCGGGCATGGTGGTGTGCACCTGTAGTCCCAGCTACTTGGGAAGCTGAGGCAGAAAAATCGCTTGAACCCGGGAGGCAGAAGCTGCAGTGAGCCAAGATCACACCACTGTACTCCAGCCTGGGTGACAGAGTGAAACTTCATCTCAAAAAAAAAAAAGAAAAAAAAGAAAGAGCTCAATACATGGTAATGATGGTAATTACTTCACTTCTCAGTGCCTCAGTTTCCTCATCTGTAAAATGAGGTGATTATAGCAATTACCTCATAGGATTGTTAGAAAGAATAAATTAGGCTGGACGCGGTGGCTCACGCCTGTAATTCCAGCACTTTGGGAGGCTGAGGCGGGTAGATTGCTTGAGGTCAGGAGTTTGAGATCAGCCTGGCCAACATGGTGAAACCCTGTCTCTACTAAAAATACAAAAATTAAGCCAGGCACAGTGGCTCACGCCTGTAATCCCAGCACTTTCGGAGGCCGAGGTGGGCAGATCACCTGAGGTCAGGAGTTCCAGACCAGCCTGACCAACATGGAGAAACCCTGTCTCTACTAAAAATACAGTATCAGTCGGGTGTGGTGGTGCATGCCTGTAATCCCAGCTACTTGGGAGGCTGAAGCGGGAGAATCGCTTGAACCCGGGAGGCGGAGGTTGCGGTGAGCCGAGATGATGCCATTGCACTCCAGTATGGGCAACAACAGTGAAGCCTCCGTCTCAAAAAAAATTAATAATAATACAAAAATTAGTCAGGCGTGGTGGCAGGCACCTGTAATCCCAGCTACTCGGGAGGCTGAGGCACAAGAATCCCTTGAACCTTGGAGGCAGAGGTTGCAGTGAGCTGAGATTGAACCACTGCACTCCAGCCTGGGCAACAGAGCAAGATTCTGTCTAAAAATAAAAAAAGATTAAATGAGCCAAATGTATGTTAAGTACTTAGAAAAGCTCTCAGCGCATAGTAGGGGCTCTGTAAGTGTTTGCTAGCACCAGTATTAGCAGGACTAATCAGTATTGCTGGTATTTGTACATTCTTCCATTTCCTCCAAAACCTCATTCATCCATTATCTCCCCTTTCTCCCACAATTTTTTATTTTAGAGATAAGGGTCTCACTGTGTTGCCCAGGTTGGTCCTGATCTCCTGGCCTCAAGTGATTCTCCTGGTTTGGCCTCACAAAGTGCTGGGATTACAGGCATGAGCCACCATACCTGGCCTCTCCCACAATTAAATCTGTCTTCAGATTCCTTCTCTTAGTTTATTGAGTCAACTATCTCCTATTCCGCAAATCCACCCCATCATCTCATTGGCCAACCTCTCTCCACCCCTCAAGGCCAGGCATCTGAAAAAAAGTGGGTTTCGAGATTCAGTCTTGTGCATTTACTTACATTTAGTTCACCACCACTGATGACACAGCACGACCTGTTTCTCCTCCCACTTCTCTAATGAAACTCTTCCAGCAAAGGTCACAAGTGACCGCCGTTTGCCAAATTCAAAGGACACTTTTCAGTTTTTGTATTTCTTGATCTTTTTTCCTTATCTGACCCCACTGAACTCACTCTCTCCTGAAGCTTTCTTTCCTTGCCTCTCCTGTTCTTCTCCTACTTCTTTGGATTCTCATCTCAGCCTCCTCACCTGAGTTATTTCCCTCTGCCCGGTCCTTACATGTTGATGCTCCCCACAACTCTGTCAGCAGCCTCCTCCTCTCCTCATCCTCCCCACTCTCCCTGGAGAAGCTTATGGATTACCATGCTACTTATCACCTTTCTCCTATAACAATAGAGTTGCCGTTTCTAGCCCCAGCTTCTCTCCCAAGCGCTAGACCTACATATCCTAGTACAAGCTGGATGTTTACACCTGGAGGTCTCACAGCCCTGTCTAAAATTAGACAGCACTTATCCTCCTAAACCTGCATGTCCTTCTGGGGTCCCTACCTAGGTGGCGATGCCATCAACACCATCCTTCTACTGGGAGGCTCACAAAACATCCTAGACTTCTCCCTCTAATCATGCCTGAAGTCCAGCTGAGCTAATTTCCCTACCTTTGCTCAAACCCATCTGCTTCTTTCCATACAAGTCCATGTCAGATGCAGGCAGTCAAAGAATTGTCTCAAAGTTCATATCCATCCTCCTCCTTTCCTTCTTCTTGTGCATTTCCCTCTTTCTCCATTCACTCAGTCAGTCAGTCAACAAACACAGGTTGAACATATATACCATGCTAGGCCCTAGAAATATAAAGAGGAAAAAAAGACAATGCCCCTAAGGTCAGGGAGTTCACAGTATAGCAGGACAGGGATGCCAAGAACCCTAGAATCATGAAATTTGCACACACGAGGAGCTCAGAGGCCATTCTTTCTTAACTAAGTTACATAAATCTGGATTGTTATTCCTTCTACAATATTTCAAACAAAAATGTAAAGACACTAACGTATCTGACATCCAAGCACCCAACACCCAGCTCTATGGAATTCTGACATTTATCTTTCTCTTGTATGTTTATACTATATAAAATATATGTAACTACACATCCATCATGTTTTCAAACTATATATAAAATGTATCACATTCTGCATGTCATTTTACAAAGTGATTTTTTGCTCAACGTTATCTTTTTGAGGTTAGCCACATTTAGATTTCTTCCTTTCCAATTCTTATACCTATTTTTCTTATATTATTGCATAGGCTAAGTTCTCCAATGTGGAAAAGACATGATGAGAGTAGCCATCCTTGTTTTACTCCTGACTTTAAAAGAATGCTTCTGGGCTGGGTGTGGTGGCTCACACCTGTAAACCCAGCACTTCAGAAGGCCAAGGCAGGCAGATCACTTGAGGTCAGGAGTTCAAGACCAGCCTGGCCAATGTGGTGAAACCCCATCTCTACTAAAAATACAAAAATTAGCCAGGTGTGGTGGTGGGTGCCTGTGGTCTCAGCTACTCCAGGAGGCTGAGGCAGGAGAATCACTTGAACCTAGGAGGCAAAAGTTACAGTGAGCTGAGATCACGCCACTGCACTCCAGCCTCGGCAACACAGCAAGACTACATCTCAAAAAAAAAAAAAAAAAAAAAGATTTGTGCCATGTGAGTTTGTTTGCTGGTGACTTTTGGTAGATAACCTTTATCATGTTCAGAAAGCTTCCTTTTATTCCAAATTTGGTTAAGTTTTACCATGAATGGATATAATTTTTTATCAAACGAATTTTCTGCATCTATTAAGATGATCAATATTTTCTCCTTTAATTTTTTAATATGGTGAGTAGTATTCATAAATTAAGTTAAACATTCTTACATTCTAGTATTAAACTCTAAAAATAGGCTAGTTAATTCATTTTGCTCATATTTTATTTATGACTTTGGTATTTATGTTCATAAGTGAGTGTATCAGTTCTCTATTACTATTGAAATAACAATAACTGATTGAAACAACAATAAAATATGCTGGGAGTGGTGACGCATACCTCTAGTCCCAGCTACTCAGGTGGCTGAGGCGGGAGGATCACTTGCACCCAGGAGGTCAAGGCTGCAGTGAGCCACGATCATGCCACTGCACTCCAGCCTGGGCGACAGAGCGAGATTCTATCTCAAAAATAATAACAATAATAATAAACTGGTGGAAGCTGCAATGTTTGTCGTCACTTAAGCTGAGATGTCACACACCATTATTTTCTGCACCACCTTACCGGTTACACAGATCAGCTCTATTCATTGTGGAAAGGTGACGCAAGGGCATGAGCACCAGGAGGTGAGGATCACTGGGGCCAGACCAGAAGCTGGCTCCCACATAAGCCCTGCAGAGTTATTTGAGTTCTAAAAACATGTGTATGTATATCTTTAATAAAAATGAGAAGTTTAAATGAGTTTTTGGCCAGTCATGGTGGCTCACGCCTGTAAATCCCAGCACTTTGGGAGGCTGAGGCGAGTGGATCGCCTGAGGTCAGGAGTTCAAGACCAGCCTGACAAACATGGTGAAACCCCGTCTCTACTAAAAATGCGAAAATTAGGCCAGGCATGGTGGCTCACGCCTGTAATCTCAGCACTTTGGGAGGCCAAAGCAGGCAGATCACAAGGTCAGGAGTTTGAGACCATCCTGGCCAACATGGTGAAACCCCGTCTGTACTAAAAGTACAAAAATTAGCTGGGCGTGGTGGTGCATGCCTATAGTCCCAGCTACTCAGGAGGCTGAGACAGGAGAATTCCTTGAACCCAGGATGCAGAGTTGCAGTGAGCCGAGATAGCGCCACTGCACTCCAGCCTGGGGACACCGCAAGACTCCGTCTCAAAAAAAAAAGCAAAAATTAGCCAGGCCTGTCCCAGCTACTCAGGAGGCAGAGGCATGAGACTAGCTTGAACTCGGGAGGCAGAGGTTGCAGGGAGCCGAGATCACACCACTGCACTCCAGCCTGGGTGACAGAGACTTGGTCTCAAAAATAAATAAATAAATAATAAAGGAGTTTCTGTTGTAGTCAATGCTCATTTAAATTTATCAACGTTTTATCTATTTCTATGCTTAACAGTGTTTCATGTGCTCTCCCCTTTTTTTCTAGTTCATTTTTCTTCCTAAAGTGTATATCCTATAATAATTCTTTCAATGAGGGGCTGCGCTTTACATGTATTGAAATGACCCCTTTTGTCTTAAATTTCCACTGTAAGTTAGCTGGGTATAAAAATCCAATTGGCACTTTGAAGAGACTATTCCCTCATCCCCAGCCTCAGTCTTTGCTGAGGTCCAGAAGTTACTTTTTAAGTAATCTGTCTTTTTCTCAGGTCTATTGTAAGGTTTTATTCTCTTTGCCCTTGATGTTCTGCAATTTCCCCAAGGAAATTTCTCAGGTACTATTTCCTCATATATTTTTCACTGCCATTCCCTTTATTCTCTTCCTCTGAAACTCCTATTATACATAGTCCTTCATGCAAGCTGTCCTTCATATCTCATAACTGCTTTTATATTTTTAATCTTTGTGTATTGTATTCATGTTAATTCCTAAGTAATGTCTTCTAACTCACTAATTCTCTTTTTGTGTCATTTATTCTGTCTACTGAGCTTTTTTTTAATGAACAAACTTTTTATTTCTAAGATTTCTGATTCATTCTTTTCACATCTACTTGTTCTTGTTTCATTTTGATCTGCCTTCATTTATGTCCTGTTAATTTCCAATGGATATTAAAGCCTTCATTTGCCATTTTTGGCATCCTAAACATTTTTAATTCTTTGTAAGACTTTCACAAAATTAATTTAATCTGCAGTGAATTCATATTCCACATGGTGATTTGACTGTTTTTCTTTCTTGCTGTTTTTTTTTTTTTTCTAAAGATGGGGTTTCACTATGTTGTTCAGGCTGGTCTTGAACTCCTGACCTCAGGTGATCCTCCCACCTCGGCCTCCCAAAGTGCTGGGAATACAGGAATGAGCCACCACACCCGGCCTTGTTGACTGTTTTTCTTACCATTGTTTCTCATCTATTTTGGCTTATAACTTTACAGTGAGTTGGAGGATTTTCCACCTTGTTTTTACATCTGTTTTTCACTCTGTCTCCAAGTATCCTGAGCTAGGACCTCAGGCCCAGTTGAGAACCAGGTCTTACAATAGCATTGCAGGGCTCCACTCTGTTGTGGCATGAGGACATCACAGCTACAAGCACGTAGCCAGAGGGTGGCTTGTCTCAGCATCTAGTCAAGAATCTGTCCTCATCTTCCCACAACTCAAGCCCCAAGCTATTTGTGGACAGCTGGCTTCCCCACTCCACCCCCGCCACCCCCGATTCTTTTCACAAGCAGAGGGAACCTTCCCCGAGCCCTGGCTTCCAGACACCTGGCTGTTGGCCCCTTTGTAGCATGGAGCACTTTAACTCCCTTACCAGGAGCTCTGCGTCTGGCAGCTACTGCTATTTCCAGACCCCGAGGCCAGCAGGCCCCCAGCCCCACTCACCAATTTGCATTTCTGGTCTGCTTCTGGTACACAGAGACAGCCATTTTGGTTGGGGCCCAACTATGTCCTTTCGTTCATCATTTTTTCTGTTTTATTCCTGATTGCTGTGTGTTTGGAACAGAGAGAGGAGGCCACAGCGTGAGCCCACTCTGCCGTCTTGGCTGGAAGTCCAGCACTGAATTGTGAGGCTGCCGTACCTGTAGAAAGTCCCATGTCTGCTTTCATTCAGGTAAAAGAGGAGAGATGGTTTCATTAAAACCCAGTAGGCTTTTTTTTTTTTTTAAAGATGGAGTTTCACTCTGTTGCCCAGGCTGGAGTGCAGTGGTGCAACCTCGGCTCACTGCAGCCTCCACCTCCCAGGTTCAAGCGATTCTCCTGCCTCAGCCTCCCAAGTAGCTATGACAACAGGCATGCGCCACTACACCCAGCTAAGTTTTGTATTTTTAATAGAGAGAGGGTCTCACCATGTTGGCCACGCTGGTCTTGAATTCCTGACCTCAAATGATTTGCCCACCTTGGCCTCCCAAAGTGCTGAGATTACAGGTGTGAGCCACTGTCCCCAGCCCACTCAGGGGCTTTTACGCTTCACTATGAATTTCCTCTCAGGATAACAGACTGAGCCCGTGTGTTCCCCAGTCACACATACACACACACACACACTGAGGGTTATTCTTTGAAAGGGGAGGCCACATCTGAGCGTGGTGGCTCACGCCTGTAATCTCAGCACTTTGGGAGGCCGAGGTGGGTGGATCACCTGAGGTCAGCAGTTCAAGACCAGCCTGGCCAACATGGTGAAACCCCATCTCTACTAAAAATACAAAAATTAGCTGGGCGTGGTGGTGCGCACCTGTAATCCCAGCTACTCAGGAGGCTGAGGCAGGAGAATCGCTTGAACCTGGGAGGCAGAGGTTGCAGTGAGCCGAGACTGTGCCATTGCACTCTAGCCTGGGCAACAGAGTGAGACTCCATCTCAAAAAAAAAAAAAAAAAAAAAGAAGGAAAGAAAGAAAGAAAAGAAAGAGGCAGCCACGTGATGCAGACAAGGCCTGATCGCAACCACTCCTCCCTCCTCAGAGCAGAGCTGGGCCTGCAGGTAACCGTGGATAGCGGCTGGTGCTGGGTACCTTGGAAGGCACGTGTGGGGTGAGGCTCCTCTGCAAACCGTTCCCAGGGGAGCGCCTCCCCCTGGTGGCCATCAGAGGAAGCGGCGGTGCTCTCTGCCAAGGACAAGGCCGCAAGGAGTGAAGATTTTCCATACACAGCCAATCGTGCAGATCTGAGACCTGTGGTCATGGCACCGGCAGCCTAAAGGTCCCACTTAAACAGGGCCCAGGGCGGAATTCTCTCTACGATCTCCCCTGCTGTGCCGGGACACAGCCCACTCTGCTCAGGACTGTGTAGAGGCGGCTCCCTCCTGCCTGGCCCTTCTGAGCCTCAGAACACTGACTCCAGAGACCACTGGGTCCATAGATTCTTTGGATGGATTTTTAAACTTGAATGTCCAGACCCTTCTTGAGGCCACACAGAGGACTGAGGGAGGGCAGTCTGTGCAGGGGTCCAGGACGTGGGTTTGAGGATTAGATAGATAGACCTGAGTCCAAATCCCATTTGCCACTCATTAGCTGTGTGTCTCTAGGCAAGTTACTTAACCTTTTTGTGCCTCTGTTTCTTCATCTGTAAAATAAAGATAATAATTGTATACACCTTAAGGGGTTGCTGTGAGAATAGAGCCAGATAACCAGGTCCCTCCTCCCTCTCCGCCCCCAGCCCATGGCCCGTTTTGGTGGTGCTTGGGCTCTTACTGCCTCTTCCTCTGCCCTTCCTGAAACCTGTGGGCTTCCATCAGCCTCCTCTGGGCCTTGGTGGGGAGGGATGGGGTCATTGTTTTTTTTTTTTTGAGACAGAGTCTGTCACCCAAGCTGGAATGCGGTGGTGCGATCTTGGCTTGCTGCAATCTCTGCCTCCTGGGTTCAAGCGATTCTCCCATGTCAGCCTCCTGAGTAGCTGGGACTACAGGCGTGTGCCACTATGCCCAGCTAATTTTTGTATTTTTAGTAAAGGTGGGATTTCACCATGTTGGCCAGGCTGGTCTTGAACTCCTGACCTCAGGTGATCCGCCTGCCTTGGCCTCCCAAAGTGCTGGGATTACATGCGTGAAACACCGCTCCTGGCTGGGGGCATTTTTTGAGGAGGAGCCAGGCCCAGATGGAGTCACACTGCAGAGGCCCCACATGGGGGCCAAAGTCCTCAGGCCCTGAAGGTGTCCCTGAGAATCACAAACTCACAAACATACCCTCTGGTTGCTGGGGCCTGGGCTTCTCCTGTTGAACTATTTCCCACCCAGTGGCCCACAGGTCCTATACTCTCAGGGAACACACACAGAATTCTGGAGCCCCTGCCAGAGGCACAGTTCACACAGCAGAGCTGGGCCTGCAGCTGGTCTGTCAGTCACACTAAAGTTATGGGGCACCTGCTCTGTATTTAGCACTGGGGATTCTAAGGGAAGGGATGTGTCTCTGCCTTCAAGGCATTTGCAGCACAGTGGGGAGACTGGCTGCAGAGCACCCTGACATGACTCACAGGAGCCGCTCTAGTGAGACTCTGCAGGCACAGCCCGGGCCCAGATCAGGGTCCACCCAGGAGAGTCAGGGACGGTGCCCAGAATAGGGTCTTCTGTCTGGGCACTTGAATGTGGAGTAAGAGTTTGCCAGGCGGACAGACTTTATCGATTCATTCAATACATTTTCATTCCACACCTGCCACCCTCCCCGCAGCTGCTGTTCTATGCACTAAGGATTCAGTGGTGAAGAAGAGTAAGGCAGTTCTTGCTGTCCAGGCCTTGGCCTGGCACTCACTGCAGGCCCATGGTGCTCTCCTGTTGAACATAAACAGTTTCACAGAACATCAACATCAGACAAGGCCACTCTGTGGCTGTGATGGAACTAGACAGAAACAAGCCCAAACCCTACAATTTCTTTCTGACACCTCCTCACTGATACGCCCACAGTGCCCCATGGCGTGCGTTCCCCTTCACTGCAACCAGCAATAAACCCCAAGTGCTCCACTACAGGTGGGATCCTGGTGGTCTTCGGGTGGAGGGCAATTGACAGTGATCGCCGAGAGGTAGGATTTGAGTGGAAATGTGGAGATTGAATGAAATGAAGGGCAAGCCATGTGGAAATGTCGGGGCGGAGCATTCCAGGCAGACAGAGCAGTCATGGTAAAAGCTCTGAGGATGGAATATGACAGGCAGATTTGAAACCTGCAAATATGCCAACCTAGCCGGAGTAGAAAAGGCAGAGTAGGTATTCCAGGCAGAGGGAATAGACTGTGAAAACCTAATGTGAAGGAAAGTAGGTCCCTGCTGACACGTATGGATAGTTCTGTGCGGTTGAAATAGAAAGCTAGGCCAGGCGTGGTGGCTCACGCCTATAATCCCAGCACTTTGGGAGGCCGAGGCAGGCAGATCACCTGAGGTCAGGAACTCGAGACCAGCCTGACCAATATGGTAAAACCCTGTCTCTACTAAAAACACAAAAATTGGCTGAGCATGGTGGCAGGCGCCTGTAGTCCCAGCTACTTGGGAGGCTGAGACAAGAGAATTGCTTGAACCCAGGAGGCGGAGGTTGCAGTGAGCCGAGATAGTGCCACTGCACTCCAGCCTGGGCGACAGAGAGAGACTCCATCTCAAAAAAACAACAACAACAAAAAAAAAAACCAGAAAGCTAATGTCATTTGTTTTGGAGAAGAGGGATGAGTACACAGGAAATACGCAATTAAGAGCCTTCACTGCCTTTCATCAGAGATTCTTAGCAAAATCACCACGGACCCAAATGCTCTGCCGGAGCCACCCATGATAGCGTTTTCCTCTGATGTGGTGATAGAGTGAGCTGATCGACATGTTTTGAGCAAGGCCTACCGAAGGGAAACGCACTTGTTCGGGACAATTCCTTCATGTTATCACTAAGAGGGAAGGGAAAATAGATGGCAGTGCCTCTCACTTTCGGGTGACCCCGCCCGCTCACCCCACGGTTTTGCATCTTCATGATCCATCTAGGGGAAAGCCTGCCCCTTTGGTTTACGTCTAATAGGATTACCTAGGCCAAGTATTTGTGTGGTCCGATGTGATTTAGTAGTGAGAGAGATTGAATACATTTCATCACCAGCTGCAATTTATGCCCCGGAAAGAATACAAAAAAGAGTCTGCCTTCCAGTTACTGGCAACATAAACTGGAAATTCCCTGCAGAGGCTCAAGGCTGCAGGTGTGAAGGAAGACACACACATACACACAGACGCACCAGACACACACACACACATATACACACACACCACACACACGCCACACACACATACACCACACACACATACATATACACACACACCACACACACATACATATACACACACACCACACACACCACACACACACACATGCCACACACACATGCCACACACACCACACACACATACATATACACACACACCACACACACACACCCATGCCACACACACACGCCACACACACATACACACCCATGCCACACACACGCCACACACACATACATATACACACACATGCCACACACACATATACACACACCACACACACACCACACACACACATACACACACACCACACACACACACATGCCACACACACACCACACACACATACACACACACGCATGCCACACACACACCACACACACACACCACACACACACACACCACACACATACACACACGCCACACACACACACGCCACACACACACATACACACAGACACACACACACACACAC
>NW_026652288.1:93787953-93905994 GCF_009828535.3 Hylobates moloch | reverse complement strand
GTGTGAAGGAAGACACACACATACACACAGACGCACCAGACACACACACACACATATACACACACACCACACACACGCCACACACACATACACCACACACACATACATATACACACACACCACACACACATACATATACACACACACCACACACACCACACACACACACATGCCACACACACATGCCACACACACCACACACACATACATATACACACACACCACACACACACACCCATGCCACACACACACGCCACACACACATACACACCCATGCCACACACACGCCACACACACATACATATACACACACATGCCACACACACATATACACACACCACACACACACCACACACACACATACACACACACCACACACACACACATGCCACACACACACCACACACACATACACACACACGCATGCCACACACACACCACACACACACACCACACACACACACACCACACACATACACACACGCCACACACACACACGCCACACACACACATACACACAGACACACACACACACACACCCCCCATACCGGCATTGAGCTTTAACCCCAAACCAAACCCAGTCATCTCAGGGTTCCTAACTGCTCAGCAATTACAGTTTCCCAGCAAGAAAGAACTAAAGGTCATGCAAGGTGATAGCTAAGCATTGTTCTAGCATTGCCATTTAATAGGGGAAAAAAGTAAACGTTTTGAGTCTGTCCATTTCTAGGTGTCCTGAAATTTCTGTTTCATTAAAATTGATAGAATCAGGTACAGTCTAGTCCATGAGAGGAGTGAGTCCTGATTTGGGGCATACCCCAAAGACACCATTCACAAGGCTTCTATATTTTATCCTACTGCCAATGGGGCACCATGGAAGTATTTTGAACAGGAGGAAGACATAATCAGATTTAAATGCTAGAAGGATCTCTCCAGTAGCTTAACAGTGGTGGACTGGGCATGTACATTTATCCTCACTCCTTTCTGAATTTTTTTTAAGATAAAAAATCCATAAGGAAAAAGAGAACAGAAGAGGCGTCAATAGCAACATTTTGAAACCTGGAAAGCAGCTAGAAAAATGGCAACCAACGCAGCAGAACCAAGAAAGCTCAATCCTGAACCATGAGGGACGTAAACAGCCAATTCTCTTTAGACCCCAGACCCACAAATGGTTCAGGTATTGGTGGCACCAGGTCCTCTGAAAGCAGGGAAGAGGCGGCCGGTAAAGATGGATCCAAAAACAGGAGGACTGGGGATGAGGTCCTCCCCCCACCTCGTCTGCTCTTGCTCCTTTCACAGACTTGGGTGTTTTTCTTCTAAAAAAGTAAAATCGAGGGTCTCTGAACTAGCACATCAAGCAGAGTGAGGGCAGGGCCACCACACCAAAAATGGGATCAAACAGGAGTTACAAGTCGAGGACGGAAATATGCCCCGTCCCCAGCCGCTTCCCTGTCTTCTCCCCAACACTGGCAGCCAGGTCCCTAATCCCTGCCAGGACTGGAAGAGCCATCTGCGGGAAACTGACTAGCCCACAAAGAAAGTCCTAAAGACTCTGACATCCACATTCCCCATTAAGCAGCCTGGCCCAGCCCAGACCACTCCGCAGCAAAGCTTGCAATGAAGCACCCTCCCTTCATCTTCACATACACACTCAGGTAAGCAGGAAAGCAATCAGCCCTGTGAGTGGAAAGTGGTTGCCTCTAGGAAGCAGTAAATCGGAGTGAGTGGGGGGAGATGGAGAGGAAGGATGGGAAGAGGCTACTGTTTTTGGTAAAAAGTCATCTTCAGTTACTTGACTCTTTAAACTAGAACTGGCTGGGCGTCGTGGCTCACACTGTAATGCCAGCACTTTGGGAGACCAAAGCAGGGGGATCACCTGAGGTCAGGAGTTCAAGACCAGCCTGGCCAACATGGTGAAACTCCATCTCTACTAAAAATACAAAAATTAGCCGGGCGCGATGGTGGACGCCTCTACTAGGGAGGCTGAGGCAGGAGAATCACTTGAACCCGGGAGGTGGAGGTTGCAGTGAGCCATGATCGTGCCATTGCACTCCAGCCTGGGCAACAGAGACCCTGTCTCAAAAAAACAAAACAAAACAAAAAACTAAATGCATTTAAAGCTGTCATTAAAAAATAGATACCAAATGGAAAAAGAAAAATATCTAGAAGAGATGGGGAGAGGAAGCACCATCAGAGCAAGAGGAATGAGGAACCTATTGCAGTGGTCCAGGACAGAGACCACAAGGCCTGAACTGAGGCAGGGGCAATACGAGGAAGATGAGGTGGAAGTCAGAATAGCTCTGTGATGGTGAAGGTTATGCTTGAGCTTGACTGAGCTAAGAGGTGCCCAGATAGCTAAGAAAACATTACTGCTGGGTGTGCCTGTGAGGGTGTTTCTAAAAGAGATTAGCACTGGAATTAGTAGACTAAGCACGGAAGACGACCCTCATTAATGTGGGTGACATTATCCCCAGGGTCCAAATAGAACAAAAAGGTGGAAGAAGAACACATTTTCTTCCTTTCTCCTCTTGAGCTGGGACATCTTCTCCCACCCTCAGACATCAGAGCTCTTGGTTCTCAGATAGCTGAACTCAGACATAATTACATCTCCAGCATTCCTGGGTCTCCAGCTTGCAGAGAGCAGACGGTGGGACTTCTTGACCTCCCACCTCCCTAACCACATGAGCCAAGTCCTGTAATACGTAATATGTCTAATAATAGCTTGTACGGCCGGGCACAGTGGCTCATGCCTGTAATCCCAGCACTTTGGGAGGCTGAGGCGGGCGGATCACGAGTTCAGGAGTTCGAGACCAGCCTGGCCAATATGGTGAAACCCCATCTCTACTAAAAATACAAAAATTAGCTGGGCGTGATGGCGCACACCTGTAGTCCCAGCTACTCAGGAGGCTGAGGCAGGAGAATCGCTTGAACCTGGAAGATGGAGGTTGCAGTGAGCCAAGATCATACCACTGCACTCCAGCCTGGGTGACAGAGCAAGACTCTATCTCAAATAATAATAATAATAATAATAATAATATGTACATATGTACCTCCTATTGGTCCTATTTCTCCTGTGAACCTTGGCAAATGCAAGCTCCCTATGAGGCAGAACTGGCTGGACATGGTGACTAACTGACTGTGGGGGTGAGGGACGGGGGGACTCAAGGACAAGGCCCTGGCTTACAGCCTGGACACCTGGCTAGGGCTGTTCACCTGGTTTCAAAAGAGACTGACCCGTATGTCTCTTCCCACCAATCTCTTCCTCCTGACTTGTGACTTTTCCTTCCCCACGCCAGGTCTCTTATGCCATGACACACCTCTTGTCCCCCGTGTCTACCTGGTGCATGGGGCCAGGCCAGCACACAGGCACAGGATGCAGAGCCTTGGGTCCCAAGGGCGGGCAGTGACCATTCCCTCAAGGCCAAGATGGATGGAACTGCCACAGGGATGGCGGGTAGGGGCCTATGGTCTCTCCAGTACTGCCCAGGGCAAAAGCACTCCTAGGATTTGCAGGCCCTGGGCAAATACATTTTCTGGGCTCCTGTCAACATGAACAATTTCATTTTATAATGTATTACAAAAAGACATGGGTCCACATGAGCAATACAGATTGATTGAAGAGGTCCTTTTGTATTTGTTTATTGTCCAGTCAATGAACATGAAGATTCCTCAGAATGTACAGGACCCATCTTTTCCTGTTGAGTCCAGAAACCATCTCTTCACATTTGTTATTTTATTAATTAATTAATTTATTTATTTATTTATTTTTTGAGATGGAGTCTCGCTCTGTTGCCCAGGCTGGAGTGCAATGGCACGATCTCAGCTCACTGCAACCTCCGCCTCCTGGGTTCAAGAGATTCTCGTGCCTCAGCCTCCCAAGTAGCTGGGATTACAGACGTGCATCACCATGCCCAGCTAATTTTTGTATTTTTAGTGGAAACAGGGGTTTCACCATGTTGGCCAGGCTGGTCTCGAACTCCGACCTCAGGTGATCCGCCGCCTTGGCTTCCCAAAGTGCTGGGATTACAGGCGTGAGCCACCGCGCCCGGCCCGGTCTCTTCACATTTGTTATGATCAAATTTGTCATTCCTGACTAACTTCATAAATCTCAGGCAGCAAGACTGTAATTATCCACAATGTCATTGCTTTAGAAAACCTGTTTATATTGAAACAATATAGACCTTTTTGCCTCTGCAATTCCCTGACACCGTGTATTTAAGGCTGGTTGCATCATAATTCCACACTGCATCATCCGCAGTGCAGCCCCTGAGGACTGGCTTCCAGTGGCTCTCTCAAAGGTGGTGATGGTGATTCCTTGATAATGATTACCAAGGCAAGTCTCACCCAGGGTATGCCAAAAAAAAAAAAGCAATTCTTTGTGTTCTGATTATATTAAATTTATCATTTAGAATTGTAGAGCATAAACATAAAACAGCACATCACCCAAACGTGACTGCTCTAGAACTCTTCAGGCCATAATTGCTGAATCCCTAGAATGTGATCTTTCTCCCTGCTGACCCCCCCACAGCCTTCCACACACCACCGGTAGGAAGGATCAGCCAGGGATCAGACAGAGAGAACAGTCTCCTTGGTGCTCACATAACTGTCAAGGCAAGCAGGACATCCGTGGGAAGACCCCTTGGTGTTGTGAGCCAGTGCTGAGGGCCCTCGGAGGAGACAGGTGGGCCACCCTCCGAGGACTGCCTGACATGTGGTGTGGAGACCACAGAAGGGCTGGGCTGGCCGCCCTAGTGCCATTGGCAAGGTGAGGAGGGCTCACGGGTACACTCGAGTGCTGTCGACCTGAGGCAGCACTGTGGTTGGAGTGCAGTGGGAGGGCTGATGCCTGGGCACACTCACAGTCGAGCCTAAGAGTTGGTCGTGGACTGTCTGCAGCCCAGAACCTTGAACTCATCCTGTGTCTGACAAATTGAGGTGGACCAAACTCACATGATCCCACAAAAGAAATAGTGTGCGTGCCAATGGGAGCAATTCAATCACCAGGCTTCCCTTCTGGAAGTGGGATCCATGCACAGACCCCAGAACCACACCATAGGCATATGTGCCAGAGCTCCTCAGGGCATCAGATTGACCTCACACCCTGAGTGGGGGGCAGAGAACACCACAGAGGAGAGAAACAGGGCCTGGGCAGACTCATGTCTGCCAGGAGGGCGGCTCTGGCTGGCCTCTGTCATCAGAGAAATGTTTGAGGAACAGGCTTCTAGAAACCATGACCCACACAGACCCTGTCCAGGCACTGGGCACCCAGCCCAGCTAGCACTGTCAGCCCAGCCCAGACATCCAAGAAGAGTTTAGAACATTGCAAGGAAGGCACTCCAAAGTACTAGGCCCTCTGAAGCCCAGCCCTGGGCACAGACCTGCTCTCCCACATCTAAGTGTGGTATTAGCCCACGGAGACAGGTAACTCCCAGCCATCCTCTCAGCCCTGAGCTTTGGAGGCCCCTGGTTATTCTGGCACAGATAAGTATGACATTCAGGGCCCTCCACAAGCTGCCCCGGGCCTGCCTGTCCAGCTTTATCCTCCCACTCCATATTCCTCCTCCAGCCCCACTGAATCCACACTCTCCTCAGGGCCCTGGGTCCTTCCGTCCACTTGCAGTGTCTGAGTGTAGGGGTCCTCCAAGGCTCAGCTCAAGACCCACTTCCTCTATGAGATCTGCCCTAATTCCCCTAGCTGGGAGCATGTCTCCCTCTCTGATCTCCAGGGGCCCCACTGCTCCGCGTCATTGGGGTTTTCTGCATACTTCAAGTCTCTCTGACTAAATGATAAGAATGCAGGCCGGGCGCAGTGGCTCATGCCTGTAGTCCCAGCACTTTGGGAGGCCGAGGCGCGCGGATCACGAGGTCAGGAGATCGAGACCATCCTGATTAACACGGTGAAACCCCATCTCTACTAAAAATACAAAAAATTAGCCGGGCGTGGTGAGAGCCTGTAGTCCCAGCTAATCGGGAGGCTGAGGCAGGAGAATGGCATGAACCCGGGAGGCGGAGCTTGCAGTGAGCCGAGATCGCGTCACTGCACTCCATCCAGCCTGGGCGACAGAGCGAGATTCCGTCTCAAAAAAAAAAAAAAAAAAAAACAAGAATGCAAAGTCTGTCCGGAGCAGAGCCTTGATTAGAGCAAAGGGTGGATAGGGGGAGCCCAGGGAAGGAGCAGAAAGGCCCAGAGTAGGAGACAGGAGGCAGGGGGCCCAGAGCAAAAGGCAGATCCTGACATCTTCAGGGCAAGAGAAACTAAGGAATCAATGGCACTGTATCACAGCGGCCCACACAAAAATATGCAAAGTGTACTTATGCATGAGTACACTTTGAGGCTTAAGAAATCCCTCCAGGAGGCCTGTCTGGCTCAGAACAGTCCTCTTTCTCTCTCTGTGATCCCTCCTGACCTACACTTCCACACCTCCACAAAGGTGGGCCCCTGGCAGCCATCATTTTCCTGTGTGATTCCATTCTCTAAGCAAATTCCCTCTCTGGGAATTTGGGGCTCAAACACAACCAAGGAGTCTCTGAGCATGGGTGGGACTGGGTATCTATAAACTGCCAGGCAGTGGACACGCCATCCTGGACTTGGAAAAGCAGCAAAGACCTGCATTCAAAAAGAAGGGACTGGCCAGGCACGGTGGCTCACACCTGTAATCCCAGCACTCTGGGAGGCTGAGGCAGGTGGATCACTTGAGGTCAGGAGTTCGAGAACTGCCTTGCCAACATGTTGAAATGCCGTCTCTACTAAAAATACAAAAATTAGCCAGGCTTGGTGGTGCACACCTGTAATCCCAGCTACTCAAGAGGCTGAGACAAGAGAATCGCTTGAACCTGGAAGCAGAGGTTGTGGTCAACTGAGATTGCGCCACTGCACTCTGGCCTGGGCTACAGAGTGAGAGTTCATCTCAAACAAACAAATAAAAAGAAGGGACTGTAGCAGATGAGCCAAGATAAATGGTATTGTTCAGGTCTTATTCAGAAACAAGTGGTAGAAACCCAGATCCAATCAGCTTGAGCAAAAAAGAATGACTTGGCCGGGCGCGGTGGCTCACGCTTGTAATCCCAGCACTTTGGGAGGCCAAGGCGGGCGGATCACGAGGTCAGGAGATCGAGACCACGGTGAAACCTCATCTCTACCAAAAATACAAAAAATTAGCCGGGCGTGGTGGCGGGCGCCTGTAGTCCCAGCTACTCGGAGAGGCTGAGGCAGGAGAATGGCGTGAACCCGGAAGGCGGAGGTTGCAGTGAGCCGAGATCGCGCCACTGCACTCCAGCCTGGGCGACAGAGCGAGACTCCGTCTCAAAAAAAAAAAAAGAATGACTTGAGCTTACCAGCTGCTAAGTAGGCGTGGTATTGCCTTGTTCCTCTCTCCACTTCCTTACTCTACTTGGATTTAGTTATTGCCCCACTGTAATTATAAAAGCCTTTAGAAGGGCCCGACTATCACCAGCTAGGGAAATGAGAACTCCTCCCATCCTGTCCACAGGGCTATCCCAAGGAAGACTCGGACGCTTGGAGCACGCTTCAGCCCTGAGTTAATAAGTGGGCCAAAGAGTGCCCCTATGTCTGTGAGAATCTGGAGTTGGGGGTTGGAAAATCTGTGATTGACAGTCCCCAGGGCCAGGTGAACTGGGAGAGGAATCCCCAAAGCGGGACAGGGTGGGGAAAACCTGAGGAGCGGTCAACAAATCCATTGTCCTCAGTCCTGTTCAGAGACAGCTTCCTGACTCCTGGCTCCAGCCTCAGAAGGCCAAGCACCCCACATTCTTCGAACCCCCTCCATCAACCGAGTACATTTTCCTTTTTGGTTAATCTTATTAGGGATGATTTCTGTTATTTGTGAGTAAAAGAGCATAATAACCCCAATCATGCATATCTGTAACAACAGAGGAACAGTCTAGGTAGTTACACCAAAATCAATGGTAGCTATTCCTGGGTATTAAGATTTTAGATTTTCATTTTCTTCTTGGTACTTTTTTTAAATTTTTATTTATTTTATTTTATTTTATTAATTTATTTATTTTTTGAGAGAAGTCTCACTCTTGTCCCCCAGGCTGGAATGCAATGGCACAGTCTCGGCTCACTGCAACCTCTGCCTCCCAGGTTCAAGCGATTCGCCTGCCTCAGCCTCCCAAGTAGCTGGGATTACAGGCATCTGCCACCAGGCCCAGCTAATTTTTGTATTTTTAGTTGAGACGGCATTTCACCATGTTGGCCAGGCTGGTCTTGAACTCCTGACCTCAGGTGATCTGCCTGCCTTGGCCTCCCAAAGTGCCGGGATTACAGGCATGAGCCACCGTGCCAGGCCTCTTCTTTGTATGTTTTTAAAGTTTTTCCCGGCCGGGTGCAGTGGCTTATGCCTGTAATCCCAGCGCTCTGGGAGGCCGAGGCGGGCGGATCACCTCAGGTTGGAGCTCGAGACCAGCCTGACCAACATGGAGAAACCCCGTCTCTACTAAAAATACAAAATTAGCCTGGCATGGTGGCGCATGCCTGTAATCCCAGCTACTTGGGAGGCTGAAGCAGGAGAATTGCTTGAACCCGGGAGGCAGAGATTGTGGTGAGCCGATATCATGCCATTGCACTCCAGCCTCAGCAACAAGAGCAAAACTCCGTCTCAAAAAAAAAAAAATTCCCAGATTATGTTTATTTTACTTTAATTATGCAAGTACTTAGTATTTGGTATAGCAAAAACTATAAGAAAAACAACAGTAGTTTTCAGCAAGAATCCTGGCACTCGGAGACCATGATGACTGATATTTTGACTTCTTACCTTACCACCCCTCAACCCTACTCACACAGTGGCCAATGGAGTTAAGCGACACCACCCTGTAGACACCCTTGTGCCAACTAAGTTGTCACAAAATGCTTGGGGACATTAAGAGATGTGTTTTGTGCCCAACGGAAAATAGCTTGAACCCTAATCACATTTGAGGTTCACACAGGCACGGATAGCGATAATGCTCCAGTGGGTGTGGGTGGGGGTGGGGGATAGAGGCCCAGTGGAGGCCTGTAACACGTGCGGTGACTGTACCCCAAGAAAGAAATCACCACGCGTGAGGAAGTGGGCCAGACTCAGCACCTCGGAGTGGCAGTCAGGGACAGCAGAACAATCAGGGTGCCCTGGGAGGCTGCTCCTGAATCCTCCAAACTCACCTCCCTCCTGGAAGGCAAAGATCTGAGCTTAAGGGGCAGGAGGTGGGGGAAGCAATTATCTCATGAGGAATCCACTCAGCTACATTCCCTTGGAATACAACTTTACTTCTGTGTACCTTGTTTTCCTCATCTGCAAAATAGGGATGGGATGGCAATGCTAACAACCTCCTACGATCAATCCTCCTATGGTCCTACGGCGGACTGCGTGTATGTTACGCTCTCACAGTGCTGTCAGTTCAGGATACTCAGCACATGGTCATGATGGTGATGATGAAGGAGAAGGAGGCATGCCTCCCTGCAAAAAGCTTCAGAGTAAAACCCAGTAGGAGGTGGGGAAGGACCACCATTAGGAGCTCAAGCAATTCTGCTATGAAACACATACACCCACTTCCCCCTTAAAAACCTAAACGGAACTAGGAAGACCGTGGGTCCCAGGAGTCTGGGGATAGGTGACAGAGAGTTCTAGGTAGTGGTGAAAGAGCGAGCATTGCCCCACAACCCAAGGACCAAGGATGAAGGTGGGCCGTCATCCCCACATGAGCAGCAGGCGTCGAGGGCCAGAGTGACAGATGCTTGTCAGAGGTGCAGGAGGTGGCCAGAGACTGGTGGTCAGAGATGACCAGCAAATAGCAGGGACAGAAGCCCAGGCAGGGGTTGGGAGACAGCGGCTGGTGGAGCAAAGGATGGTGAAACTAGCAACTGAGAAGGAGGACCTCCATTAGTCCAGGGCACTGCTCTAATTTAAACGAACCCCCATCACTATTTCCACTCTCATCCCTGACTGCAGGACACCTGCAGAAGCACAGCAAGGGGGAAGGCTTTGGCCTTACCTTCTGGCAGTTGACAGCAATTGCCCCAGCACACTGCAGAGACAGATAGGCAGCTTACCCAGAACCCTTAAGTGTGTTGGGCTTAGGAGGCTTCCGTAGGAGATTCCTGAGGCCGCCGGTACCACCACAGAACAATCTTTCTTCTCATGGACACAAATAATAGATTATGACCACGGCTTTTTTCCTTTTTTCTTTTTTTAGACAGAGTCTTGCTCTGTCGCCCAGGCTGGAGTGCAGTGGCACGAACTCGGCTAACTGCAACCTCCACCTCCCGGGTTCAAGCGATTCTCCTGCCTCAGCCTCCCGAGTAGCTAGGACTACAGGGATGTGCCAGCACATCCGGCTACCTTTTTGTATTTTTAGTAGAGATGGGGTTTCACCATGTTGGCCAGGATGGTCTCAAACTCCTGACCTCAAGTGATCCACCTATCTTGGCTTCCCAAAGTTCTGGGATTACAGGCGTGAGCCACCGCACCCGGCAGACCATGGCTTTTAAGCAAGGTATAGCAAAGTCACTGCACCCTCCCTGGCTGGTTGCTCTGAGGGAAAGTTCTGCACCAAGGAAGGGCCAGTCACAGCCCTGCCCAGACCTCTAAGGCCTGCCTGCATCCTATCCTCCACCTGCATCACAGTCTCCGGGGAGCTTTTTAAAACTGTCGCTGCCCAGACCCCATCCCTGGAGATTCTGGTTTAGAAACAGAGCATCATTCTCTTGTAAAAGCTCCCAGGCCAGAACCACTCTCTACATCATCTGTACCTTGCAGATTTCACGAAAATCTACAGTGAAGCAGCTACAACTTGCTAGAGAGTGCTGTGGACTAGAGGAGGCCCCGTGAATCCTTCTTCAAGGGGACCTGGATCCTGGGCACTGAGTCTGTGGACCCCTGGACAGCTGACCCCTCCCTTAAAGCTGAAATGATCCCTCAAATCCGTGTTGCACAAGTCCCTTCCTTTGAATCCTGGCTCAGCCACTTACTAACAGTGTGTCTTTGCACACCTTATCTAATCTCTCTAAGCCTCAGTCTCCTCTTCTATAAAGTGGGAGTGATAGTACCTACCCCAGAGCATTACGAATGAAATGAAGAATGCAAACTGGGGCAGGAGAATCGCTTGAACCCAGGAGGCAGACGTTGCGGTGAGCTGAGATCATCCCACTGCACAATCACAGGCTCATGCCTGTAATCTCAGCACTTTGGGAGCCTGAGGCAGGGGGATCACTTGAACCCGAGACGTCAAGACTTCAGTGAGCCATGATCACACCACTGCACTCCAGCCTAGGTGACAAAACGAGACCCTGTCTCTAAAAATAAATAAACAAATAATAAAAATTAAGAAATTAAGAATTCATGATACAGAATAAAGAGGTTTCACCCCACATACCCAAAAGGGTCATTCTCAGAGTAAATTTATGTTTATGTTTAAGAAGTACATTTTGTCAGGCATAGTTTCTCAACACTTTGGAAAGCCAAGGCAGGAGGATCACTTGAGTCCAAGAGTTCAAGACCAGCCTGAGCAACATAGTGAGACCCCCATCTTTACAAAAAGTTTAAAAAATAGCTAGGCATGGCGGCATGCACCTGTAGTCCCAGCTACTTGGGAGGCTGAGGTGTAAGGATCACTTGAGCCCGGTAGGTCGAAGCTGCAGTGAGCTGTGGTTGTGCCACTGCAGTCCAGCCTGGAAGACAGAGTGAGACCCTGGCTCCAAAAAAAAAGAAGCACATTTTGGTAGCTCCTGATAGGATCCAGTGAAAAACACTGAGCACTTCTATAGGCTATTCCTGTCACACACTTGAACCAGAATCCAACGAAGACTATATTTAACTTTCAGTTTACAGGAAACATGCGGGATGAAGGAACAAATTAAATGACACTGTGAGTAGGGAACAAATATATCTAAGCAGTAGATCATTCCCTAGAGACAAATTAGCCAGTTTCTCCAACAAATCAATGGCATGAAATAAAGAGGGGGAGAAACTATAACAGAATGAAAGGATTTGAGAACCATCACGAGAACAAAAGATGCAGTTTGACGGCCAAAGGCACTTAAAGAAAAATTCCAAAATTAAACACAGAATTACCATATGATCCAGCAATTCCACTTCTAAATATCTATCCAAAGAATTGAAAGCAGGGACTCAAATAGATACTTTTACACTAATGTTCAAAGCAGCATTATTCACAATAGCCAAAAGGCGGAAACAACCCAAATGTTCCTCGACAGATGAATCGAGAAACAAAATGTGGATTATACCGTCAGCCCTCTCTGTATCCACGATTTCCCAACCAGCGATGCAAGCAACCACAAATCAAAAATATTTGAAGACAGCCAGGTGCGGTGGCTCACACCTGTAATCCCAGAACCTTGGGAGGCCACGGTGGGCAGATGAGTTGAAGTCAGGAGTTCAAGACCAGCCTGGCCAACATAGTGAAACCCTGTCTCTACTAAAACTACAAAAATTATCCAGGCATAGTGGCACATGCCTGTAATCCCAGCTACTCAGGAGGCTGAGACGGGAGAATAGCTTGAACCTGGGAGGCAGAGGCTGCAGTGAGCTGAGATTGCGCCATTGCACTCCAGCCTTGGCGACAGAGTGAGACTCCATCTCAAAAAAAATAAAAATAAAAATAAGTATATATTTTTGAAGACAAAATAAAATGAAAAAGTGACAATATAACAATAAATAAATAATGATACAACATAATAATTTACATAGTTTTACAATATATTAGATATTATAAGTAATCTAGAGAGGATTTAAAGTATATGGAGGATAGGTGTAGGTTATATGCAAATACTGCGCCATTTTATATCAGAGACTTGAACATCCTTGGATTTTGACATCTACAGGTATCCTGGAACCAATCCCTCATGGATACTAAGGAATGACTGTACATATAATGGAATATTATTTAGCCTTAAAAAGGAATGAGATTCTGATGCATACTACTACATGAATGAACCTTGAAAATATTATGCTAAGTGAAATGAACTCAACACAAATGACAAATATTGTACGATTCTACTTATATAAGATGTCTAGGATAGAGAATAAGCAAATGTGTAGAGACAGAAAGTAGAATCAAGGTTATAGAGGTTACCAGGGGCTGGAGGAGGTGGGGTGAGAAGTTATTGTTTAATGGGTACAGAGTTTCTGTTCGAATCTCGGCTCACTGCAACCTCCGCCTCCCTGGTTCAAGCAATTCTCTGCCTCAGCCTCCCAAGTAGCTGGGATTACAGGTGCCCGCCACCACACCCAGCTAATTTTCATATTTTTAGTAGAGACGGAGTTTCACCATCTTGGCCATGCTAGTCTTAAACTCCTGACCTCATGATCCACCCGCCTCGGCCTCCCAAAGTGCTGGGATTACAGGCATGGGCCACCATGCCCAGCCTTAAAATGTAAATTTTATGTTATATATATTTTACTACGAAAGAGAAATTTCACTTAATCCATATCTTGAAAAATATTAAAGGAGACCTATAAACACAGCCCAGAATGTTAGAATCTCTTTGCTCTCATTCCACTCCCCTCACCCACACATGCCTCTGAAGACTTCTCCTCCACACCTACCCACCCCCTCCAGCCCTACAGCCCTCGCCCCTGTACCCCACCTCTCTTCTCTCACTCTTAATCAGGTAGATTGACAGCCTCATTCCCAGCAAGAAAGAATATTTCCTCTTTCGGGTGGGAAAGGAGGGAAGAGGCTGGCTCCAGAAGATTCCCTTTGACAGGCTGCCAAAGATAGAAAGGCTGTGGTCATGCCCACAGTAATAGTTATTGTCGCATCACATAATAGAAGCCGGAGCACTGAGTCCCCTCCACCTTTTCACGGGCATGGGGAGCATTTCACCCCTCCCTAATGGTTCTCACACCTATTGTCAGATTCAATTACAGTGACGGCATTCAGTGCCAACTATACGCCAAGCAGGTAGAGACGTTTTCTATGGTCCTTGTGACAATCATGCAGGTAACCATCATTAAGACCATGTTGCAGCAAACTGAGGCTCAGGCATGGCAAATGACTTGCCAAAGTCACACAGCTAACAAGTGTCATTCTCGGTTCATACCACTCTACTAAACTGCTGCCAGTTCAAGGCTGGCTGTATTTCCGGGAAGTCGTCACAAAACTGAGGTGATGGTGGTCAAGAACCAAGTCACTAGCAAAGCACACTTCCCTGCCTCCCTTCTTCTCACAATGTCTACAGAGCCCACATCTACTCAGCTGAGTCTTCTTGGCAACCAAAATGAATACACACATTGCAAACTATTAAGGTAACCACAGGTACGTGGAGAGGACGTCCAGCCTTGTAGCAACTTTGGACTGATCCTCAGGGGCGACCCCTCCTCCCTGGGAGTCGCATCTAAGACTCCTTCTGGCTGTTGCCACCTCTTGGAAAATGAACAGGGAGCTGGAGCTGGGAGCTGCTCCCAGCTGCAGTTCATTTGGGGTGTCCAAACTCACTTCTCACCAAGGCGCAGTCGTGAAGTATCTGCTTTGCCATCAGCTGGATGGGGCTCAGGCTGTGGGGTTTTAGTGTCACCCCAGCCTCTGGGTCTTCATCCAGATGTGCAAAGAGAACAGCCACCTGGCATCATTTCTGTTTTCTTTTTTTCTTTTTCTCTCTTTTTTTTTTGAGAAGGAGTCTCGCCCTGTCACCCCAGAGTGCAGTGGTGCCATCTCAGCTCACTGCAACCTCTGCCTCCCAGTTTCAAGCTATTCTCCTGCCTCAACCTCCCAAGTAGCTGAGATTACAGGCACCCGCCACCACACCCCACTAATTTTTGTATTTTCAGTAGAGATGGGGGTCTCGCCATGTTGGCCAGGCTGGTCTCGAACTCCTGACCTCAAGTGATCTGCCCACCTCAGCCTCCCAAAGTGCTGGGATTATAGGACTGAGCCACTGTGCCTGGCCTAGCACCATTTCTCTTAAAATTCTGACTATCTATGGCAAAACTTATATGTGCTGTAATAGAGCCAAGCAAGGAAAAGAGATATAAAACTATAAACACAAGGCAAACTCAACAAAACACACAGAAAGAAGAAAAACTCCAAAAAAAAACTCTGTATTCTCCACAAAGAATTTTTCCTAGTTTTTTTGTTTGATTTTTTTAACCAAATTTTTTTACTTCAAGGAAACATTTTTATAATTAAAAAGTATGATTCACTAAAACTACCACCTGAAATTTTGAAATAAATCATGGCATCATAAGGTTCAGGATAAAAAGCTAGGGAAAAAATCAAAGGTAAATGAAGCTCATTCTGAATTGCACTTCTCATTTTATTAAATAATTAAATTGTCTTCAGTTTATACTTTTCTATTTTCTGAAACTTTTCCAATGGAGAATTGTTACATCTATAATCAGTCAAAAATAAAGCGCTATAATTTTTTATTTTAGCTATGTCAGGAAGTCTCCTTACCACCTATTTGTGGAGGAGGGGAGGGGAAAAAAAAAAAAAAAAACCTTCTTTTGAAGGTCTTCCCTGGTGCCATTTCCAGTGGTACCTCGGCTGGAACCTATGAGAAAAAAAAGTTCCTTCATAATGATGTCAGCCTTGCTTTAAAAAAAAAAAAAAGTCTCTAAAACTCATGAAAAACACAGTTGATGTGAATCATATGTCTGAGTGGCAGAGTTCCCACTAAGCTGGGTGAGCACACAGATGTGCAGGACAGAAATTCCTCCCCACACAGTGACTCTTCCTCTGTGGAGCTGTTGAAGGTAAACAGCCCAGCCGCTGTAAATGTTCCTGCTGGCTGTGAAGTCCCCATGCCCCTACCTCCTCACCCTTCAGTTATCCATCCCTTTCTCTAACCCTCCCTCTTATCAAAAACCAATGCCCTCCCCCTACCCCCCCGCGCCCCGCCCCGGCACGGTGGCTCATGCCTGTAATCCTAGCACTTTGGGAGGCCAAGGCGGGTGGATTGCCTGAGCTCAGGAGTTTGAGACCAGCCTGGGCAAGACGGTGAAACTTCATCTCTACTAAAATAGAGAAAATTAGCCAGGCATGACGGCAGGTGCCTGTAGTCCCAGCTACTTGGGAGGCTGAGGCAGAATTGCTTGAACCCCAGAGGCAGAGGTTGCAGTGAGCCAAGATCACGCCACTGCACTCCAGCCTGGGTGACGGAGTGAGACTCCGTCTCCAAAAAAAAAAAAAAAAGCAATGGGGGCCAGGCACGGTGGCTCACGCCTGTGATCCCAGCACTTTGGGAGGCTAAGGCGGGCGGATCACCTGAGGTCAGGAGTTCGAGACCAGCCTGGCCAACATGGCAAAACCCTGTCTCTGCTTAAAAAATACAAAAATTAGCTGGGCGTGGTGGCACGCACCTGTAATCTCAGCTACTCGGGAGGCAGAGGCAGGAGAATTGCTTGAACCCGGGAGGCCGGGGTAGCAGTGAGCCAAGATCGTGCCACCGCACTCCAGCCTAGGTGACAGAGCCAGACTCTGTCTCAAAAAAAAGAAAAAAAAAAGAAATGGGATCTGACAATAATCATTCACATTTGTTGACTGATAGATTATACTTAAACAGATGACCTAATATCTTAACCAGTCATTGGCATTTTAAAACTCTCATCTTCTAGTTTGAGAAGAAAAAACTTCTACTGAAGGAATTTCAGGCATCAGCCAGCAGGTACAGTGATGTTTTTGCCAAAGGGATGGGTGGTGGGGTCCTGAAAGTATTATAAATCTGGTTTAGATGTCCTCGGACCTGGGTGGGGGGGTGTCAGAAGGAAGGGTGCTGGGCCTCTCCCCAGGTGAGCCCCTACTCTCTTGGGAGGAAAAACAGGCTGGGCTGGTTCCAGCTGCTGGAGCTACTGAGGGAGAATGAGGCATCTTTTGTCCTCCGGTATCTGAAGCCTCCCCTTCCAAGATGGTCCACTGGGTATCTCCCCTCACCACCACTTTTCCTTTGTTCCCCTTCTTTTTTTTTTTTTTGAGATGGAGTCTTGCTCTGTTGCCCAGGCTGGAGTGCAGTGGCGTGATCTCGGCTCACTGCAACCTCTGCCTCCCAGGTTCAAGCAATTCTTGTGCCTCAGCCTCCCTAGTAGCTGGGACTACAGGTGCATGCCACCATGCCTGGCTAATTTTTGTATTTTTAGTAGAGACAGGGTTTCACCATATTGGCCAGGTTGGTCTTGAACTCCTGACCTCGTGATCCACCTGCTTCACCCTCCCAAAGTGCTGGGATTGCAGGCATGAGCCACCGTGCCCAGCTGTTCCCCTTCTTTCACATTCACCCCTTGCCTCAGAGCTTCCAGGAGCTTCTTTGTGTTTTCTGGCCTAGTGCTTCTTTAGGTGGCATTCAGTGAGATTTTCACATTCCAGCCTCCCTTGTCTGCCAACCTGGAAACCAATTTATGCTTCATGTGGCATTTTGGCCTCTCACATTTCCGACCACAAGATATGTGCTTAAATTGCAACTCTTCTTGAGTGGAGATTTTAGGATAGGGTCCCTTCCTAGCCCTGAGTAGATCCCCCTTCCTTCTTCCCCTTTTCCAGACTGGCAAATGCCTGGGTGGGTTGCATCTTGTAAGCAAACTTGTGCAAGCATAACTGACCCATGAATGGATGTGACCTCATTGTACCAGGTAGTAGCTATTGCTTTAACGCTCACTCTGGTCATATTTCGTCTTCACATAGCATATCATTTAAATGTTAGATGAAACACTATGTCCTTTGAGATTTAAATATAATTGAATCAAGACATTATCCCCTATTTTTGTAGAGATCCAGTTCTCACCCCAATATCCCAAGGGACTCATTTTCTCAGGGTCCTCTCCTACTGTAATATTTACCAACCTATTGATTTCACGTGAATCTCACCATTATGGCAGGTCTCTTCCCTTCATTTCTCCTGACAAGGAACTTAGTCACGTTCATGAATTTTTAAAAAGTATTATATATCCCCATGGCTTTATTTCCATGTCACGTCACTGGGGCAGTCTCTGACTACCCCTTTCAGAATTGCAACCAGAAAAAAACAAAGACAAAAATAAATAAATAAATAAATAAATAAATAAATAAATAAATAAATAAAATATATATATATATTTTTTGAGACGGAGTCTCACTCTGTCACTCAGGCTGGAGTTCAGTGGTGTGATCTCTGCTCACTGCAACCTCCACCTCCCGGGTTCAAGCAATTCTCCTGCCTCACCCTCTTAAGCAGCTGGGATTACAGGCGTGCACCACCATACCCTGCTAATTTTTGTATTTTTAGTACAGATGGGGTTTCACCATGTTGGCCAGGCTGGTCTCGAACTCCTGACCTCAAGTGATCCGCCTGCCTTGGCCTCCCAAAGTGCTGGGATTACAGGCATGAGCCACCAAGCCCGACTGAAAAGAGAATTTTAAAAAACAAAAATAAAACAAACAAAATACAAATAAAATAAAATTGCAATCAGATCCTCTCCCTCTGGAATTCCCAGTTCTCCTTCTGCTCTATTTTTTCCATAGCACTATCTTCTTCTGGCACACTATATAACTGACTTGTTTTTTTATATTTATTGACTATCTTCCCCCACTAGACTATAAACTCCACATGGGCGGGGCTTTTTGTTGGTTTAATCCACTACCAAACCCCCAGCACTTAAGACAGTACCTGACAGGCCGGGCGCAGTGGCTAACGCTTGTAATCCCAACACTTTGGGAGGCCGAGGCGGTTGGATCACCTGAGGTCGGGAGTTCAAGACCAGCCTGACCAACATGGAGAAACCCCATCTCTACTAAAAATACAAAATTAGCCGGGCATTGTGGCGCATTGCCTGTAATCCCAGCTACTTAGGAGGCTGAGGCAGGAGAATCACTTGTACCCGGGAGGCGGAGGTCGCGGTGAGCTGAGATTGCGCCACCGCACCCCAGCCTGGGAAACGAGCGAAACTCGTCTCAAAAAAAAAAAAAGACAGTACCTGACAAAAGAAGATGCTCAATAAATATTAGTTGACTGAATACACTTACATGAAGCTTTGTAGTATGGCAGATTTTGCTAAAAATGTCAGGTGATGGGCTGTCCACAGCCTTGTTACTCGTACTGTGTTCCTGCACCAACAGCAGCAGCATTATCTGGCAGCTTGTCGGCAAGGCAGCATCCCAGGCCTCACCCCAGACCTTCCGATCAGCATCTGCATTTCAACAAGACTCCCAGATGATTCACATGCGTATGAATGCTTGAAAAGCACTGGTCTAGGCCATGTGCAGTGGCTCACGCCTGAAATCCCAGCATTTTTAGGAGGCTGAGGTAGGAGGATCACTTGAGGCTAAGAATTCAAGACCAGCCTGGGCAACATAGTGAGACTCCTCATCTCCATTTCAAAAATAAAAATAATACAAAGAAAAAAGAAAAACACTGGTTTATATCACAACAATGCAAACAACTTAAACTTGGATCTTAGACATCCCCGTTCTTAAAAGGTTTTTTTCTTATATGTAAGAAATTGGTAACATTGCACTCCAGCCTGGGCAACAAGAGTGAAACTCTGTCTCAAAAAAAAAAAAAAAAAAAAAGAAAGAATATGTCTCCACTTCTACCCCTACAGAAGGCAGAAAAGACCACAAAAGGTTTGAGTTTTAAAGGACAAATTCTTGGTTTTGGTTTTTTTTTTCCATTCTTTTTTTTCTCCCTAAAGGACAAGTCCTTTCCTTTTTTTATATTAGTGTTGGGGAGAATGTCCCTGGCTTCCCTCCCTCTTCCCCACCTTCCCTCAGAGTGGGGGCTGGTCACGGACCCAGGCCACCATGTTAAAAGCTGCCGGGCCACCAGGAAGACCGGCAGCACAAGCCAGCCTTGCCTGTGATCTCCAGGGTGTTCTTACCGTAAGTGTGGAAGGTCCAGCCATGGCCACCTGCTCCAGTCTCACAGGCCTCTTTGCCAGTCGGGCTCATGAGACCCACCAGCTGCTGGGCTGGAAGCACATGTGCTTGACCGAGTTGTCTTCCCAGGATCTCGACAGCAGCCCTTCTGCCCCTGCATGGAGAAGTATCCAGTTCGATGCCTGTCAGGCAGCAACCCTTGCACTGGCATCGGCTGCCTCTATCTGTGCCCCCTGCTTGTCCCACTGCACAAATGAGAGAGTGAGGAGTCTCTGTCTCCACAGTAGGCCTGGCACCTCAGTGGAGCATGACGAACTTCAAAAACGGAGGCTCCAAAAGAGGCTGAACCAGCCCAGCCAAGGTAGGTGGACAAGAAAAAACTGTGAATGGCCGGGCGCGGTGGCTCACGCTTGTAATCCCGGCACTTTGGGAGGCCGAGGCGGGCGGATCACGAGGTCAGGAGATCGAGACCACGGTGAAACCCCGTCTCTACTAAAAATACAAAAAAAAAATTAGCCGGGCGTGGTGGCGGGTGCCTGTAGTCCCAGCTACTCGGAGAGGCTGAGGCAGGAGAATGGTGTGAACCTGGGAGGTGGAGCTTGCAGTGAGCCGAGACTGTGCCACTGCGCTCCGGCCTGGGCGACAGAGCGAGACTCTGTCTCAAAAAAAAAAAAAAAAAAAGAAAAAACTGTGAATGACTCCTCCCGAGAAATGGCTGGGGCCCTGGCCAATCTCTGCTGCTCACGTGAGGAGAGGACACCCTCCAGGCCTGCTCAACACCCATCAGCTGAGAAGCATGGATTCCCCTGGGAGAGCTCTAGCCAATTTGCAGAAAATTTGCCTGATTCTCTAAGCTAGGGAAGATTCTTTTCAAACTTTTTGTTTTTCTACCTCCCTGGCCATTTTCAACGCAAAAGGTCAGATTTCCCTTAAATGCACTCCATAGCTTTCCTTATTTGTGCAGAAAGAAGTGCACTCCTGCTCCTGAAGCTATCGCACAAATACCCTATGCTGGGACATCACAGCCACTTCACAGGTGAGGATCAAGGCGCTGCAGAAGGCACTGTAGGGGTAGAACCTGGCGTGGGAGTGGGAGCGGGGCCAAAGCTGGGTAATGAACTTTTCACTGACTAAAACTTAGAAAAATACTGAGTGATTTTTTTTTTTTTTTTTTGAGATGGAGTCTTGCTCTGTCCCCCAGGCTGCAATGGCGCGATCTCGGCTCACTGCAACTTCTGCCTCCAGTGTTCAAATGATTCTCCTATCCCAGCCTCCTAAGTAGCTGGGATTACAGGCGCAAACCACCATGCCCGGCTAATTTTTGTATGTTTAGTAGAGATGGGGTTTCACCATGATGGCCAGGCTGGTGTCAAACTCCTGACCTCAGGTGATCCACCTGCCTCAGCCCTTCAAAGTGCTAGGATTACAGGTGTGAGCCACTGCACCCAGCCATCAGTAATTTGTTTTACGAGTGGTTGGCTATCCAGGAGTTGGAATAACAGGTGGATTTTTCTTTCCTTCTCACATATTTGTATATTACCATAATTGTTAACAATGATTTACTTTTATGAAGAGCAAAAATAATTCTGGCAGCTCCCTTTGTACATGAAAACGTATCAAAGCCAAGCAATGTTGTAAGCTCCATTCTCAGAGCAGCACAGTCATTCCACAATCTCTAATAAGTCCTCCCCTTTTGTCATCCCTAACAATGTATTTCCAGCATTCCATAATACCCTCTATGCAGGCATTCCATACACACAGGCTTTTTTCGTCACACATCAAATATGACTACCTAATATTTGACAGGTGAAACTGTGTCTCTTTCAGCATGCCCAGAGAAATCTTTCTTTGCCTTAATTTTATTACATGATGAGACCTCTCCTTTCTGCCACTTTTGTTGTGCCAGAAGTGTTGCCAAAAAAAAGGGTCCTCATCCAGACCACAAGAGAGGGTTATTGGGTCTGGCACACAAAGGAACTCAAGGCAAGTCGCAGAGTGCGGTGAGAAGAGATGGTTTATTGCAAGCTACTGTTTCAGCCTAGAGTGTCTTCAGAAAGCAAGAGGAGGAATGCCTCTTCTAAGGTTTTGGGTTTTGGTTTTTTTTGTTTTTTGTTTTTTGCTTTTTTTTGACGAAGTTTCGCTGTTGTCGCCCAGGCTGGAGGGCAATGGCCGCAGTCTCAGCTCACTACAACCTCCGCCTCTCGAGTTCAAGTGATTCTCCTGCCTCAGCCTCCCGAGTAGCTGGAATTATAGGCGTGTGCCACCATGCCGGGCTAATTTTTGTATTTTTAGTAGAGACGGGGTTTCACCATGTCGGCCAGGCTGGTCTCAAACTACTGACTTCAAGTGATCCACCCGCTTCGGCCTCCCAAAGTGCTGGGATTACAGGGGTGAGCCACCACACCTGGCCTAAGGTTTTCTTATATAGGTTTCTTATCCATGTAAAAGCTAAGTTATGTCTACATGTGGGGACTGACAGCATGACATTTATTATGTTGCTGATTTAAAGAAAACCATCCTTGGCATTTTAGTGTGTAAGTACATCAAAGCTTGACTATAACCATCATAAAAGCATACATTGTTATGTGATATGGGGACATCAGGACATTCTGCTGTCATAGGTGTTTGTCTTTGCAGGCATTGTGAAGTTGCTTCCTGAGCTGTAGACATCTTATGACCATGGGTCATGACTGGCAAGGAACGTAACTGCTAGTTTTGTTGGTTTTTTGTTTGTTTGCTTGCTTGTTTGTTTTGAGACAGAGTCTTGCTCTTGTTGCCCAGGCTTGAGTGCAATGGCGCGATCTCAGCTCACTGCAACCTCTGCCTCCTGGGTTCAAGTGATTCTCCTGCCTCAGCCTCCCAAGTAGCTGGGATTATAGGCGCCTGCCACCACGCCTGGCTAATTTTTTGTATTTTTAGTAGAGACGGGGTTTCACCGTGTTGGCCAGGCTCCAGGCTGGTCTAGAACTCCTGACCTCAGGTGTTCCATCTGTGTCTGCCTCCCAAAGTGCTGGGATTACAGGCGTGAGCCACCATGCCCGGCCTACCTGCTAGTTTTAAGATGGAGTTGATTTATTTTTATTTTTATTTTTTTTGAGACAGAGTTTTGCTCTTGTTGCCCAGCCTGGAGTGCAATGGAACAATCTTGGCTCACTGCAACCTCTGTCTCCCAGGTTCCAGCGATTCTCCTGCCTCAGCCTCCCGAGTAGCTGGGATTACAGGAACCCGCCATCACACCTGGCTGATTTTTTTGTATTTTTAGTAGAGACGTGGTTTCATCATGTTGGCAGGCTGGTCTTGAACTCCTGACCTCAGGTGATCCACCTGCCTCAGCCCTCCCACACCCAGGAGGTCCCTGGAACCCCCATCTGTCCCTCTGCCCTGTGGCAATTTCACACATCCATGGCCAAGATCTGAAAACTATTGTTCTTAAGTCACTGCACAGACCCTGCTCTGGTGACATGGACAAAAGTGAACTGACAGCTGCCAGCAGTACCACCATGCCATAGCTCCAAACTGTTCGCTGTTCATCACCTACCTTAGCACAATCTGGATTTGGTATATTAAAAGTGGGCAGAGTGTCACTAGGGAATGCCTAAGAGGTAGTCGCACAAGGAGAAATTGGCAAAGTGGATTACTGCACATGAAGGAGTTTTCTCTTCAAAAAATGTTGTATCAGAACCACCCCATTTCCTCAGCCAAGCAGGTATGTATTTCCTTCTGTCTGTTTCTGCTGGAGAAGCTCGGTGGTCGAGTCAAACCCTCTGCAATGTGAAAGGCCTGACTGACCCCAGGGTGAGAGATCAAATTTTAAATACTATGGGTAACTGATTTGAGACACTGAAATACTAAACCCAGGAAAATGGGCCTCTGCTTGGATTTTACTGCTGTTGTTGTAGGGTTTTTGGTTTGGTTTGGTTTTTTGGAAAGGGAAAGGCCTCTCTGACCGATGTGCAGTTGCCTGAAAGGGAATGGACGGGGCATTGAATGGATGGGCATTGAATGGGCATTGAATGGATGAGAAAAATGAATGATGTTCTTGAGGTCTCTGAACATCAGGGCTTCCAACAAGTCTGAAATGAAGTTCCTCACACACTGGACAGGGTTGGCCCTTCTGAGTCACCATACCACTTCCCTGGGGCTCAGGCAGGGCCTGGAGACTGGCCAGCTTTGGTTGGAACACAGGCTAGGATGGGAAAGGTGTTTCAAGGGTTTTTGCCTAAAGAGGACAGGGCTCTGCCTGGACCCATCACCTGCTCATTGGTTCACTCAGCTGACGTGCACTGAGGTCTGCTCTGAATCCCTCCTGGTGCCTGTGGTTCCAGCTCTGTGGAGCCCACCGAGCCATCCTAGAGTGACCCACCTGCCTTTATCCTTCCCCTAGTCTTGTGAGCATCAGTAACAAACTCGGGTTAAATCCAAGGATCAAAATTTCCCTTTCCAACCCTTCTTCCCACCAAAGTTTCTCACCAAAGAGGACAACACTGTCAGCGCACCATTTCTGGGCCAAATCTCCATCATACCACAACTGGTGCCTCACTCCCACACTCAACCCCGTGCTGAATACTGCTGCTTTTTCATCCCTATCTGGCCCTCACGATCCTCCTATTAACAGCCAGGGCTCTGGCCCAAGTGGTTATCCCCATCCTCATCATCCCTGAATCCTCAGTCCAGCCCCTCCTCTCCCCTAAGCATTCAGCAGGATATCAGCTGCCAAACGCAACTGAAGCCCATGGCCACTCTCCTCCCTGCGGTTCTCCCTGCCTTCATTCCAAACCAGCCCCACAAATCCCACCTCAGGGAGAGTGCCTTTTGCAGCAAATACGTGCCAGGCCCTGAGCTGTGTAATGCACGTGTTCTGATTGAATCCTGTGAGGGGGATATCATGTGTTTTATAAAAGGGAAACAGGGGTTCGTGAAAGTTAAATAACTCAGCTAGTTAACAGCAGAACTGGAACTCGATGCTTCCATGGGCTAAGACAATAACTTCTTAACCACACACAGCATGCCTAACACTCTATAAAGAAGCTATGATTTCCCTTTCCCCTGCCCTACCAGATCACAAAATCCCAGATTCATTTGACTCCACATTGTTTATATGAAAGATGGATCTGCAGCTACATACATTTGTTAGATTTCTGTTCTGATACCCTCATTTCCTAGAGCTTGTCAAAATGCCTGGGTCTTGATGGTAGGAATGAGGGAGGGGAGAGAGAAGAGGGTAACAGGGCAGGAGGGTCTTGTCTTATTCTCTACATGATTTGGTCTCAAGGTAAGCGCAGCCAAAAGCTGGACCAGAGCTGATTCCAATCCACTCTGACCCCAGTTTGCCCCAGAACTGGTCCAGAATACGAGTTTCCAGGAAAAAAAACAGGAAAGTGTTTGCCTCGTTTTAGACAAAGAAGGTAGAGGCTGGGCTAGGTGCGGTGGCTCATGCCTGTAATCCCAACACTTTGGGAGGCCAAGGCAGGAGGATCGCTTGAGGCCAGGAGTTCAAGACCAGCCTGGGCAACATAACAAGACCCCATTGCTGTGAAGGAAGGAGAAGGGAAGGGAAGGGAGAGGGAAGGGATAGGGAAGGGAAGGGGAGGGGACGGAAGGGGAGGGGACGGAAGGGGAGGGGAGGGGAGGGAAGGGGAGGGGAGAGGAGGCGAGGGAAGGGGAGGGGAGGGGAGGCGAGGGGAGGGAAGGGAAGGGAAGGAGGGAGAGAGGGACTGGTGACACCTTTGATTCTCTCTCTGGAGCAACTTCAAACATGAAGTCAGCAAACATGCCAGCGATGTGGGAAACTAAACTTGAGTCAAAATCCTGCTTCTACTTCCCTAAATTCTTGAGTCTCTAGACCATCTCAAGGACCATCGCCAGCCCCTCTGCGGAACCCAGGCATGCCCGCCAACTGCCACGCTATCCTCTGCCTCTCCAGAGTCTCTTTCAGCTCCCCAAGGGTCAGAGCTCCTCTCTCTCACCTCCTACTCTCTGCCCCTTCTCCACCAGGCCCCACTCAGGTTCCTGGCCGCAAAGAGCCAACCTCATGCCCAAAGACTGAAAAAGAAATGTTTTAATAAATACAAAACTCTCCAATAATGACTCTGCTCAGCTCAGGGGCAGCAGGAGTGGAGTGTCGGGGGCCCTTGGTGCTGAGTGAGGATAAATTAAAAATCCCAACAAGCCAGTGACATTATGTACAGAAGGAAAGGAGTGGGGCTTCCAGGACAGAGGCCGAGGGTGGCAGGGCAGGATTTGGAGTGGCTGTGACCTCGGTCTGGCCCAGCTGCCTCTCCCCCTTGTGGAGCTGTGGTTCCCAGAGGTAGTGGGGGTGGGAGTAGAGGCAGGACAGAGGAGCAAAGGCACTGGGCTTCCCACAGGAGAATGCGAGAAGGTCCTCGATGCCACCCCTTCCCCAGCTCAGGCCCCATCCTCTTGGTCATGTGGCCCTCTGGCTGCTCCCTAAGAGCCTTCGGCTTCTTTCTCCAGCTCTGGATCAGTTCTGGTCTCTGGGGCTGCTGGAGACAGAAGGGAGGGAATGCTGGAGGAGGGGAGAGGGAGTGGAGAGGCACAGAGAGGCATGGAAGGCAGGGCAAAGCATCCCTGCCTTGGTCCCAGAAAGGTCAGCATTTTCTAAACAGGTCAGTGCACACAGCTGGGTGACCTTCATCTCGTTGCTTAATTCCTCTGAGCTTCAGAAATCTCATTTGTAAAGAAAAGGTCATAAATAACAATTCCACCAGGTTGCCGTGAGGGTGGATTGGAATGGCACTTGTGAGGCAGGCTGCACTGTTCCTGTACACAGTGAATGCTCCCTTCCCTGATCAGGAGTCCCACGGGCAGGTCAGCCCTCCACTCACAGCTGCTCACCCTGGACTCCCTCACTTACGCCGCTGGTGGGCCATGCAGCGGGAACAGCATCGACTCTCCTTCCCCGAGCCGCAGGACAGTGGCAGTGAACAGTCATCCCGCTCACAGTGAGGCACCCCTGCCTGGTACAAGACAGAGCAGACACTGAGTGTCCCCCAGAGGCACTGGGACACAGTGGCCTTCAGCGTCTTCAGGGACCTCCCTGGGAAGGTCTCCCTACTCCAGACCAGGCCCTCAGTACCCACCTCACACAAGCCTCTGCTCCCCACTTACCCCACATCGGCAGGTGATACAGCTCATCTCTCCAAAAGGGGGCACTGAGGGGTGCCAGCTCTGACTCTCTGGGAACCACTGCCCAGCAAAACGGCAGCCCCGGGGCCCATCAGCCTGCATGGGGTCCCCCAGCTGGGGGTGGGCCCCCGACCCCACTGTTGAGAGGGAAAGAGAAAGGGTCAGCCCAGGAAGACCAACAAAGTTTTATGAGTATTCTCTTTGAATACCCAGCACCTAGCAGTTTCTGGCACTTAGTAGGTGATAAATTTGGATGGGTGGGTGGGCAGATGAATGGATGGATGAAGGGATGGATGGATGGATAGATGGATGCATGGATGGATGGATGGATGGATGGATGGATGCATCAAGGGGTGGGTGGATGGATGCATCAATGGGTGGATGGTTGTATGGGTGGATAGATGGATGGATGGATGCATGCGTCAATGGGTGGATGGATGGATGGATGGATGGATGGATGGATGGATGGATGGAGCAGGAACCAGAACCCATCATACCCCACTAGTATATCACATTCTTTCCACTGCATTTAGAGTCCTGGCTCTAGGCTAGGCACAGAGCAGTGCTCAGTATAATGCTCAATTAACTTCCCCTCACCCAGGACAAAGCCTGCCTCAACCCAAAGGTGAGGCCTCAGTGCCCAGCCACCTCTCTCACCTGGACACTGTTTGCAGCAGTCGGTGGGGTTGACACGGACAGGCTGGGCACAGGCCAGCCGGGGACACTGCACCTTCTCACAGTGCACCTCTCCAGTGCCCCCCTGTAGGGATCCATTGAACAAGGAGTGTCAGGCAGGGGGCACATAAGCCTCCTGCCCACTCCCTCTCCTATTCCACACCTCAAATGCAGTCTCTCTGTGGCCTTTTACTCAGAGGCCCAGACTTGCTTTATAGACCTAAACTCAGCTCCTCATCGGAACCCTGCAAGGTAGGTGCCATCATATCTGCTTACAGGAGAGGAAAGTGAGGCTCAGGGACAGAAGGTGCCTAGGGTCATTGGCACCAGTTAGCTGGCAGAGCCAGAATCCACACCCAGGTCAGCCCTGTTCCTTTTCCCACAGGAAGCAGACTCTCAGAGCACAAGGGCCTTTTCTCATATCGTTTTGATCCTTGAGCCCTCCTCACCAAGGACGGGCCTTCCTCACCTGGCAGCCCCTCCCCATCTCTGCAGACCCCGCTGGGTTATGGCACCAGAGAAGATTGGGTGGCCATACCTTGCAGGTGCAGACAGCACACTTAATTAAGCCAAAGGGGGGCACAACGGGGTGCCACCGCGTACCCGCTGCCCGCCAGCTCCGGTCACCATCAAAATAGCAGCCTGGTGGGGAACAGGGCCCAGCAGCCATTAGTATGAGCTCATCAGCTGGGCCCACAACCAAGGCTTGAGCCTCAGGCCACCCCCACATAAGCCTAAGCCAAGGGCCCACTTGGGGGCCAGTAACACTAATGAGTCCTGTCAGGCATCGCTTGGAATCTGTGCCCCTCAGGCCACCCCCTATATACTCTTCCCTTCTTGTCCCCCTCCTGCTTCAACCTAATGGCTCCTCTGGGGCCTCCCACCCTGAACACACCCTTCCAGCTCACCCTCTCCTGGGTCCCGGCTCCTCAGCAGCCCTGGCAGGTCTCTGACATCTTGTTTCTCTGTGGAGCCAAAGAAATGGTGAAAGCAAAGGGTGACCGTCCTCCTTCCCTCCCCAGAGGACCTGTCCGCACTGCGCCGACTCCTCCCTCCACTCCCCTGCAGAGAACTCACCAGGGCAAACGGGGCAGCACTGGTCGGGAGCCTGCACCGGGTGTGGGCAGCTGGGCGGTGGGCACACCACCGGGTCACAGATCACCGTTCGTCTCTGCAGAGAGCAGCAGAGGCATTGACGGGAATGGCCAGGCCCCTTGATCCAGATCCCAGGACCCAGTGTGCCCTTCCAAGACCTCCTACCTGGCAGGTGCAGAGTGAGCAGAGAGGGTCGTAGTTGGGCGCCCAGCGAGCCCCGTGGGGGCGCTGCTGCCCCTCGAAGAAGCATGTATTGGGGTCTCGGGGCCGTCCAGGACCACCAGGTTTGGCGGGTGCTAGGGCCGGGAGACCAGGCACCACAGGCGGCGCAGCAGAGGCTGTATCTGGAGTCCCTGGTGCCCGCACCCCCTCAGCCCCGGCCGTCTCCAGGCGCAGTCCGCCCACCTCACATTGGTTGGCGATGTGCACCTGGGAGGAGAGGCCAATTGAGGCTGCGCTGGGGCTCCCCCTCGCATCTTTACCAGCAGCAGCTGGCCAGCCAGCGGGAGACACCTGGGCCCCCTGAGCGCTGCAGTGGCCCAGGAGGATGCCATTCGCTCCACAATCATCTCAGCTGCCAGGGATAGGGTGCTGGGCTGCCAGCCTCCTCATGTAGCTCATTCTCCCCACCAGCCGGGGGGTGTGATACGACCACCCCCAGGACTCGGAGACAGCAAGTGACTAGTGCAAGGGCACACAGTGCGCCTCCAACTCTGCACCCTCCCCACTGACCCCACTGCCCAGACTCCCCACCTACCTGCCCTCGGAGCTCCCCTCTGGGGCTACCCTTGGTGGTGATCAGCAGGGAGGCCATGCCTTTTGCCAGGTGCCGCAGCAGCTCCGGCTCCAGGTCCTTCACCACACCCTGGGCCTGCACATAGACAGGACAATGGATAGGAATAAGACACTTTAGGGCTGAGCCTACTGTCCCCACAGTAGGCTTCTTTACAGATGAAGAAACTGAGAGCCAGGGAGGTTAACTAAAGTCTTCATGGTAGCAAAGCCCATTGGCAATAGTGTGGAGCTTGGAAGCCAGGTCTCTCTGACTCCAAGTCCATAAGAACTCACCCCGCTTGAAGGGCTTAGTCCATCCCACCTACCCCCCTGAGGTCCAGGATATTACATACTATCCAAGACCCCCCACCAAAAAAAGACATAGAAAGGAGAATGAATAATAAAAAGCCGAGTCAAGCCCATGCCAGCTCTTTTTTTTTTTTTTTTTTTTTGAGACGGATTTTTGATCTTGTCGCCCAGGCTGGAGTGCAATGGCACGATCTCGGCTCACTGCAACCTCCGCCTCCCGGGTTCAAGGGATTCTCCTGCCTCAGCCTCCAGAGTAGCTGGGATTATAGGCACCCGCCACCACACCCGGCTAATTTTGTATTTTTAGTAGAGATGGGGTTTCTCCATGTTGGTCAGGCTAGTCTCGAGCTTCCTGCCTCAGGCGATCCACCCGCCTGGCCTCCCAAAGTGCTGGGATTACAGGTGTGAGCCACTACACCCGGCCTACAAATCACTGTTTAATTTATTTTATTTATGCCAGCTCTTCTATACCAGGCTGCCTGCTCTCTGCTTTCCCCACCACAGGCCCACACAGCCCTTCAAGCTAAAAAACAGAAATGTTCCAAGCTGCCGCCTACCATCACATCCTTACCTCTGAGCCATAGAATCCCTTCAGCAGCCGCCGAGGCCCTGGCGTGCCAGGAGGCCCCAGGAGGTGGGCAGTGACAGTGCCTTGTTCTGAGCCACCAAGCCCAGCCAGCAGCACTTCATAGTGCAGGTGACAGTGGGTATCCAGGGAGAGCCAGGCGTGCCCTGCTGCTTGGCTCCTCACAGGGGGTAGCACCAAGGCTCCTGCTAGGGGCACGGGCAGTGCTGGGTCCAGACAGAGGAGAGATGACAGGTGAGAAGGTGGCCTAGGGCAAGCCCTCAAACCCTGCATTCCCCAGCTCCCCAGCGCACATTCCAGGAGCTGAAAGGCACTGTCCATAGGTCCAGGGCCTGGAGAGCAGCAAGTTTTAGACCCTTGCACCTCGGCAACGGGAAGAGTCTGCCAACAGGGCCACCCTATATGTCCCCACCTTCAGATGGCAACAGGAGCTTAGGCACAAAGAAAGACACACCAGGCTCTGGCTGTCTGCCACCAGCCCTCAAATGTTCTAGGAAACCAAAGGGCAGACAGACCCCTAAGGACACTCACTGTCATGGCGGGCGCTATGACCACTGTAGGGCAGGGCAGCCACGTGCCCCCGAAGCTCTCCGTCTGGGAAGTCCTTGGTGCCCACGTTCAGGAAGAGCTCATTCTGCAGCAGCATATGAGCCCCTCGGGCACCCAGCCCAGGGCAGATACCCACGGCCTGGGGGCAGGGGAGGATAGGCCTTCTCAGCTCTCACACGAGCCCAAGGTTCTGAAGCCTTGGGCCATTTTGTGCCCCAACTCCACCCACACACACTTCCACACACCCGAAACACAGGATAAGGACCTGGCAGGCCCAGTTTCAAGGCCCTGCCCTGCCGCTTCCTAGCTATGTAACAACCGTGAAGAGTAACTTAACTTCTCCAAGCCTTCACTTCCTCATCTATAAAATGGATACTGTGAAAGCCAAAAAATATGTAAGGCCACCAATGCAGCACTTAGCACATGGAAAGGCCCTGTAAGTAGCAACCATTGCCATTACATTTACTACTATGCAGCCTGTGGCACTGTTCTCCAGGTCCAATGCTCCCATTTGACTGTGAGCTTGCTAAGCACAGGGGCCACATCTGATTTGCTTTGTACCCTAGTCCCTAGTCTGGGGCTCACTAAAAATGTCAAATCAGGCCAGGCATGGTGGCTCACGCCTGTAATCCCAGCACTTTGGGAGGCCGAGGTGGGCGGACCATGAGGTCAAGAGATCGAGACCATCCTGGCCAACATGGTGAAACCCTGTCTCTACTAAAAATACAGAAATTAGCTGGGTGTGGTGGTGTGCCCCTGTGGTCCCACCTACTCAGGAGGCTGAGGCAGGAGAATCGCTTGAACCCAGGAGGCAGAGGCTGCAGTGAGCCGAGATCATACCACTGCACTCCAGCCTGGCGACAGAGCAAGACTCCATCTCAAAAAAAAAAAAAAAAAAAGAAAGAAAAAAAGTCAAATGAATAAATGAATGAGTGGGAGAACCCATGAGTGAGTGGATGATAATGAACATCCCTGCTCATCCAACCTGGCTTCCCACAGCCCATGCATTGGACCCTGGGATCCAGCTCCACCTGGAGCCCTCACCGTGTGTCCTCCTGGCTGGAGTCCAGCCATGTGGCACAGGACAGTGCGCTGATCCCTCCGCTGAGGCTTGGTCTCCAGTGTCATGGCTACCACCTCACTGCTTGTCCCTACCACTTGCACCTGATGGGCAGGGATGGAGGAGGGCAAAGTGGAGAGGCAGTAAAGGCCTGGGGCCTGCTGCCCACCCCACCCCTCCCCCACCTTCTGCAGCCCCTGGCTCTTACCTGATAGATCAGGGAGCCATTTCCTAGCAGCGTGAGGCTGGCCGAGCCGGCAGCACCCGTCTGGACTGGGATCAGGGCATCAGCCCCACAAAGGACACTTTGCAGGACTACGGGGGGGCAAGACAGGTGAGGCTAGGTTTACTCCATGGCTGCTTGCACCCCCAGTCCTCAGGATCTCTCCCATACCCACTCTTGCCCCTTCCCTGGCACGTGTCTGTGCCTCTCAGTTGTGCATGCCCAGGGCACCAGCCCCCCCCCACCCCGCCTCACCATCGCAGCTCTTCCTGGCAGCAATGTGTCCACTGATGCGCAGCCCTGGCCTGTCTGCCCTCTCCAGGGCCATCTGCAGCTCCCCCAGCACCAGCCAGTCCATCTCCTGGACTGTCAGGTTGGGCAGCACCTCAGCAAAGCCTGGTTCCTGGGAACAGAGCAGGGTGTGATGGGCAACAGCAAGAGGCCAAGACAGGTGGCAGCAAGAGCCAGATCCCCACTCACCTGGGCTGAGACATTGGCCTGAAGTTCTCGCAGTAGCTGCCCCTGGTGTAGAATCTGGAGCCTCAAGGGAACCTGGGTTAGTCCTGCAAGGCCGCACATGTGGGCCTTTCTGAGACAGGTGCTCTCCCTAACCTTCTCACATGTTTTGCCCCCATCCCACTTACCCCCACTCCTGGGTTCCAGCAGCCCTCGGAAGAGCAGCAAAAAATGCAAGGAGTCCTCTGTGTCACTGAGAGTGAGCAGGGTGATGCCCCCTATGCCCTGCTGTGGGGGGCCTTCTAGAGTCAGGATGGCACTGAAGGTCTCTGGGGAAGGGATGATGATGAGAGCCCGTCAGAAACCACCCCCCTCCCCTTTCCTGGGGGATAGAGAAGACTCAGAACTTCACGCCCGGGGGGCTCTTTGCTGCCTACCTGCAGCCAGGGCCCGGTGCCGGATGAGAGGCCCCCAGACCTCCCCTGAAGGGTGAGTGAGTGTCACAAGTGCCACATGCAGCTGTTCTGCCCTAAGGAGCCGCAGAGACAACCGAGGCACTGCCCGCCACACCCCACAGACCTGGAGCAGAGAGACAAGAAGGCCCTCTGCTCAGACACTGTGCAGGCTAGGCCAATTAGGAGGCCCAGGCAGGCCTGATGAAAAAGGAACATGGAAAGGAACCTCCAGGGTGCCCTAGGAAGCTTAAGAAAGAATGCTGGAGCCAGATGCTTGGGTTCCAGTCCTGGCTGCACCACTTACTAGCTGTGTGACCTTGAACAAATCACATTATCCTACTGAGCCTCAGTTCCCCCTTCTGTAAAATGGGCGTCATAATGTCAGCGCCTTCCTCCCACTGGGCTGTGGTGAGGACCACAGGAGGCAATGCAGAGCATGCTCTCAGCACAGTGCCCAGACTGAACAAGTGCTCATAAATGGCATCATCTCACCAGGCCATCTTGGGTGGGGGCTGCAGGGTGCTCAAACAGGACACTGCCATTGGAGTCTGAGAAGCGGACCCTGGTAGGGCGGTCCAGCCTGAGAATGAGAGGTCGGGTGAGGCCAGACTGAGCCAAAAGCAGCCCCTCCCAGCTCTCCCAGTTTCCCTCCCGGCCTGGCAGCTGACCCCTCCTTGCTCCTTCCCCTTTCTCACCGCCTGTAGGAGATGGAGAAGCGGAGGCTAGAGCGCAGCAGCGAGACTCGGGCTCGTGCCACCGCCTGCGACCTCGGCCCTGTCAGCAGCGCCACGAAGTCTGGGACAGGAGGAAGATGGCCTGAGCACTGTCAAACGCCGCTTTGGTGGCCCAGCCGCAACCACAACCCCGCTGTTCGCCGGCCCCCTACCCGTGTGGCCGTCACCACGGGCCCGCTCCTCAGCGCCTGGCTCCCCGCGGTCGCTATAACTGCGATGCTCCGGGTCCCGCGGATACTCGAAGGACAGGCCGCTCGGCTGCCGCTCCGAACTGCTGCGCTCTGCGGGGAGGTGGGGTAAGAACACAGGCTTCAGCTGGCCATGGGAAGAGCCAGTCCGACGCCCCATCCAAGTGGCCCGGGACCTAGTATCGTGGCCCTGCCTCCCTCCCTGCAGGGCGGAGCAAGCCTTACCCTGGGGGCAGGACTGGCAGCAGTGTCCCGGCAGCTGCCGCGGCTGCCCACAGGCCAGGGTTGGGCACTCTGGTTTGATGTTCTTGCAGCTGACCCTGCCAGGGCCCCTGGTACGGCGACCCCACTGAGGCTGCTCCCGGAAAAAGCGGGAAACCCAAGTGAGTGCAAGATGCCAACTGATGAGACCCCCCCAGGCAAGGATGTCCCGCAGAGTCAGCCAGCTCTGCCACTTACAAGCTGCGTGACCCTAGACAAGCTACTTCATCTCTCTGGGCCTCAAGGTCCCTGTCTGGAAAATGGGGATAATAATACTCTCTATCTAGCAAGGCTGCCATGAGAGTTAGATGAGCAAGGAAAGAAACGGAGTTGGCACAGAGCCGTACACAGAGTGGGCGATCAGTAACAGCACCTAAGACTTGAAGGGGCTGATTCCCCTTCCTCCACCAGAAAAATATCCCCAACATCTGCCGACTGGGCTCCTTCTCAGCAGCTCCGAATCCACTCCGATGCCCGCGCGACCCGGCGCTCCCCACCCGCCAGGGCCCGGGCCGGCCGCGGGGTGCACTCACCGCCTCGCAGGCGCACAGCACGCAGCGCATCACCCCGAAGGGCTCCCCCAGGTCCGGGTGCCACGTCTCGTCCAAGGCATAGACCTTCCCGCCGAAGGAGCAACCTGCGGGAACGGGCTTGGCTGGAGGCCGCTGCCCAGCTCGCGCCGTGTGCCGCCCCGGGGACTGCCCGCGGGTCCCGGGTCCCGGGCACCGCGCCCTTCAGCCCCCGCCCACCCTCCGGGCCGCCCGCCGCGCCGAGCCACCTGCGCCCCGCGCCCCCTCCGGGCTGGCGCGGACTCGCCCCGAGCCCGACTCCCCGCCCGCGCCTCCCCGGGGCGCCCACCTACCTGCCGCTCCCCGAACGGGCAGCGGCTCCTTCTCGGAACGGATGGGCAGCGCGGGGGGCTCGGGGCCGGCGCCGCGGGCCGGCCAGGAGCCGAGCAGCAGCAGCCCGAAGAGCAGCAGCGGGGCCGGCGGGGCCGGGAGGCTCGGCATGACGCGAACGGGACAGCTGGGGAGGCGGGAGGGAGGAGGGCGCGGGAGCGGGCGGAGGGAGGGAGGCGGGAGTGCGGAGGGCGGAGGGCCGGGCCGGGGGCGGTGCGGCGGGAGGGGGCCGGGGCCGGGGCCGGGGCAGTGCCGCAAGGGGCTCGTCGGGCGGCCGCAGAGTCGGCGCCGGGCCGGGCGGGGCGGGAGGAGCGGCCGGGAGGAGCGCGGGCGGGCGGGCGCTGACCCGGGCCGTACGCGGCTCTACTGCCCCGGGCGCCGGCTCCGGCCCGTTTTATGCCCCGCGCCCGACGCCCCGGCCGGGGGCCTCCTCCTCAGCAAACGGGGCGGCGGCGGCAGCTCGGCGAGGGGCCGGGCTGAGCCCGGGGGGTCCGGCCCAGCAGCAGCGGCCCGGATCGCGGGTGGGGGAGGGGAGGGAGGGGCTGGGACCGGGCAGGGGAGGAGAGAGGGGCGGGAGGGGAAGGGGGAGCGGGGGAGGGGGAGGGGAGGGACCAGGGGGCGCGAAGAGGGGGAGGAGAGGCGGGCCCGGAGCCCCCCGCTGCTGGCGGCCACAGGGCGGCTGGACCAGGAGGTCGGTGTCCAGCCCAGGACGGGAGCCACAGGCTAGGGAGGGGCAGAGGCTAGGCCTGAGGCCTGGACCGCTCAGTGAGCGAGGACCCGGTTCCGCTCGAAGGATGAATACTTGTCTTTAAAGATGACAACCTACAGGAAAGGCCCATTAGCCGATCTCCCCCTGCCTGGGCCCACATCGCCCCCCAAACCCTCACCACCCTCTCTCACTGCCTAGCCTGCCTCCCTACCTCCTCTCTGAGGTCGCTCCTCATTCTTGTGTTACCCAGGACAGGGACCTAGCCAGAAACCGGCAGCATTCCCCCTTCTGTGCAGTGACAGTATCTCCCTCTCATTGTAACTTATCCTCAGGTCCATTCGACAGTCCCCTCTTGCTTTCTCACCCCCTTCCTTCACCCAAGGGACCCTCTGCCTCTCCAGCCCACTCCCAGCCTCCTTTCTCTTGGTTCCGTGGTCATGCCTGCCTCCCTGTCTCTGCCTCCCACACACACCCACTATCCTCCCAGCTATCCCAGCACCCTCCTTCCTAATCTTGGGAGACATCTCGTCTGGGCTGGACGGGAAAATTCCAGGATCTAGGCCACACTTCTCAGCAGACATGCCCATCCTTGGGGAGGAGGAACAGGAGAGAGCCTGAGGAAGTTCTGGGGGACAGGGGGGATGATGGGATCAAGGTCAGGCCAGGAAGCCCCTGAGGACAGAGACTGTGGGGAGACTGGGACTGGGAAGAAAGCAAAGGAGCTAGAGCCAGGGCCAAAGGAAAAGGGGGGCCAGCCGGGAGGTATTTGCGGGGGAGGTCCAGCAGCTGTCTTTCCTAAGACGGGGACACATGGGCCTGGTTATTCCTCTTGTCACATGTGGAACGGTAGGAGATGGAAGAGGGAGACAGAACAAGCAAAGAAGGGCCCTGGGCACAGAGATCTGTGTGTGTAGCCGTCCAAGCCCCTGGACCCTATTAGACAAGCACCTAAGCTCAGGCTTAACCCAGTGCACGCGTGCGCACATACATGTGCCCCGCACCTGACAGTCCTCTCAACCCGTCCAAACCCTTTCCCCATAACACCAACCCATAACAGGAGATTTCTCTCATGTGGGCAATATCCGTATTCCCACGTCGAAAGGGGGAATGACAAGACAGGACTCTCTAGGGGTTTATAGAAAGAAAAGCAGGAAAGCAAGCGTCCTGTTGGATTTCAGCAGCAGGTGTGATGTCCAGGGAAAAGAAATTTGGATAGCCAGGAGGTGAAAACCCCACCAATCTTAAACAAGACCTCTGTGCTTCTTCCCCAGCGACACAAATGTCCTGCCAGATTCCTCCTGGAAAAAAACTTCTGCTCCTGTCCCCCTCCAGGTCCCAGGTTGCCCATGTCCAGGAAAAGATGGATCCCCCTATCCAAATCTTCTCCGTGGTGTGTGTGGGTGGAGGAGTGGACCCTGGTCCAGGCAGGAGCTCCAGGGAAGAGAAGGCGTCACTTCCGGGGGCCTTCACCAGTGTCTGGTGGCTCCCTTCTCTGATTGGGCAGAAGTGGCCCAGGCAGGCGTATGACCTGCTGCTGTGGAGGGGCTGTGCCCCACCGCCACATGTCTTCCTACCCATCTGCTCCCCAGAGGGCTGCCTGCTGTGCACTTGGGTCCTGGAGCCCTTCTCCACCCGGTGAGTGGCCAGCAGGCTGTGGGGTTATGTGAGGGTAGAAAGGACAGCAAAGAGAAATGGGCTCCCAGCTGGGGGAGGGGCAGGCAAACTGGAACCTACAGGCACTGACCTTTGTCGAGAAGAGTGTAGCCTTCCCAGAATGGGAGGAGCAGGGCAGAGCAGAGGTAGGGGGTGGGGTGCTGGTTTCTGAGGGACTGATCACTTACTTGGTGGAATACAGCACAGCCCTGGCTGGCTCTAAGGAAAGGGGACATGAGCCCAGGGAGAAAATAAGAGAGGGAGCTGCACTTAGGGCTTAGCAAACATAGTAGTAAGATGGACACAGCCCCAATCCCCATTCTTAGCTGGTCATTCCTTGTTAGCTTAAGGTTCTGAATCTGGCGCTGGGGAAGCTGGGCCAGGCAAGCCAGGGCACAAGGAGAGGGTAATGGGAGGAGGGCCCACTCATGTTGACAGACCTACAGGAAATCCCAATATTGAATCAGGTGCAAGCCTCTTTGCACAACTTGTGAAAGGAGGAGGAAGCCATGTGGGGGGTCCTGTGAAGGAACCGGAAGGGGTTCTGCCAAGGGGGCAGGGAGGCAGGAGTGAGCTATGAGACAGATATGTTAGTGGGCGCCTAAGACAAGGTAAGCCCCTAAGGTGGGCATCACCCAGCAGGTGCCCATTCCTGGGCAGCTGGTCTCAGGAAGGAAGTCCCAGGACTGTTAGCCCATCTCTTGGCCTCAGATAATGGAGTATTTCAGAACTTGGAGTCCAAAGAAAAGCTCCAGAGGTTTTATGTGTGGGGGTAAATAGGGAAAGAATAGAGGTTAATTTCTCCCATACCACCTTTTAATTCTGACCTCCAGTGGTCCCAGTTACAGCTTTGTGCAGTTCCCCTCCCCAGCCCCACTCCCCACTGCAGAAGTTACCCCTCAACATATTATGCCTGTTTGCCAGTTCCTCACCCAGGCCCTGCATCCTATTTTCTCCAGGCTGAAGCCACAATACTTTCCTTCTCTATCCCCATCCCAGATTTTCTCTGACCTAACAACCAAGGTTGCTCAGAATTTAAGGCTAATCAAGATATGTGTGTACACATATCATGTCCTGCTGTTCTCAGCAGGGGTAGGTGGCACCAAATCCATGTCAGATTCACTGAGGAGTCCTGACAAAAAGGAGACACCATATGCTTTCTTTTTTTTTCTTTCTTTCTTTTTTTTTTTTTTTTTTTGAGACGGAGTTTCACTCTTATTGCCCAGGCTGGAGTGCAATGGTGCGATCTCGGCTCACCACAACCTCCACCTCCCAGGTACAAGAGATTCTCCTGTCCCAGCCTCCCAAGTAGCTCGGATTACAGGCATGCACCACCATGCCCTGCTAGTTTTTTTGTATTTAGGAGAGACGGGGTTTCACCATGTTAGTCAGGCTGGTGGCAAACTCCTGACCTCAGGTGATCCACCCGCCTTGGACTCCCAAAGTGCTGGGATTACAGGCGTGAGCCACTGCACCCAGCACACCATATGCTTTCATCACAAGAAAATGTGAGAGAAGTCAGGGCTTTGGCAGTTCCAGGCTGGTCAGCATCTCAAGCCTTCCCCAGCATCTGTTCACCCTGCCAGGCAGTCTCTTCCTAGAAACTTGGTTAAATGTTCACTCTTCTTGCTACTTTCAGGATAGATTCCTCATCCTTGGCCCGCCTTTGCCCCACCCTACTCTGCCCAGAAGTGCAAGATCCCAAGCCGCCTCCATGGCCTCAGGAAGGATTCAGGGGAGAGGCCCCAAACAGGGAGCCACGCCAGCCAGACACCCCGGCCAGAATGGAGCTGACTGGTGAGAACACACTTGAGGGGCTAGGGCCATATGGAAACATGACAGAAGGGGAGAGAGAAAGGAGACACGCTGCAGGGGGCAGGAAGCTGGGGGAACCCATTCTCCCAAAAATAAGGGGTCTGAGGGGTGGATTCCCTGGATTTCGGGTCTGGGTCCTGAATGGGAATTCCTGGAATACCAGCTGACAAAGATTTCCTCCTCATCTTTCAACCTCACCTCTCCTCATCTAAGAATTGCTCCTCGTGGTCATGCTTCTCCTAACTGCGAGGCTAACTCTGTCCAGCCCGGCTCCTCCTGCTTGTGACCTCCGAGTCCTCAGTAAACTGCTTCGTGACTCCCATGTCCTTCACAGCAGACTGGTGAGAACTCCCAACATTATCCCCTTTATCCGCGTAACTGGTAAGACACTCATACTCCCAGGAAGACACCATCACTTCCTCTAACTCCTTGACCCAATGACTATTCTTCCCATATTGTCACGACCTACTGATCACACTCCCTGACAAGGATTATTCTTCGCAATACAGCCCTCATTTAAAAGCTCTCGTCTAGAGGTAGTACTTATGGAGGACTAGCATGCTTATTAGGCTACCATAGCCCTCTCTATTTCAGCTCCCTTCTCCCCCCACCAATCTTTTTCAACAGAGCCAGTGCCCAGAGGTTAACCCTTTGCCCACACCTGTCCTGCTGCCTGCTGTGGACTTTAGCTTGGGAGAATGGAAAACCCAGATGGTAAGAAAGCCGTCCCTAACCTTGGCTTCCCTAAGTCCTGTCTTCAGTTTCCCGCTGCTTCCCATGGATTCTCCAACATTCTTGAGCTTTTTAAAAATATCTCACCTTCAGCTTGGCCATCCTAACCCAATCTACATTCACCTATGATGATAGCCTGTGGATAAGATGATGGCTTGCAGGTCCAATATGTGAATAGATTTGAAGCTGAACACCATGAAAAGCTGGAGAGAAATCGCTCATGGCCATGCCTTTGACCTATTCCTGCTCAATCTTCTTAAATTGGCATGAAGAAGTAAGACTCATATGTCATCCACAGATGACACAAAGCTGGGAAGTACCACTAAAATAACAAAAGACTGAACCAAGATTCAAATCACTGAAAGACTAGGTCAAAAACAAGGTGAAATAACAGAGATATAAATTTCTACATGTGGGCCGGGGGCTCACGCCTGTAATCCCAGCACTTTGGGAGGCCGAAGCAGGCGGATCACCTGAGGGCAGGAGTTTGAGAGCAACCTGGCCAACATGGTGAAACCCTGTCTCTACTAAAAATACAAAATTAGCTGGGCATGGTAGTGCATGCCTGTAATCCCAGCTACTCAGGAGGCTGTGGCAGGAGAATCGCTTGAACCAAGGAGGTGGAGATTGTAGTGAGCCGAGATCGTGCCAACGCACTCCAGCCTGGGTGACAAGAGCAAAACTCCGTCTCAAAAAGAAAAGAAAAATTCTACATTTGTAAATTAATGAGTAAAGTCCTATTCCAGCTTTCAGGCCACAATGCCCTGCTTCCATCCTTTAAGCCTCTGGCCCTAGCACTTCCTATGAAAAGGATCTGAGAGAATTAAATTGCCCCCAAACTTACCATGTAACATTACTGAAGCAGCTATTCTTAAAGCTAGTAATCCTTGTCTGTTTGGTGTTTAGCATCCCCATTGTGGAAATGCTCGTACAGAACTCTATTCCAAGTGGACTACACTTAAATATACTGGCCTGAACACCGGACATTCCCCTGAAGACATATGCTAATTTATTAAGAGGGACCATATTAAACTAACGTGTCTAGAAAGCAGCAGCCTGAACAGAAAGAGACTAGAAGCATGTTTTATGAGCAATAGTTTAAAATCTATCCTCAAGAACCCCAGCATCCCTTCTTCCCTCAGGACTGAGTCAGGGAAGAAGGGCAGTTCCTATGGGTCCCTTCTAGTCCTTTCTTTTCATCCTTATGATCATTATGATAGAGTCTCATATCTACATTTAGTTTATTTATTATTATTTATTATTTGAGACGGAGTCTCACTTTATCCCAGACTGGAGTGCAGTGGCATGATCTCAACTCACTGCAACCTCAGCCTCCCAGATTCAAGCAATTCTCCTTCCTCAGTCGCCCAAGTAGCTGGGATTACAGTTGCCCACCACCATGCCCAGCTAATTTTTGTATTTTTGGTAGAGATGGGGTTTCACCATGTTGGCCATGTGCTAGGAACTCCTGACCTCAGGTGATCCACCTGCCTCAGCCTCCCAAAGTGCTGGGATTACAGGCGTGAGCCACTGCACCCAGGCTTCATTCAGTTTAAAAATCAAATGATCCTAAGGTTTTGCAGCAGAAAGAGTAAATTTGCAGCACTCGAACCAAGAGGTAAAAGCTATAACAGGGCAGATTTCAGCAAGGTAAGAAAAAAAGGAGCTGTTCTCACTGAAACCAAGTGTAAGACCAGGCTGGACTAGCAGACACTGGAGTTTTTGAAGCAGAGGCTGATGACCAGCTGTCGGGAGACTGTGAAGGAATTCCTGCCCTGGGTGGGACCTTGGTCCTGTCCAGTTCTCAGCCTGTATGATTCACTCTGCTGGCTACTCCTACAGGCTCCCCACCCGCTATTAGTGTGCCCTTTGAGGCAGTGCGCTTCTCTCTTCCATCTCTTTCTCAGGAGGAGACCAAGGCACAGGACATTCTGGGAGCAGTGACCCTTCTGCTGGAGGGAGTGATGGCAGCACGGGGACAACTGGGACCCACTTGCCTCTCATCCCTCCTGGGGCAGCTTTCTGGACAGGTCCGTCTCCTCCTTGGGGCCCTGCAGAGCCTCCTTGGAACCCAGGTAAGTCCCCAGTCAAGGGATCTGTAGAAACTGTTCTTTTCTGACTCAGTCCCCCTAGAAGACCTGAGGGAAGAAGGGGTCTTCCAGGGAGCTCAAGGGCAGGAGAGTTGATCTACTAAGCGTGCTCCCTGCCAGCCACAATGCCTGGGTGCTGGTATCCTGTCTTTCCTACTTAGACAAGGGAGGCCTGAGATCCGGCCCTGGTGTTTGGCCTCAGGACCATCCTCTGCCTTCAGCTTCCTCCACAGGGCAGGACCACAGCTCACAAGGACCCCAATGCCATCTTCCTGAGCTTCCAACACCTGCTCCGAGGAAAGGTGCGTTTCCTGATGCTTGTAGGAGGGTCCACCCTCTGCGTCAGGCGGGCCCCACCCACCACAGCTGTCCCCAGCAGAACCTCTCTAGTCCTCACACTGAACGAGCTCCCAAACAGGACTTCTGGATTGTTGGAGACAAATTTCACTGCCTCAGCCAGAACTACTGGCTCTGGGCTTCTGAAGCGGCAGCAGGGATTCAGAGCCAAGATTCCTGGTCTGCTGAACCAAACCTCCAGGTCCCCGGACCAAATCCCCGGATACCTGAACAGGATACACGAACTCTTGAATGGAACTCGTGGACTCTTTCCTGGACCCTCACACAGGACCTTAGGAGCCCCGGATATTTCCCCAGGAACATCAGACACAGGCTCCCTGCCGCCCAACCTCCAGCCTGGATATTCTCCTTCCCCAACCCATCCCCCTACTGGACAGTATACGCTCTTCCCTCTTCCACCCACCTTGCCCACCCCTGTGGTCCAGCTCCACCCCCTGCTTCCTGACCCTTCTGCTCCAATGCCCACCCCTACCAGCCCTCTTCTAAACACATCCTACACCCACTCCCAGAATCTGTCTCAGGAAGGGTAAGGTTCTCAGACACTGCCGACATCAGCATTGTCTCACGTACAGCTCCCTTCCCTGCAGGGAGCCCCTGGGAGACAACTGGACAAGATTTCCTACTTTCTCCTGAAACCCAAAGCCCTGGTAAAAGGGATACGCACGACTGAAAAGGGAATCATTTTTCACTGTACATTATAAACCTTCAGAAGCTATTTTTTTAAGCTATCGGCAATACTCATCAGAGCAGCTAGCTCTTTGGTCTATTTTCTGCAGAAATTTGCAACTCACTGATTCTCTGTATGCTCTTTTTCTATGATAATTCTGCAAAGGCCTGGGCTGGCCTGGCATTTGAACAGAGGGAGAGACTAACCTTGCGTCAGAAAACAGAGAAAGGGTAATTTCCTTTGCTTCAAATTCAAGGCCTTCCAACGCCCCCATCCCCTTTACTATCATTCTCAGTGGGACTCTGATCCCATATTCTTAACAGATCTTTACTCGTGAGAAATGAATAAGCTGTCTCTCAGAAACGCTGTCCCTATACAATAGGCAAAACTGAGACTGTATAAGGAATAAATGAGAGCACCCAAAAGCTCCCTAAAAAGCAAGGGAAAGATGTTCTTCGAGGGTGGCAATAGATCCCCCTCACCCTGCCACCTCCAACAAAAAAGCTAACAGGAAGCCTTGGAGAGCCTCACACCCCAGGTAAGGCTGTGTAGACAGTTCAGTAAAGACAGAATCTGGATGTGGCAGCTGAGCAAACAGCTGGAGCTTTGGCAGCTCAGCAGGAGGCTTTGCCAGGCATGGATGCCTGCCTCCCTCCTGTGGAGGTCAGGGGGAAGTGCAGGAAGTGGCATGAGTCAGGCTCCTTGAGCTCACACAGCAGGAGAACAAGTACAAGTCAAGTACAAGTTGAAGGCTCATTTCCCAGTTCCCACAAATGCATCTAAAAAGCAGCTCTGTGTGACCACCATAAACTCTGCTAGAGGATCTCTAAAAAGGAGTCAGGCTTATGGGGCTTTGCAAATAAGTGCTGCCTTGGTGCTCAGGAAAAGGAGGTTTATGTTACACAAAAACACAAATTCCACTGCAAAAGTCAACTTGCTACCTCCAGAGGTTCCTGTAGGAAAACTAGTGGAAGCTTTTTCCTCTCCCCCATCCCTGAGGAAGGAAAGGCTACCACGGAGGTAGAGGAGCCAGGAACCCAGAAACATAAACACTGCCACAAATACCCCAGGGTCACCAAAGGCATTCCAAAGCAGCAGAATGAAAGGCAATGTGCTAGGAACCTCGTATACTTTACTTTTCGTAACATTCACACAACTCTGTAAGGTAGGTATTATCTTTTCTGTTTTAGAGATGAGGAAACTGAGGCTCAGAGAAGCCAGGTGAGTTATCAGTGGTTGCACACCCTGTGGGCAGGAGAAGAAACACCCTAGTCTGACCTCACTCTAGGGTCCATACTCTCCCCAGTGTGGTACACTGTCCTATATGTCATTTAATGATTCTATTTACTGGGAAAGACATACAAGTCCTTAAGGAGTAACAATTAGAGTTTTGATGCCAGGCGCGGTGGCTCACGCCTGTAATCCCAGCACTTTGGGAGGCCAAGGCAAGCGGATCACGAGGTCAGGAGATCAAGACCATCCTGGCTAACACGGTGAAACCCCGCCTCTACTAAAAATATGAAAAATTAGCCAAGTGTGGTGGCACGCGCCTGTAGTCTTGAACCCTGGAGACGGAGGTTGCAGTGAGCCAAGATCGCGCCACTGCACTCCAGCCTGGGCAACAGAGTGAGACTCCATCTCAAAAAAAAAAAAAAAAAGTTCTGAGTAGAAAACCAAAGTTCTTGGTGGAGGTGACCAATTTAGACATCTCCCCATGTCCCTCTCTCCCTTCACAGACAGAATAGTTTTCCTAGAGAAGGAAGCAACAAATGCCCAAAGCTCAAAAATGTTGTCCAAATCTCAAATGCTGTCAGTTTCTGCATGGAAGAGAAGTAGTTCATTCATACTACAAATTCCAGCATGCAGTCAAGGGAATGTTAAGTGGAAACTAACTTACTGACATACTGAGCTAGGTTAAATTTAATAATCAAATGAAACACTTTATAGCACATGAAAGTGCCAGCACCTAGGACAGGATACACCAATGGGACCAGAGAATGAGGGGTTCCCAGCACAGACAGATGAGAGACAAGTATGGCAAAACTGCGGCCGGGCGCGCTCACGCTTGTAATCCCAGCACTTTGGGAGGCCGAGGTGGGCGGATCACGAGGTCAGGAGATCGAGACCGCGGTGAAACCTCGTCTCTACTAAAAAATACAAAAAAATTAGCCAGGCGTGGTGGCGGGCACCTGTAGTCCCAGCTACTCGGAGAGGCTGAGGCAGGAGAATGGCGTGAACCCGGGAGGCGGAGCTTGCAGTGAGCCGAGATTGCACCACTGCACTCTAGCCTGGGCGACAGAGCAAGACTCTGTCTCAAGAAAAAAAAAAAAAAAAAAAGAATGGCAAAACTGCAGGGCCAGGTATGGTGGCTCACACCTGTAATCCCAGCACTTTGGGAGGAGGCCAAGGCAGGCGGATCACCTGAGGTTGGGAGTTCGAGACCAGCCTGACCAACGTGGAGAAACTCCATCTCTACTAAAAAATACAAAATTAGCTGGGTATGGTGGCGCATCACCTGCAGTTGGGAGTTTCAGACTGGACTGACCAACATGGAGAAACCTCGTCTCTACTAAAAATACAAAATTAGCTGGGCGTGGTGGCACATGCCTGTAATCCCAGCTACTCGGGAGGCTGGGGCAGGAGAATCGCTTGAACCCGGGAGGCAGAGGTTGTGGTGAGCCAAGATCGCGCCATTGCACTCCAGCCTGGGCAACAAGAGCGAAACTCCATCTCAAAAAAAAGAAAAAAAAAAAATAGAATGGCAAAACTGCAAATGTCACCAGAAACTTCCAGGCATCTGGTATTGGCATGTGACTTACTCCACTTGTGGGCAAATGCAAATAACTCATGGGCTTCTCCAGTGTGACCTGCCCTATTACAAATCTAACCCATTCCCAAATCAGTCTGGTTGGTCCCATCCCTTCTTCCCACTAACACAAAAAAACAATTACAACCAGAACACTCCTATCCCTATTCAACGCTCTACCAGTTCTCTTTCTTCTGCTACCCCAAGACCGCCAGGACAGTCTATGATAACCTACACACTATTACTTGTAATTCGTTTGTCTCACTCTCATTTGTCATTCTCCAACCCCACAAAAAAACCCACCCCATGGAAAGGTTCTAGGATTTCATAAAAACTCATCCCAACTCCCTCCCCCTACTCTATCCGTGGTAAGGTAAAAGAAACACCTCTTCCTCCTCCCTGCTGAGGCCATTCATTTTCAACCCATTTCCCTAAATACTATTTCTAACACCTCACATGAAGACCTGAAAATGATGGGGAAGGAAATACCCCAGGTATCCCAGCAGGGGACCAGCTCCCAGGCAAAACCAGATCAAACAGACAACTGTTTAATGCACAGAGAATCTTTCTGGATTGTTACCCTAAACTTCCTAGGGGAAAACAGAACCCCTATGCTTTCCTACAGACCTCTAATGCCAGGCTGAAAAGCCAGCTCACGTGCTGGAGCCCTTATCATTAGCCATTTCCTTAATGTTTTTTCTTCCCCCACTCGTAAGTTAGTGAGTGCAGTCAGGCCACTACATTGTCCTGGCACTGGCCCTGGCTCTGGCCTGCCAACTTCATTGGTATTGCTGCCCTGTCCACTTCCACTTACCCTCCCTCCCAGGTCACCACTGGAATGTAGAGCAGAGAGCCAGCTCCTCCAGCTGCTTCCAGAACCACCAAGTTCTCTCGTCGTACTCTCTTCATAGTCATCTCCTATGCCCGTAGCTAAAAGCCTCTACCCAAAGCTTCCATAAAAATAATGAACATTTCTAGACTATGCAAGTGACTCATTCAAGTCAGCGTGAACTGACTTCCTAAGAGACTGAAAGTGTTGGAAGGACACGAGCAGGGCTCTTTGCCAATTCAAAATTCTGCGCCAAATGGGTGGTATCTTCTGGGCCTGGGGTACCCTCAGGAGCCAAAAGCATAACTCTCTCCCAGACCGAAAACCGCACTGGAGGATAAATGTTGAGAACAGTCAGCCAGGAGACTGAGGTAACCCTGAACCCAGATACCAAAAGGCTGGAATAGATCCCACATTGACAAGTGATCAGCTGGCCATGGGCCAGAAACAATACACCACAGACAAATTGGAAACAAAGATTTTACAGTAAGTGGACTTTTTACAAAAAGGGGAGGGGCAGTCTGAAAAAGTAAAGTTTAATTTAAAAATCATATACATAAAGCTTCTGATTCATTTTCAGCTCTCCCACTGTGTCTTTCACAGGCGAGTCAGTTTCCCATTGAGTGCAGGCCAGTTAAAGATGCCGCCACAGTGGACAGTGAGCCAGCCCCTCCTCAACAGGTGAGCAAGAGCGGCTGCCACTCAGGCTTGAACAATGCCCATGACCTGAGTGACTTGGCAGCGAGGCTGGCTTCAGGCGAGGTTCAGAAGGCTAGCTTCTTCATCAGGAGATAAACTCTGGAGTCCACCTCGAATCCATGCAGGTTGTTGGCATCCCCCTGCAGCCTCATGAGCAGGCCCCCATAGGAGACGTAGGCAGAGCTGAAACAGAAGGCCCTATCCAGTGAGTCTGGAGCACTGCCACTCAGCAGCTCTCCATCTCAGCCTAAGAAAGAGAAGAGGCATCTTCCTACTGTTGTGTCACTAGGAACCAAAATTCTGACAAAGATCAATGCACAGATATGTGCAAGGCACTGTTCCATCTCAGCCTAAGAAACAGAAGAGGCATCTTCCTACTGTTGTGTCACTAGGAACCAAAATTCTGACAAAGATCAATGCACAGATATGTGCAAGGCACTGTTCCATCTCAGCCTAAGAAAGAGAAGAGGCATCTTCCTACTGTTGTGTCACTAGGAACCAAAATTCTGACAAAGATCAACGCACAGATATGTGCAAGGCACTGTTCTTTATATTATCGAGGGTGGAAAACACCTAGATGCCCCAAATCAGGGGAATATTCAGATAAATCAATACATATCCACTTACTGAAATGTTACCAACTATTAAAATGTTTAAGAAAAGCTTTACACTGGCCGGGCGCGGTGGCTCACACCTGTAATCCCAGCACTTTAGGAGGCTGAGGCAGGCGGATCACGAGGTCATGAGATCAAGACCATCCTGGCTAACACAGTGAAACCCCGTCTCTACTAAAAATACAAAAAAAAAAATTAGCCAGACATCGTGGTGGGTGCCTGTAGTCCCAGCTACTCAGGAGGCTGCGGCAGGAGAATGGCGTGAACCTGGGAGGCGGAGCTTGCAGTGAGCCGAGATCGCGCCACTGCACTCCAGGCTGGGCAACACAGCAAGACTCCATCTCAAAAAAAAAAAAAAGAAAAGAAAAGAAAAGAAAAGCTTTACACTAACATGGGAAAACATGTTTTACATAATGTTAAGCAAAAAGAGCAGAAGAAAACATAATAAACACCACAGTCTCGAAGAAAAAAATAGAACACCAGGATATGCAAAAAAAGTCTATGTAAAAGGTTCTCTCTGTATATGGAATTACAGGTGACGTTTTTTTTCATTCTTCACATTACTCTTCTGCATTTCAAATTGCTTACAAAAAGCACATATTGTTTTAATAAGATTTTAAAGAAAAGAAAAAATAGCTGGACAGGAAAACCAAGGAACTAGGGATTGGGTTACAGAGTAGCAAAACACACACACACACACACACACAAAGCCTTTTACAGAGTAGCAAAACACACACACACACACACACACACACACACAAAGCCTAACAGTCTAATCACTTAATGCTGCATTTGTTCCTGGGGAAGCAAGTCTCCTTTGCACTTTACACAGTGAGATAACCAGTTTCTCATGTAGACCACTGGGCCAGGAGGGCCTGACAAAGGGCAGTCTACATTTCAGACTGGAAACTGCTCCCAGAACTATTTCTTTCTAGTTCCCACCTCGGTCTGAGGTGCCTGAGGAGAGGGACCCAACAGAGGAAGCAGGAGCATAGCTCAAAGTCTCAGAACATGGAGGGGGAAAAGAATCCTCACAAGATTATGTAACTTACAGGCGTGTTGCTGCTTCAGTAGAAGTTTCGTCTCCCTCAATCCTGTACACTTTTCCATACATTACATACTCAAACTGGTCAGCCCTATGGAGCAATAGCAGCAAAGTTATTCTTAACAGCAATTAACAATATAAAAGATCCCATTTAAAAATGGTTACTGGTCAGCCGGGCGCGGTGTCTCAAGCCTGTAGCCCCAGCACTTTGGGAGGCTGAGGCGGGCGGATCACGAGGTCAGGAGATCGAGACCATCCTGGCTAACACGGTGAAACCTCGTCTCTACTAAAAATACAAAAAAATTAGCCGGGCATGGTAGTGGGCACCTCTAGTTCCAGCTACTCGGGAGGCTGAGGCAGGAGAATGGCGTGAACCCGGGAGGTGGAGCTTGCAGTGAGCCGAGATGGCGCCACTGCACTCCAGCCTGGGCGACAGAGCAAGACTCCGTCTCAAAAAGAAAAAAAAATGGTTACTGGTAACTAAATGCCAGCATTATAACAACAGGCACATTACAAACATGATGTCATTTAGTCCTCACAGCAACCCTGTGAGCTAAGCATGACCATCTCTATTTTATTGATGAGGAAACAGGCTGAAGGAGATTAAGGTTACTCAACAAATAAGTGGTAGAGCTGAGAAATGAACTCAAGTGGGGTGCCAAAGTCTTTCCATCACACCAAGCTCCCTCCCAAGACACAAGACCCACATGGCCTAGGTCACTCAGCAGTTACCTCCTCAGCCTTCAAAAGGCTGCAACTCACAAGCATGTAATCACTGTTATAGATAAATACCTGGTTGTTTGAATTTTTTTCTTCTTTTTGGAGACAGGGTCTTGCTCTGTCACCCAGGCTGGAGTGCAGTGGTACAATCATGGCTCACTGCAGCCTCAACCTCCCTGGCTCAGGCAATCCTCCCACCTCAGCCTCCCAGATAGCTGGGACTACAGGCGTATGACACCATGCCCAGCCTTTTTTTTTTTTTCTCTTCTTTTTTTGTAGCAGTGAGGTTTCGCTATGTTGCTCAGGCTGGTCTTGAACTTCTGGACTCAAGCAATCCTCCTGCCTCGGTCTCCCAAAGTGCTTGGGTTACAGGTGTGAGTCACGGTGCCTGACCTGTTTGAATTCTTAAGTGCAGAAATTTCCTTAAGGTTACTCAGATTCTGCTGATCATCATTTATTCCAAGAATTAAAGAAGAGTCTTTCTATATCACTTATCTACTTAGTCCTCAAGGCATATTTCAGGTATTACCTTCTCCACTCCCTCACCTGGAAGGCCTATCATCAGTGGGGTTGTATTCACCATCATCCAGGGTACCATCTTCATACAAGGTACTAGCTATGACCAACCGGAACTTGTCACCTGAAAATAACAGCAATATCAGAGAGGGAAGAATAGTGGAAGCAGCAAAAAGCCTCTTATTATTGTCTGTATTCAATACTTACCCAAGTCTACAGGGTAAATTTGAATGTTTACATCTAAGATTAGATCCATCTTGAAAGATTCACTCTCACAATGCAGTCGAGACACTGGGGAGAAGCAGGAAAAGAGTGACGGAAGTATTGCCAAGGCAGATCCTACAGTGTGAGATTGTATGCAACAGAATACTCAATCTAACCCAGTCTACATCCACTGGTCTCTCATCTGCTATCATAGAAGTTCAGGCTCAATCAGAACCAGATATGCAAGAAGGAAAAGGGGAGAAAAACTGTGGCAAGCGAACGTAATCCCCAGAAAACAACCAAAGATACTCCAGCAGCAAAGCCTGCCTGGATGACTGAGAACCTGACTCTGGGCAAGTTATTCAATCATCCAAAGGTTTTCTGTTTCTATGCTAGGCACTGTGCTGAGGGGAGTTACCAAGATGTATAAGAACTGGTATCCATCTTGAAAAACATCTTAGTCTCCAGGCAAAGAAAGAGAATCAAAGAGAAAATTATTGATAGATGACAAAAAAAAAGAGGTGTAGGCCGGTGCAGTGGCTCATGCCTGTAATCCCAACATTTTGGGAGGCCGAGGCAGGTGGATCACTTGAGATCACGAGTTTGAGACCAGCCTGGCCAACATGGTGAAACCCCGTCTCTACTAAAAATACAAAATTAGCCCCGCATGATGGCGCATGTCTGTAATCCCAGCTACTTGGGAGGCTGAGGTAGAGAATCGCTTGAACCCGGGAGACGGAGGTTGTGGTGAGCTAAGATCGTGCCACTACACTCCAGCCTGGGCGACAGAGCGAGGCTGCGTCTCAAAAAAAAAAAAAAAAAAAAGGTATATACCAAGCAGCTAACTCTAACTCAAAGAAGACTTCACAAAGCGCTAAAGATTCTGAGGACAATACAAGAATATAGGCTCTGAAGTCAGATTACTCGCTGTGAAGCCTTGGGTGGTTTACTCAACCTCTCAGAGAAAAATGGGAAAGGCACCACCCACCTCATGAGGACTGTCATTTTTTTGAGACGGAGTCTCGCTCTGTCGCCCAGGCTGGAGTGCAGTGGCGCGATCTTGGCTCACTGCAACCTCCGCTTCCCAGGTTCAGGCAATTCTCCTGCCTTAGCCTCCCAAGTAGCTGGGATTACAGGCGCCCGCCACCACGCCCGGCTAATTTTTGTATTTTTGGTACAGACGGGGTTTCACCATGTTGGCCAGGCTGGTCTCACAAGACAGTGTCTAGTACAGAGCAGGTAGCGATTATAAAGATACCCAGGAGTTTGCCAGCACCATGACAAAAGGCCACCCAGGCACCGGGCACGGCATGCGTGAAGCCAGAGAGCGCTCGGGAGTCTCCATTTTCTCATCCATAAAATGTTTACTGAGGGAGGTCCCTACATCAGGACCTGCTGGTAGGGGTAGGCCACAAGAGCTGGGTGGACACGGGGCCCAGGGGCATGTCCGCGAGGTTAGCCTCTTCCTCCAAACCGCCCCTACATACCTTACTTACCTCGGTCAAACTTCTTGCCCTCCGGGTCAATATCCTTCACATCGAAAATATCCTCAAACAGGATGCCCGCCATCGCGAGGGGGCCACGAGAGCAGAAGAAGGGGTGAGCGCGCGACCACAGCTGGGAGTACGCGCACCCCCTAGCGTGGACAAGACCAGAGAACCAGAAGCAGCTCCCGAAAGCGCGGCGGCTAGACAAGAGTGGCGCATGCGCACAAACAAGCGGTAACACGACCACTTCCGCCACAGCCTCCCGCTCGGGGCTACTTAACTTCCGTCCCGAAAGATTGTTTCCGGGAGGTTTCGGCATTGAGGGCGGGTCTCATGTCCAGGTGGCTCTGCCCAGGGCGGGGAAACAATAGGTCCAACCTCCCGCGGCTGTAGAGCGGCTTCTCGCGCTCCGCTGGGGCTCTACTGCGCCCTCTTCACAGGCCGGGTTCCGAAGACTGGAATGCGTGGGGGCCTAACCCAGGCAGGGACCTTGATCCTTGGCCCAGAGAAGCCGGGCCCTAGCCCTACCCCGCCGGTCCGCGTGCCCGCCGAGGGCACAGTCCGCGCCGAGGGCAGGTGGAGCAGAACCCCGCCCCAGAGGTGCCCAGCCCCTCCAGCCGGCACCGAGGACCCCGGGGCCGGCCTGGGCCGGCTCGGCCCTGCTGGACGTAACCCGAGCCGGATCCGTCCAGTTTGGGAATTTGCCATGATGTCGCTATGGAGAAGAGGAAAGCCTGCATTGTCCCCTCCCCTCGTACTGCACCCTCCCACCACTGCCCTCTTCCCCCCAGGCCCTGCTCTCTTCCCCCACACAACCCCCTCAGCCGGGCTCCCGCCACCCCCCTCCCCCTGGGCATTACCCCTCCAGCTCAGTGCTGCGTGTTCCCCCTCCACTGCCTTCTGCTGGACACGGATCCCCTCCGTGCCCCTTAAGCCTGGCACTGCCCTGTCCCTTGGATACCAGCTCTTCCCTCACACTGGCCCTTCCTCCTGGGTGCTGGCTTCTATCACAAGGCCCCCCCTTCCTGGGCACTGCCCCCGCCCCCTCAGCCCCGCCTCTGCATCCCAAATGCCCCTTCCTCCTGGTGCTGGCTCTCCTGCACACTTGTGCGTTTCCTGGGCGCTGCCCTCGCTCCCCTCACACTATCTCTACGCTGCCCATCCACTTTGCGCGCGCTCTGCCCTCTGTTCTATCCTTCCCCAGCCCCTGATAGAGAACCCAGAACACCAGCAGGCGGTTCCCCCAAAGCGGAGGGATGGAAGCAACGACTTGGGTTCCTCCTTGGGCCCAGCCAGGGAGAAGCGACCCACGCCCGCGTCCCAAGAGTGGACTTCCCGGCACCTGGAGCTCCCTTCCGGTGCCCTCCCCAACCGCCACTGCCGCACACCCCGCAGGCCCGGTTGCTCCAAGTGCACCTACCCAGGGGAGCCCGGAGAAAAGGAAGGATGAGGAAGACGGCCCCAACCCTCTCTGAATCCTTCCAGCTTTGCTTTTCACCCGTGACGGGGCAGAGGGGCCTTCCCAGGCCTGTCTGGGCCGCTCGTCCCTTCGGAGGGGCAGAGGGGAGGCGGCTCCTAACGGGCTGACCCGGAGGAGTCCGACGTAGACATCTCCGCAGCCCCCAGCCCCAACCCCTACGGAGCTCAGGCGTCTGCAGCCCCTGGGCTGGGGACGGGGCACGGGGAACCTGGGCACGGGGAACCGCGAACCCGGGCCGGCCCCTCCACGTGCCAGTAGACCCGCCCCTCCCGGGCGCCCCTCTCCGACCCGGGCCTCCGCAGGGAGCCGGCGCGGGCTTGCGCCTTCCGAGCGCCACTTGCCGCCTCTCGGGAGGCCCCGCGCGGACCCCAGCTTGGCTGGGCGGTCCCCTCCGGATGAGCCGGCGGGCGGAGCAGCGCAGAGGGCACCGCCCTCTGCCCGCCCGCCGAGGAGGGGACGCGAGCGGGAGGCTGCGCCAGCGGCGCCCGCCGGGGGCCCGCCGCACTCTGCTCTCGGCCTCCCGGGCTGAGGGGACGGGACGGCTGCCGGCGCGGACTTTGCGGGCCGGGAGCCGAGTTCAGGACAGAGCCGGAACCGCCCAGGGAGGCGAGAGGGCAGTGCGCGGAGATGGCGGCCGCGGCGGCGGAGGAAGGGATGGAGCCACGGGCGCTGCAGTATGAGCAGACCCTGGTAAGTGAAGCTGAGCTGAGCTGAGCCCGAGGAGTGCGCCCCGGGACCGCTGCTCCAGGTTACCCTGGGAAGCGCGAGGACCAGGGGCCTACCCTAATCCTGTCCTAGCCTTTTGAGCTGGGGAAACTGAGGCTTGGAAGTCTGAGGCTGCAGGGCCGAAGGTATGGAAAACTGCATGCTGGTTTCTGGCTGAGGCTGAGGGCCTGCAGAGGACAAGGACATCAGGTACTTGTCTCAGGTGCCCTTCCCCTCACCCCACAACATGCACATTTTCTTTGCACCTCCCCTTCACCACCTGGGCCCAAGTCTCAGCACCCCACTGCCCCTTCCGCGGCACCATTCACACCATTGAACTTTCTCTACGCCACTATCTCCACCACCCAAGACATTCTCTGTGTCCCTGCCATGTGCCTGGTACCATGCTAAGCATAGAATCGAGTGTGTAGAAAGATGGTCAGCCCCAGACCCTACCTCTGGGGGCTCCACACCCAGCGCTGGCTCCAGGAGCCCCTCAGTTGACTCTGGAAAAAGGTGGCTTGCCACTCTGGGGGACAGGAGCTTTAGGGAGGGTGGATGAAGCAGGAATGGGTGTGGGAATTTGGACCTTTGTCCATGCTGATGCGGGGTATCCAGCCCCCACCCACCCCAGGGTGTGTCCTCTGATCTCATTAGAAGCAGGGGTCTTGGGTTCTGAGCTGACTTATCGCCCCCATTGTTACTTGGTGTTTGAGAAGCCACGTGACCCTCCTCATGTCCCTGGGGTGGAAGACCCAAGCCCTAGGAAAAGGAAGGGGCCCGTGGTTCCTTTTTACCAGCTTGGGCTGGAATTTGCCCAGGAAGGTGGCAGGGAGGGAACGTCTTGGAGAGGAGAGGCTATAACTAAGTCTGGGAGGTGCCCAGTTAGGAGAAAGTAGCTGGATGAATCAGGATGTCAGGGAGAGATGGGAGTAGAGGAAGGGTAAGGGGCCAACCCTTGGGATGGGGTAGGAGACACTTGTCAATCTGCCCAGACCAGGATAGGAGCATGGTCAAGGAAGCCAGGCACCTGGCCTCTTAAATGGTGCCTCTTAACACCAGACACCCCTCTTCTATCCCTTCCAGCTGTCTCTAGAATGAGCTATCAGGGTCGAGCTCTGTCCCGGGCACTCTGTGCTCCAGCCTGCTCCCGCCCCGCTTCCCCATCCCATCCCTTTGTCTTTCTCTCCCACTCTCACCTCCCTCCTCCTACACCGTGCTTGCCTCTTAATACTCTCCGTTCTCTTCCTCTCTCATCCCCTTCTTTCTCTTCTCCGTCCCTTCGCCTTGCCTCTCTTTTCTCTTTTCCCTTCTCCTCTCTAGTTCCCTCTCTTCTCTTTGCTTTCCCCTTCCTCACTATCTCTCACCCTCTCTCTGTCTCTATCTTTCCCTCCCTCCCTCCCCCCCATCCCAGCCCCAACAGGAGCCCTTTGTGTCCCGAAGCTCTGCGGGTGGCAGCCGGAATCTACTCCTCCCCGCCCCCCAACACATGCCCAGCTTGGCAGGTCTAGCCATGGTTCAGGCGACTCTCCCCATCACCCCAGCATCCACAGTCACAGCCCAGCCATCCTCGGCCTCCGCTGTCCCCCAACCTACCACTGGGCTCAGTGCAGCTCCAAGCCCTCTCCACCCACCCTAAGGCTTTCCACTCCCAGCTGGGCTGGCAGGCTGGTGGGGGTGGCAGTGGGGAATGGGGACAAGGGGATTAGGGTGGGTGGGAGGGGTGCAGCTGAGTTGGTCACAGGCCAGAGGCCCAGCAGGAACGTGATAAGGATTGGGGCTGCGCCTGCTCCTGGGCCCAACTCAGCTGCCCCGAGCTCCATGAGGCTCTTATTGTTGCCCATGTGCCCTTGATCATCCCTTACTCCCTGGCCTCCCCGCCTCCCACTTTTAGACTGTGCCACAGGTTTTTCCATCTTTTGCTCTTGGGCTTCCCTCTCACTCCTCCTCAGTGCCCCAGCCCCAAGCCTGTGAGAAGAGGACCGATCATTCTGCCACCCCCAGAGCTGTGTCCCTGTACCTTGGCTGTCCCCATCACTCTGGCCAGGACAGCCCCCACAGTCTGCAATGTGCATTGTTCCCACACCTCGGGCCAGAGTGGGAACTGTGCGTTCAAGAGGGATATCCAGTGTGGGGGCTGGGAGAAGGGGAGTGGAGGCTCTAAGAACCCTCCCTGCGTTCCCACTCAGCCCATGACCTCGAATGCCCCCATCCCCTCTGTTGCTCCAGATGTATGGCCGGTACACTCAGGACCTTGGGGCCTTTGCCAAAGAGGAAGCTGCTCGGATTCGCCTGGGAGGGCCTGAACCCTGGAAAGGTCCCCCTTCCCCTCGGGCTGCCCCAGAGCTCTTGGAATATGGACGGAGCCGTTGCGCCCAATGCCGCGGTGAGAACTGGGGTAGGGGCAGGGGACCTGGCTGTGCTGTGCTGTGCTGAGGGAAGCAGAGGCCATTAGAGCTGCTGATGGGGGAGAGGGGGCAGTTGAGGGGGCAGTAAAAGGGGTAGGAGCACTTTGGTGCCAGCCTCCCCTTCTTCCCTTCCCTGCACCCAGTCTGTTCTGTCCGCTGCCACAAGTTCCTAGTATCCAGGGTTGGTGAAGATTGGATCTTCCTGGTCCTGCTGGGGCTTCTCATGGCATTGGTCAGCTGGGTCATGGACTATGCCATTGCTGCCTGTCTGCAAGGTGAGGGCGACAGCTGGCAGGGGGAGGACTGGGAATAAACCTCCTGTGTCCATGCCACACTCGTCTAGACATGGAGGAAGGCATTTTGGCTTCTTGGCCACTGACCACTTTCCCCAGCCAGTCTGACTGCCCAGATTCAGGCATCATCTCGGCCACTCCCATAGGGCACAGCTTCTTGTATCCCCTCTCCAAGTGACCCTCTTGCCTAGATTGCGCTTTGTCCCAGTGAATACCCTTAGGGACCCTTTCCTTCCCCCATGCCCTGACTCTGTGTGGTACTCTCTGGGACAGCCTGTCATATCAGCGTGGTCCACTGGCCAGGCAGGCAGTGGGTGTGTGCACTGGGGGTCCAGCAGGTCCTCTTCCCACAGCCCAGCAGTGGATGTCCCGGGGCTTGAACACCAGCATCTTGCTCCAGTACCTGGCCTGGGTCACCTACCCTGTTGTCCTCATCACTTTCTCAGCCGGATTCACACAGATCCTGGCCCCTCAGGCTGTCGGTATGTTAGAAGAGAAGGGGAGGGCAGAGGCTGGACCCCTGAAATGGGCGCATCAAATGCCTCTCCTGAGACTGTTCCCTCTTCAGGCTCTGGCATCCCTGAGATGAAGACCATCTTGCGGGGAGTGGTGCTGAAAGAATACCTCACCCTCAAGACCTTTATAGCTAAGGTCATTGGGCTGACCTGCGCCCTGGGCAGCGGGATGCCGCTTGGCAAAGAGGTAACTGCAGGTTGGGGAATGAAGGAGTCCCTCCTGGTGGAAGAGGAGGCCAGGCCAAGGTCAGGGTGGGCCCCCTCCTGACTCACCGCCTGCCCCACCCCGCAGGGCCCTTTCGTGCATATCGCAAGCATGTGTGCCGCCCTTCTCAGCAAATTCCTCTCCCTCTTTGGGGGTATCTATGAGGTAAGGGGAACCCTGGGGGAAGGGGGGCAGAGGCTGCTGAGCCCACAGCTGACCCCCTCTTGCCACCACTCTCGCCAGAATGAATCCCGGAACACAGAGATGCTGGCTGCCGCCTGTGCTGTGGGGGTGGGCTGCTGCTTCGCAGCACCTATTGGAGGTAGGCAGGGCTCCTAGGTCAGTTCAGCCCACAACCCTGCCCTTGGCCTCTCCTCCTTGGTCCCTCTTATCTGGGTCTGAGGCCTTAAGCCAGGCCCAGGCCTCAAGTGCTGGTCTCCCTCCCCCTCACAGGCGTCCTCTTCAGCATCGAGGTCACCTCCACCTTCTTTGCAGTACGGAACTACTGGCGGGGCTTCTTCGCTGCCACCTTCAGTGCCTTCATCTTCCGGGTCTTGGCAGTCTGGAACCGGGATGAAGGTGGGAGCACCCAGGGGATGAGGGCAGCCCGAGATGTTGCCAGGTAGGGGGCCCATGAGGCTAGGCCTGCCTCCCTCTGCTGTACTTCCCTTTAGAGACTATTACGGCCCTCTTCAAAACCCGATTCCGGCTCGACTTCCCCTTTGACCTGCAGGAGCTGCCAGCCTTTGCTGTCATTGGGTGAGGAGCTGAGGGGGCTGGGGGCGTTGGAGAGGAGGGGGGTTTCTAGAAGACTCCTTTTCACTCAGGTGCCTCTTCCCTTTCCAGTATTGCTAGTGGCTTCGGTGGAGCCCTCTTTGTCTACCTGAACCGGAAGATTGTCCAGGTGATGCGGAAGCAGAAAACCATCAATCGCTTCCTCATGAGGAAGTGAGTGGCTCTCGGCTCCTCTCCAGGCTGCTTTGAGTTGTATAAGGGCCACAGTAGGTCAGGGGACAGTGATGGGGAGAGAATGGCCCAGTCAAAACAGGCACTCCACTGAGAAATCAGCCAGCGGTGTTTTCCAGGCTGACTGAGCATTTTTATGTTCATGTGAATTACCTGAAAATTGGCAATTTTAAGTTTATAGTCAGTGGCAGAGGACATTTGGGAATCAAAGACTAAGGGCTCCTTAGGTCCTCTGGCCTGGCCCATATAGGAATGCTCCCTGGAGAGTGTTTGAGCCTCAGTTTCCCCCCATGACCCATGGGGATGAATGAGATTTCTTTTTTTTTTTTTTTTGGGACGGAGCTTCACTCTTGTTGCCCAGGCTGGAGTGCAATGCCCAGGCTGGAGTGCAATGGTGCGATCTCTGCTCACCGCAACCTCCGCCTCCTGGGTTCAAGCGATTCTCCTGCCTCAGCCTCCCAAGTAGCTGGGATTACAGGCATGCGCCACCACGCCTGGCTAATTTTGTATTTTTTAGTAGAGACAGTTTCGCCATGTTGATCAGGCTGGTCTCGAACTCCCGACCTCAGGTCCGCCCACCTCGGCCTCCCAAAGTGCTGGGATTACAGGTGTGAGCCACTGTGCCTGGCCAAGATTTTCTTTTTATCTCCAGAACATAGCTCTCTCAGTGTGATCCTGAGGATTGGGAGTGGGGAGGCCTGAGACATGACTTCCCTTGGGACTGACATCCTTCAGAGAGAGGGCAGCCAGCTGAACCTGCTCCCTATGCACCTCTGGTCAACTTCACAAGTGACCCCAGCTTCCCCCAACATTGACCTTTGCTCTAAGTCACCGCAGAGAGACAAACAGAGGCAGAAACTTCTCCACCCCATCACACAATATGCCCTCCAGATGGGCTTCTGAGGGTGGAGGGTGGAATAACAACTCGGAGAGCCCCAAGGGAGGGCTTGGAGGATGGACTTTCTGCTGCTGCTACCCACCTACACAGTCAGGGGCTGACAGAAAGGTCTTTGGGTCAGACCCCTGCTCTTAGAATAACCCCAGTCCACCATCACCCTTGGGGCTATCGTATCATAAACAGCAAAGGAGACCTTCTGTCAGGACTGAGTGTTTTCATGAAAGAGCCAAGGCTCTGCTCTGACCTCAGCCCTGAGATATGCGAGGGCACCCAGCCCTTGGCCACCCACGACTGATGTGAAACCTACGACTCTAGACGCCTGCTCTTCCCGGCTCTGGTGACCCTGCTCATCTCCACGCTGACCTTCCCCCCTGGCTTTGGACAGTTCATGGCTGGACAGGTAACCACAGGCAGAACAGGAGTTTTGTGCTTTCCCTTGGAAGGCATTCCTCCAAAGCCAACAGCCCCAGCGTGACCGTGGGACCCCTTGTTCCCCATGGGATCCCATGGCCTCTTCCCTTCATCCTGTCGGTTTCCCAGCCTGAGGCACCCTGTTCACTCTAGCTCTCACAGAAAGAGACGCTGGTCACCCTGTTTGACAATCGGACGTGGGTCCGCCAGGGCCTGGTGGAGGAGCTAGAACCACCCAGCACCTCACAGGCCTGGAACCCACCACGTGCCAACGTCTTCCTCACCCTGGTCATCTTCATTCTCATGAAGGTGGGCTCCTCACGTGTACACTGCTAACCTTTACATAGCTTGCCCTTCTAAGCACCTGCCACGCAGTGCTCACTCATCGAAGCCTCTCCACAGTGCCATGGGAAAGGCACTATTATCATCCCCGTTTGAAAGATGGGGAGTCAAAACACAACGAGGTGAAGTAGCTGGCCCAAAGTCACACAGCTAGAGGGCAGAGCGATGATCTGAACCCAAGCCATCTGCTTCCAGAGTCCTTCCCCTTGCCGTCACCTGGGAGGCCTGGGGGTTCCAGGGTAGCTGGGAGGGTTACGGGGTAGCTGGGAGGGTTACGGGGTAGCTGGGAGGGTTACACCCACCTGATCAGCGAGGTAGACTTCTCCTGGGTGGCGCTGTGGGCTGCCTGGGGCCAGGCGGAGCCTCTTCGCCTTTGAACCACCCCCTGCCTGCAGTTCTGGATGTCTGCACTGGCCACCACCATCCCAGTTCCCTGTGGGGCCTTCATGCCTGTCTTTGTCATTGGTGAGTTTTCAGCTACCTGCTCTCCCAGCCTGCACCTTCCCCAGCCTCTGGCCGCGCCCCCAGCCAACCCTCTGCCCAAGAGCGGGTTTTTGGTCCAGCCCTAGCCCAAACCCTGACCCCACAGGGCTGTGCCCTGCACTGAATGACCCGTTGGCCCCTCCCTCACCCTCTGACCCTCTCTCTTCCTAGTGCCCCCTGCCCTCCCCCTCCACTGCCTCTTTCTCTTCCCACCCCCCTCCCTGAAGGAGCAGCATTTGGGCGTCTGGTGGGAGAAAGCATGGCCGCCTGGTTCCCAGATGGAATTCATACGGACAGCAGCACCTACCGGATTGTGCCTGGGGGCTACGCTGTGGTCGGTGAGTGCCTCAGGTCCCATCGGCCTTGGAAGACCCCCCCACCCACGCGCCGGCCGCAGGGTCTGAGACTCTGGTGCCCCCTGCTGGCAGAAACCAGTCTTCCCTCAGATGCACAGGTCCAATCCCAGGACTGTATTGGGCAGCCCTGAGGGACCCACTCAGGACCTGCCCTGGTTGCGGAGGGTCTTCTGGGGCCTGGGCACCCTGAGGAGACTGAGTGTGACCGTCCCCAGGGGCAGCTGCGTTGGCAGGAGCGGTGACACACACAGTGTCCACGGCTGTGATCGTGTTCGAGCTCACAGGCCAGATTGCCCACATCCTGCCTGTCATGATCGCCGTCATCCTGGCCAACGCTGTCGCCCAGAGTCTACAGCCCTCCCTCTATGACAGCATCATCCGAATCAAGAAACTGCCCTACCTGCCTGAACTCGGCTGGGGCCGCCACCAGTACGGAGGGCTGGGTGCCAAAGGGGCTGTGGGTGAGGGGCAGAGGGCATCCTAGATCCCCCTACACCCACCTCCAGCAAGGTCGTGGAGCCTATGAAGCTGGGAGATGAGCCACCTTTGTCCACACTCCGGAGGGGCTGTAGCTGGCCCCTGCTGTTCAGAAAGAAGGGTGGGAGCACCCCTTGGTCCTTAGCCCCCGTCCCCATGGATGGGCTCTGGAACCCTCCTTGTGGCCCTGGGATGGCAATGCTCTGGGCATCTCTCCCCATGCTGACCACAAACCAAGCGCCTCTCTCGGCCCCCAGGCAGTACCGGGTGCGTGTGGAGGACATCATGGTGCGGGATGTTCCCCATGTGGCCCTCAGCTGCACCTTCCGGGACCTGCGGTTGGCACTGCACAGGACCAAGGGCCGAATGCTGGCCCTAGTGGAGTCCCCTGGTGAGGCCAGGAGGGGTTCCAGGTGCTAGGGGCATCTCCCAGGGTCGAAGCTTCGGGAAGGGGCAGGGAGCTCAGGACCAGTCTCCTTGGTTCCAAAGGGAAAGGGCCAGCACTTGCCATGTGGGGGCTTCCCTCTGGTGTGTGGCCTGCGTGCAAGGCCCCACTCTGAGTGTGAGAGAAGGACGGGGCTGGAGGGCTCGCTCTCAGCTCCTGAGTCCTTCCACCTGTTCTGTCCAGAGTCCATGATTCTGCTGGGCTCCATCGAGCGTTCACAGGTGGTGGCATTGCTGGGGGCCCAGCTGAGCCCAGCCCGCCGGCGGCAGCACATGCAGGAGCGCAGAGCCACCCAGACCTCTCCACTCTCTGATCAGGAGGGTCCCCCTAGCCCTGAGGCTTCTGTCTGCTTCCAGGTGAGGGGGAAAGCCACAAACACTTCCTAAATGTCTTTGTGTAGACTGATTGGGAGGGTGGTCTGGGGCCGTGGCCTCACCAGCCCCTTCCTGCCTATGCAGGTGAACACAGAAGACTCAGCCTTCCCGGCAGCCCGGGGGGAGACCCACAAGCCCCTAAAGCCTGCACTCAAGAGGGGGCCCAGTGTCACCAGGAACCTCGGAGAGAGTCCCACAGGTAAGCCCATCTCTCCTGTGTCCACAGAGCCTCAGCCAAGCTACTGAGATCCATTAGAGTCCCTGCCCAGCCCTGTTGCTGGGGTACATCCCAGCTGGAAGAGGCTGCCCACGTGGGCCAGGGCTGGAACTAGGATACCTCTCCCCGTGTCTTCCTTACCTTTCCTGGTCCTCTCCCCCAAAGATGACATTGCCCCCTGGGGCCTTATGTTTGGGAACACAGGGAGCGCAGAGTCGGCAGGCATTGCCCTCCGGAGCCTCTTCTGTGGCAGTCCACCCCCTGAGGCTGCTTCAGAGGTGAGTGGCTGGAGCCTGTCCTCCTAGCTTGCTTTTTCCCCAGCTCCCTCTGCAATGCTGAGACCACGTCATTAACCCTGCAGTGCCTGCCTCTATTCTCCCTGCCCTTCGGCCCTCCCTGCTGTCAGCTCGGGTCCTGCGGTGTACCCTCTCCCCTGGGCTCCACCACTTCCCCTTACCTCCCCTCTCCCTATAACCTCAACTCCTCATCTTTCTGGTTTGGCTCTAACAAAATTGAAGAAGTTGGAATCCTGTGAGAAGCGCAAGCTGAAGCGGGTCCGAATCTCCCTGGCAGTAAGTATGCCTGCCTGCTCTTCTAGCAGCTCGGGGGCACCGGGCAGGGAGGGCAGGGTCTAGGCTGGATAAACTCCAGAGCCCCTAGCTGCCAGCCTCCCTCCCTCTCTACTAGAGTGACGCCGACCTGGAAGGCGAGATGAGCCCTGAAGAGGTAAGGTGCCACTGGACTCTGGACCCTGTTTCTTCCTGGGTGTGTTCAGTCATCATGTTGGCTGCTGTCCCCATGGGAGGGACCACGGGGTTGGAAAAAGGGCAGGCCAGCTTTCAGGGAGGTGAGGTCAGCTACAGGCACCTTCTCCCTAAACCTCGTAGTCTCTTCCCCTCAGATTCTGGAGTGGGAGGAGCAGCAACTAGATGAACCTGTCAACTTCAGTGACTGCAAAATTGATCCTGCTCCCTTCCAGCTGGTGGAGCGGACCTCTTTGCACAAGGTAGGGCCAGCAGCCTGGCCCAGGGCTGGTCTGGGCTCTCAGGACACAATGGGGATCTTGGTTCCCCTACAAGTTTGGACTTGGGCCAGTGGGGAAGGAGGGAGGAGAAGGGAGTTGGGTCAGTGCTGAGATGTTTTTTAGACATATTGCTTGGATGATGGGAGGTGGGAGCAGCCTCCCCCTGCTCTGTGGTGGAGCCAGGCATCGTTTTTCCTCTGCTCAGCCTTGCCCTCGAGGGAACTCTTGACCAACGAAGCAACAAAGACAGGGATTGAGCTGGGTGGAAGCCAGAAGGCCAGGCCAGGGTCAGAGCTAGGCAGGAGGCCACCCAACCCAACAAGGTTGATACGCCCATGTGGAAAAAAATGGGTGAGAAACAGGCAGGATAAGAAAATCCAATAAACAAGCTAACAAACATCCAAGTAGGGGTGGGGAGACTGCAGAGAAGAGATAAACAAAGATGAGAAACACCCAGTGGGGGGCTTGGAATGCCAGACCCCAGAAAGTCTGCCTTAATGTGGGCCGAAGGAAAACGGGTAGGGACACAGGAAGATGGCTCAGCAGAACTGCAAAGCAGCCTGCAGAAATGGGGCGAGGAACTGAGTAGACTGCCTGGTGGTGGGTGAGGCAGACACCAGAGGAGGCCAGGAGCCCTCTGCTTCCAGGACTCCTAAGGAGGGCAGCCTGCATTGGTAAAATGGCTCCTGGGACCAGCAGAAGCCAAAGGGTGTTTTAGCTAAATTTTTGACAGGCATAATGTACAAGCCTTGAAGCGTTGGGGGGTTTGGGGGAGGGAATAAGCAGCAGGTAGATGTGCCCAAAACCTGCAGCTTGGGCATTTAGCTTACACACAAGCTTTGCCTAAGAGCCAGTATAGCATGGACAAGCGGAGACTGAGGCAGGAAGCATAGAGGACAAAAGAGAAACAAAAAGGCAAAAGGTAATAAAGGAACTTAGAAGTCCTTGGATGAGTGGCAAACTGCAGTGCAGTTCCAAGAAAAAAGGTAATAGGCCTGAGAGGGTTTTTATCTAAAGCCCTTCCCAAAACCTCTGAGGCTTTTCCACAATGATCTTACTCCTCAGACATCCATGATGATGATCATGCTGACATTTTTCGAGTGCTTGCTATGTGCCAGACACTGTGCTAAGCTCTTCAAGTGTTTAATCATCACAAGCACACTATTAGATATTGCGATCTTCCAGTTTTTATAGATGAGAAAACTAAGATTCAGAGAGGTTGAGCAAGTTGCACAAGGACACACAGCTAATTAGTAGCAGAACTGGTGCAGTGGCTTACACCTGTAATCCCAGCACTTTGGGAGGCTGCGGCAGGTGGATCACTTGAGGTCAGCAGTTCGAGACCAGCCTGGCCAACATGGTGAAACTCCATCTTTACTAAAAATACAAAAAATTAGCTAGGCGTGATGGCAGGCACCTGTAATCCCAGCTACTTGGGAGGCTGAGGCAGGAGAATTGCTTGAACATGGGAGGTGGAGGTTGCAGTGAGCCGAGATCACGACACTGCACTCCAGCATGGGTGACAAAAGCGAAACTCCATCTCAAAAAAATAATAATAAGTAGCAGAACTGGGCCTGGAATCTAGGATGGCCTGACTCAAAAGCCTGTGGCCTTAACCATATTAATACACAGGGAAACTGAGGCATGCAGCAAGGAGGTCACGTGCCTGAGTCAGCACAGCAGAGTCAGGCCCAGAGCCCAGATTTCCTGGCCCTGCTCCCAGGATTCTTTCAGAAGGCCATGTTGTCCCTCTCCATGTCAGTTCACTGTTCCCAGGCCCAAGAAGTATGGGCCCTCCAATGGGTTCCGTGATGTCTAATTAAATTAAATGAAAAAGAACAAAGTAGATATTTGTTACAAACTTAAAAATCAGAAGAAGAGAAGAAGTCTTTGAGGAACCAACTAACAAAAGTACAAAGAACTGGAAGTGATAAGAACATAAAAGATTAGAATTCAAAATGTCCTTACAGGCCTGAGGAATCAATAGGTAGTCGCCCAATTAAGTTCAGGAGGGGAACATTCAGATAAGAGAGAGAAAACACTGGAGACTACTTAGAAACCCGTGCAACTGGAGATCACTGTGCCAGCTAATAAGTAATGCATTCAGAGGCCACCCACGGAGAAGCAATGGTAAAGGCCAGAGTGGCGGCCAAGGCTAGGGCCAGACTAGCTGAACCCAAATCCTTACTCTGCCACATGCTGGCTTGCTGTGTACCTTGGTAAGTTTCTTAGCCTCTCTGTGCTTCACTTTCCCGATCTGTAAAATGGGGATCACACCTCACTGGGTTTTCTAAGAACTAAAGGACTTGAAACATGTGAAGCACTTACAATAGGGCCTAGCACGCAGTAAATACTCAATATATGTTAGGAATTACTGTTACTACTCCTACTACTTATACTGAGAGATGAATTTTAAAAGATAGCATATGCTGGGCATGGTGGTGTGCACCTGTAGTCCCAGCTACTCAGGAGGCTGAGGTGGGAGGGCTGACTGCATGAGCACAGGAGTTCAAGTCCAACCTGGGCAACATAGCGAGACTGTCTTCTAACAAAAAAATTTTATTTATTTATTTATTTTTAGACGGAGTCTCACTCTGTCACCAGGCTGGAGTGCAATGGTGCGATCTTGGCTCACTGCAACCTCCACCTCCCAGGTTCAAGTGATTCTCCTGCCTCAGCCTCCCGAGTAGCCAGGATTACAGGAGCGTGCCACCACGTCTGACTAATTTTTTATATTTTTAGTAGAGACAGGGTTTTACCATGTTGGCCAGGCATGAGCCACTGCACCCAGCCCAAAAAAATTTTTTAACTAAAAAAAATTGTTTAAAAAAATACTGTAATGAGAGAAGAGCTGAAGTGTAGAAGAAATGAATGTTTTCAGAAAACGAAGAATGATTATGTGAAGCTGCAGGCTGGAAGCTGGAGTGCACAGTAGCGTGTGAGGCTATAAAGACAGGCTGGGGTTGGCTTGGGAAGGGTCTCATGGGCCTTCTAGGGAGTCTGGGCTGTACTCAAGTTTGACAAAGTGCATAGGTTAAGCAGGGCTAGACTGGAGGGAAAGGAGGCAGAAAGGAGAAGAACCCATCAGGCTGTTGCAGCCCCAGTCTTGGTGAGGATAGTGGGGCTAGAGTCAGTGATGGCCAGGATGTTCAGGAAGTGGATTGGTAAGTCTTGGTGACTGTCAGGGGCAAGTGGTTTGCAAACCTGAAAGGCATATCGCCTGCCAGAAGCTCACCTGATTAGGATTGTGGAGAAAAAGAAAATTCAAGGGAACTATTTAATAGGCTCCTTGGGAGAAGATGAGAGGGGTTATTTGACCATAAGAAGACAAGGCTGGCCAGGCGCGGTGGCTCACGCTTGTAATCCCAGCACTTTGGGAGGCCGAGGCGGGCGGATCACGAGGTCAGGAGATCGAGACCACGGTGAAACCCCGTCTCTACTAAAAAATACAAAAAATTAGCCGGGCGTGGTGGCGGGCACCTGTAGTCCCAGCTACTCGGAGAGGCTGAGGCAGGAGAATGGCGTGAACCCGGGAGGCGGAGCTTGCAGTGAGCCGAGATTGCGCCACTGCACTCCAGCCTGGGTGACAGAGCGAGACTCCGTCTCAAAAAAAAGAAGACAAGGCTAAGGGATTATTAACACAGGAAGCCTTATAATAAAAATGTTTCCCTCTGAAGTCAGACAAGGAAATTAAAGCTAACTTGTAGCACGTAGGACTCAAGTTAGATAGGAGGAGGAATCACTAACCACATGACAACTGTGTTATAGGTATTGAAGGAACACAGAAGAATTTTTTTTTTTTTTTTTGAGACAGGGTCTCACTCTGTCACCCAGGCTGGAGTGCAGTGGCACGATCATGGCTCACTATAGCCTCTGCCTCCTGGGCTCAGGTGATCCTCACAACTCAGCCCCCCAAGTAGCTGGGACTACAGGCATGCACCACCATGTCTGGCTTTTTGTAGAGACAGGGTTTCGTATATTGCAGGCTAGTCTCAAACTCCTGGGCTCAAGCATTCTACCCACCTTGGCCTCCCAGAGTGCTAGGATTACAGGCATGAGCCATCGCGCCCAGAAGAGCTTATTCTAAAATTGAACTTCTTGCCTCTCTAAGTACTGTCATGCCATGGGTGGAGAAATTTAGAAAAGTTCTGGAAATCCCTCCCTAAAGAATTTCAAATGTGTAAGAACATTTAAAAAGTGCTAAGGCAATTTAAGTGAGTTCTGAGTAATTGGTACACAAGAAGCTGTTAATACTGCTCATCTTGATTCAAACATTAAGCCAAGAGGCTTACAAGTAAACTCAGAACAGTGAGATAAATGATAGGCCAAAAATTCCAGGAACTGCTGAGTCAGGAGAGCGTTTTTCAAGACATCTAGCCCCAAGAAAATCTACTTAAAGCATAAGGAGAACTGGCTGACAATTTCTGAACCCCTGGTGATTATATTTGAAAGCTTAGGGGAGAGCTCAAAGCAAGAAAAACATGGGAAGATGGGGGTGACCGTTGTCCTCCTGGACTGCAAGCTGCATCTCAGCAGAACTTGGGATGCTGCTTGGACCCTAGAAAAGGCAGACTGGATGAGAGGCATAGCATGCTTCAGGCCAGACTGGAATGCCAGAGCAGGGGAGAGAGACTCCAAACCTGGCCAGCCAGATAGGAGGGCAACTGAGAAGCAGTAGAACGAGAGGCATAGGATTCAGGGCCCAGGTGCCCTTACGGTCGGTGTGGGCTCTCCCTTCTCGGTATATCTGCAACTAAACAGGACTGGGGTTGTGCGTCCCTCTCTAGTGTGATGAAAAGTGACTGGGGCTGCACAGCCACCCCTGATGACCTGCCCGGAACAAGTCACTTCACTGTTGAGCCCCATGCTGCTTCTCCTAATGCTTAGTTGTCAGGACAGTACTGGAATTAAATGATAATGTAAGACCTAGCACGGAGCCTGGCCAATCACTAGATTTCACGTGTGAACAGTTGTTCTGTCCCGTGTCCCCCTTTCTAACATGGGACTAAGAATTATTCCCCCATCCTATTTCTCCATCAATGTAAGCAATATAAGGATTTTGAGTATCAAGTTCCTGAGGCCTGGACACCGAAACATTCTCATTATTATTACTATTGTTATTATTTTCCCTCCAGCAGTCCTGTCTCCTTCCCTCCGAATCTGTGGCACCCCTTCTATTCCACACCAACCTTGTCCTGGGCCCCTGTGGCCTGTCATTTAGAGCTGCCCCTCGTCCATCAAGTCCAATCTCTTTTCTCCCCACACTGCAGACTCACACTATCTTCTCACTGCTGGGAGTGGACCATGCTTATGTCACCAGTATCGGCCGACTCATTGGAATCGTTACTCTAAAGGAGGTGAGATGATGGTGGCCTCCAAAGCTGCTCCACTTCCAAAAAGTCATGGAAACTTATGTCCAGCTCACCTGGGGAGGAAGGTGGGGAGGAGTCTGACATCTGGGTCCAGACATCTGTTCCTCTCACCTTTCCAGCTCCGGAAGGCCATCGAGGGCTCTGTCACAGCACAGGGTGTGAAAGTCCGGCCGCCCCTTGCCAGCTTCCGAGACAGTGCCACCAGCAGCAGTGACACGGAGACCACTGAGGTGCATGCACTCTGGGGGCCCCACTCCCGTCATGGCCTCCCCCGGGAGGGCAGCCCTTCCGACAGCGACGACAAATGCCAATGAGCCCCTCGTGGGTGGCCTAGGATGGTGCTAGCCATACCCGTCAGCCCAGAATGTGCATCTTTCATTCCTTCTGCCTTGGGAAAGCAGGAGGCAGCTACAGCCGGAGGCTGCACCCCAGCCCCCTCCAGACCTGGGGTGCCAGCTTCTCCCAGTTCATCCTACCTGGAATCTGACCTACTGCCCACCTGCAGCAAGTTTTCCAGGGGCAGGAAGATCGGCCCTGCCCTGGCAGGATGGGTTGGGGTCACTTGACGCCTGCTCCCCCTTTGAGGGGAAAGGGGTGGAACTAAGATGGGTTTATAACTGGAACCTCCAATGACCAGATGTATATAGAGATTTACAAAGATTTTTATATTAATTTAATAAAACAAATTCTTAAATAGAACAAAATAAACACCTAATGAGCCACTTATATATAGAATGCTTGTGCCCGTTGGCTCTCGTTCTTACCTTGGGCCCTCTTACCTGCCAAAGCCTACGAGGCCCTTAATTCTAAAGCCACTCACCCTTCCCACAACCATAAAAACCTAGAGTCCAGTGACCTTGGAATGCAGGATCTGCCAGAGGCCTCCACTGCATGGTCATTAACACCCTGCCTGGGGCGGGGCCCTGTACTGTAGCCTTGGCCTTTCATTCAGACAGAAAGGCTCTACCTTCTTTCCTCCCCAAGAAGAGACACTCCCTCATGACTGTCACTCACTGGCACAATTCCTGCCTCTCAGCAGGCATCAGCTGACAACTCCTGGCCACCCCTGTGGCCCTCTTGTGGCCCTCTCTAGAAGAACATGAAGTCCCAGCTCTGTGGCGACCAGAGCCATCCTTTCTTCCACCTCCCGCTCAGAGAGCTCTGCGTGAATGGGCAGCCCGGCTGGCTGTGAGGCGCCAGCACACTGCCCGCACATCCTAGGAGGGGTTGGGAAAGGGCCCAGGCCCCATTAGGGGGCCAGGAAAAGGGTGGAGGGTACATGCTTTCATCATTCCAAAGCCTCCCAGGGAAGATCCGACTGAAAAAACAGACCAAAAACCTTCTGTCTTTAGGAAAAAAGAGGAAGATTTAGAGACGATGGAGAGGCGAATGAAGCACAGCATGAGCCCAGCTGGGCAGGGGGCCTTGGGGCACGGCTCAACCCATAGGCTCCGGGAGGGCAGGAGCCAGCCCCTCCAGGTGGGGGTGATTCTATCAAGCACTGCACATGGACTCGGAAGTGAGAAGAAAAGCAGAGAAGAGAGAGGCATGGGGACGGTGGGGGGGTTGCTGGCTTGGCCCCCTCCCACCCCACCCTCACACAGCCCAGTCACAACCCCCTTAGTGGCTCACATCATCCGAGGAGGAAATGTGTGTGTGGCATTTTAAGAACATGAACATCACTGTCTGCCACAGCTGTAGCCATGCCCCAGAGGCCCCGGGCAACCCCCGGCAAGCCCCGGGAGTGGGGGCAGGACATGCGCCCCCCAGCCCAGCCCCTGCCTCCTCTCCAAACACTTTCATGCAAAACACACAATGGAGAAGCGAGCGCTCCCAGGAGCCCTCTAGGCTGTGGAGCTCTGCTGGGAGCCTTGAGCCCGCACTTGGGCACAGAGACTCTGCCCCTGGCAGCAGCCAGGGGATGCATGCCAGCACCAGGCATGATGTGGGTCACTGTTCCTCTGGCTCTGCCTCATCCTCCTCTAAGGACACCACCCCAGAAGAGGCCAGGTCAGAGGCTTGCCGCTGCCGTTCCCAGCTGCCCACTAGTGGTGGGCAGAGCGGCTGGCAGTCCTTGCAGGGGGCTGGCTCCTCCTCAGCGGGGGAAAGGCAGGACTCTGTGAGGGGCGAGTTGTAGAGCGAGTCCTGGGCCTCCAGTGGGCCCAGGTTGCGGAAGGCACTTTCCCGGCTGGGGGGCAGTTTGGCGAGAAGCAGCTCATCGCCCAGCAGCTGGGAGGCCAGCCGGGCCGGGGAGCCCAACAACCCGTCCTCCAGGCTGCACAGACTAGAGCACAGGGTGTCTGGGGACACGGTCTGCGAGCAGTCGCTCTCAGGCTCCACGGAGCCCTGGCGCACAGGCCGGGAGAACCGGTGGCCGGTGAACAGGTCCTGGAGGTGCGGCCCCAGGGGCAGCTGCCCAGCCATGTCTGTGAGGAGAAGAGAAAAGAAGACAGTCCTGCTGGCTCCATTTCAATTGGCCAACCTGGAAGCCACATTCGCCCCACTCCACCCCTGGCATAGCTCTGGGGGTGGTGGATAGGTGCTGGGTAACCTTGAACCAGTCACAACTTTTTGAGACCTCAGTTTCCTTAATGGTGAGTTGGAGATTCTAACAATACAAGAACAAGAGTCTCGCACACAGTCGGGCACAGTGGCTCACGCCTGTAATCCCAGCACTTTGGGAGGCTGAGGCAGGCGGATCACCTGAGGTCGGGAGTTCGAGACCAGCCTGACCAACATGGAGAAACCCCGTCTCTACTAAAAACACAAAATTAGCTGGGCGTGATGGCACATGCCTATAATCCCAGCTACTCGGGAGGCTGAGGCAGGAGAATCACTTGAACCTGGGAGGAGGAGGTTGCGGTCAGCCGAGATCGTGCCATTGCACTCCAGCCTGGGCAACAAGAGTGAAACTCCGTCTCAAAAAAAATGTCTGGCACGCAGTAAACAAGCAATAAATGCAGGGTCACTGTATATGGCCATATAGGTTGCTCATCGCACAACAGGGCCTGTCTAAGGCAGTGAGAAATAGCAAAATCTAACCCATACTCTGCTCACCAAGCAGCATGCCCTGGCCTGCCAGAGAAAGGCTGTGCCTGCCAGAGAAAGGGGTGCCTTTTTCTAATTTGCACAAAGATTCCACACAGGCTAGTAGCAGCCTTGGATAAATGTTAGTTATTATCATTACTCCAGGGGTCAAAGTAGGCCTGGAACTCAATCAAATAAAAATGCCTGTGGTTTAAGGTTCCATCTTGGCTTCAGACAACCAAATCAGCCCTCCAGACCACAGCAGCAGTCTCCAACTTGCTCTCATGTATTGCCTGCCTTGGAGAACTTGTTAATTCACTGGAGGGGTAGGGGATGGTAGAGGTAATCTTCAAAGGCAAAGAGGTTGTGGGGAATGGTGGCCTGTGAGACTTGAGCCCAGAAGCTACAGAGAAAGTCAGCCATGTGGTCTAGGGAATGAAAGATGAAAGGAGGGCCGAACACAGCTGCAGAGCCCTGCAGAGTCCCCTTTGCAAGCACTGGCCCAGAGAAAGGCCCACAGGCTGGAATGCAAGGATGCTGAGTTGGAGCCAGCATGGCCCCGTGGGTGTTCCAGGCCCAGCATGCCTTCCTGTTGACCTGGGCTGCAGCCCTGCGAGGTGCTGGGCTGTGCACTGCAGCTCATCTGCCCTGCCACAGCCAGCCAGAAGGCTGCCTCGGAGAGGAAGAGGCAAAGGCACTGCAGACCCTCCCAGAGATGTGGCTGCACAGAAGTTGTCCTTGAGGTCTTTCGGCCTTTTTTTTTTTTTTTTTTTGAGGACTGCAAGGCACAACTGTGCAGACAGGCAGAGAAGCAGCACCTGTGGGAAAGGAACGACTCCATTTCTGTCTGTTCATTTCCCACCCATGAGTGTGGACAGCCTTCCTGTCCCTGGAGTGTCCGGGCCTGCCTGGACTGAGTCTGTCCCTCTCCCCTCCCCTTCCAAAGGCTGAGAGTGTTCTGGATGTGGCTCTGAAAGAATCCCAAGGTCTATCAGGTGGGTCCACCACAGCACTAGCCCAGGATGTCCCTCACCTGTGTCCATTCCCCCAGCAAAGTCCTCATCATAGGAGTCATCAGTGGAGTCCTCGCCATCCACCGAAGACCATGCTCGGAGCTTGGCTTCCGCGATGGCAAACTGCTCAGCCACTCCTGTCGCAGGGACAGAATGCATAAGCAGAGAAGGTGAGCTAAGTCTAGGGCTCAGCTTGGAGATAGGAGAGAGGAGAAATGGTATGGAAAGACTCCAACCCCCACGTCAGACCCGAGGAGATAAGAAAGCAGTCCTGGCCGGGTGCGGTGGCTGACGCCTGTAATCCCAGCACTTTGGGAGGCCGAGGTGGGTGGATTACTAGGTCAGGAGTTCAAGACCAGCCTGGCCTAGACGGTGAAACCCCATCTCTACTAAAACTACAAAAATTAGCCAGGCACGGTGGCAGGCAACTGTAATCCCAGCTACTTGGGAGGCTGAGGCAAGAGAATCGCTTGAACTGGGGTGGCAGAGGTTGCAGTGAGCTGAGATTGCGTCACTGCTCTCCAGCCTGGGCGACAGAGTGAGACTCCGTCTCAAAAAAAATAAAATAAACTAAAGAAAGAAAGCAGCCCTGTGCCAAAAGTGTAGCTTATCCCCTTTCTGCCATCCACCTGCTGCAAAGCGAGCCTCTTGTTCGCCCTCGCTGAGGTCTGAATAGGAGGAAAAGGCTGATTCCAGGGCAGCAGGCGAGTCACTCGGCTTGCTCCAGCCCTTCCACTCAATGAGGTGAGCCACTCGGCCCTGGGCCATGGCGGTAGGCTTGGTCACGTGGTCCTTCACCACCTGGGAAATACCTGGAGATAGGGGAGGGTGGAGAAGCCTGGTAAGGGACCAGGCCAGGGAGCACAGGAGCAGGGAGGTGGAAGGGTGGAAGTAGTTAGGATCCATGTGAACCTTTGGGTGGGAGAAGGGGCTGAGATTCACCTGAGCAAGGGAAGAAAGGGGAGACCCCAGCATGTACTCACAGGAAACAGTTCCAAAGGGACTGTGCAAAAGGGAGGAGAAAGGACAAAGTGGCCAGAAACATGGGAGGGGCTGCATACCATGCAGGGAGGACCTGGCCAGCGCAGCAATCTCCTGGATAGTTAGGGCTCGCCGGGACTTGGGCAGCATCGCGACTGTGTCTCCAACATTCACCTTGGGTAACACCATTAGAAAGTCAGTGCCCCTCTGACAGCAATGACCTTCCTTCCCCCTAACATGCCCATACCCCAGCGAAGGCATGAGGAGGAGACAGGAGCTAGGAAGGAACAGCACATATGTCCCCGTGGCTACAGGGAAATGTAAGATGATAAGAAGCTAGGACAGGTGAATTATGTCCTCCCAGAAAGCAATGGAGATTCAGACAGGCCCTAAGAAGCAAAACTTCAGCTAATCCTCCACTTTCCCAGCACCCAGAGGAGATGGAGGCAGGGCAGGACATGAAGAACCACGAGTGGGACCTCTGAGGAGAGGGAAGAGGAGGAAGGAAGAAGAGTGTGGCATCCAGGACTTCAAGATTCCCTTCCCCTCTGCCCCTTGCTCCTCCTCTTGGTCTTCCCATCCACATTCCGGCAAACTCGGCAAGATGGAAACCAAACCCCCACACCTTCTCCCCACGTCTGGCCCTGCTTCCTGACCTCTTTCCTTTGCATCACCCACCACTGACCCATCTAGCCTGGCTCCAAACCTCAGCATTACCATCAACTCTCCCCTGGCTTTGCTTGCCCATATCTGTTGATAAGACCTAATGATTCCACCTGCAAACTCCCTGCTCCTACCCTGTCCTTTCTACTGCTACTGCCATTGCCCTTTCTCAAGCCCTCAATGCCTCCTGCCCAGGTCGGCAGAAGTGGTGTTTCCCCAGCCTCCTCCAATCCCATGCTATTTTCTCAGGCCAAAGTGTAGTGAGTATAGTGCTCCCCATCTCTTCTGGACTATTCTGATGGCTGGCTGGCTCTTTCTCATTCTTCCAGTTTGGGCTGAAATACCACCTCGTCAGAGGAGCTTTCCTGGCCCCCCTCTTGGTAGTCTGTCCTCCCTCTGTAGTCTCTAACAAATCACTCTCCATCGATGTACCCCATTTGTGGCCCTTAGTTGTAGTGAGTAATAATGGTCTCTTTTGCATTTCCTGTTTCTTGTTGGTCACCCTCACTGGTCTTTGGCTCTTGGGGAATTCAGTCTGTTTTGGTCACTGTAGTGCCCAATGTTTAGCATAGCACCTAATACAGAATAATTTCTTAAAAATGCATAGGCTGGCCGGGCGTCGGTGGCTCACGCCTGTAATCCCAGCACTTTGGGAGGCCGAGGTGAGCGGATCACGAGGTCAGGAGTTCAAGACCAGCCTGGTCAACATGGTGAAACCCCGTCTCTACTAAAAATACAAAAATTAGCTGGGCATTGTGGCGCATTCCTGTAATCCCAGCTACTCAGGAGGCTGAGGCAAGAAAATTGCTTGAAGCAGGACCCGGGAGGCGGAGGCTGCAGTGAGCCGAGATCACGCCACTGCACTCCAGCTTGGGCTACAGTGCAAGACTCAAAAAAAAGAAAAAAAAAAAGCATAGGCTGGGCCAGGCGTGGTGGTTCACTCCTGTAATCCCAGCACTTTGGGAGGCCAAGGGGCCAAGGTGGGTAGATCACCTGAGGTCAGGAGTTTGAGACCAGCCAGGCCAACATGGTGAAACCCCATCTCCACTAAAAATAATTTTAAAAATGGGCAGGGCATGGTGGCGAGCGCCTGTAGTCCCAGCTACTCAGGAGGCTGAGGCAGGAGAATTGCTTGAACCCAGGAGGCGGAGATTGCAGTGAGCCAAGATTGTGCCACTGCACTCCAGCCTGGGCGACAGAAAAAGACTCTGTCTCAAAAACAAGCAAACAAAAATGCAAAGGCTGGATGAATGAGGTAAGATATAATGTAAACTGTTTCCCTGGAGTGCAGCCGGTCGCAACACGTCTGTAAAATCTTGTCTAGCCTACATTACTGTCCAGTGAGGTTAGTGCAGGCATCATACCCAGGCCCTGAAGGATCCCACTCTGTGACGCCCCCGCCTCTTTCCAAGCCTCCTTTGAATCCACCGCTGATCTCCTCTGCCCAATAAAACCCCCCTTCTCAGGCCGGGCTCAGTGGCTCACGCCTGTAATCCCAGCACTTTGGGAGGCCGAAGCAGGTGGATCACCTGAGGTCAGGAGTTGGAGACCAGCCTGGCCGACATGGTGAAACCCCGCCTCTACCAAAAATACAAAATCAGCTGGGCGTGGCAGTGCATGCCTGTAATCCCAGCTACTCTGGAGGCTGAGGCAGGATAATCGCTTGAACCCGGGAGGCAGAGGCTGCGGTGAGCCGAGATCGCACCATTGCATTCCAGCCTGGGCAACAAGAGCAAAACTCCATCTCAAAAAAATAAATAAATAAAAATAAATAACAAAAAACAAAAACCCTTCTCCACCAATCCCTGTCAGCAAGCAGCCCACCTGCCTCCAGGAAAAGGAACTCAGCTTTCCTCTGGGCCAAGAATGCCATCCTTACGTGAAAAAATGCTTGCCATCACTTAAGGCCCATCTCTGTGTCACTTGCAAATAATGCTTTCAGCCGACAGCCTCTTCTTTTCTCTGACACACCCCGCCCCCATCATTGCCCTTGTCTGTCTCCTGAGGGAGCTCAGGATGGCAAGGCCTAAGTTTGATGCACCTCAGTTCCTAACTCCACCCTGTACCTGGCTCAGGGCTCCCTGACAAGCCCCAGCAAATGTTTCCCTCACTTAATGAAGTTGGAGGCACGCATCCCTCCCCAGAATTGCCCAGCTCTCTTCGATCACGCTCCCGTCCCTCACAAGGGCGGCCAACACTGCCCCTTGACCTGAGGCCCACCCTCGATCCCTCCCCTTGGGTACCTGGCTGACAGGGCCCCCAGGGTGGCACCGGTAGCCTCCAGCCAGGCCTAGGGCGGGGAGCACCTGCTGGGTGTTTCTTAGCTTGCTCTCCCGCCCTCGCCTCGCTCCCCTCAGCCGCCGCCATCCGTGCCCGGCGCTCCGCGCAGCTGCGGCCCAGGCCCAGAGAAAAGGTGTATGTCTCCCTGGCAACCCATCACCACGCAACAGGGTCTCCCGGGATACGGCCCGGGATGCGCTGACGTCAGCGCGGAAGGCGCGAGCTCTCCGCCTGCTGGCACAGCACCGAGCAGAGCAGACCCGCACGGGGGCGGCCTCCCGGCCCGCCGCCGGATAGCGCCTCCGCTCGCCGGAAAAGGGAGCCAGAAGCTGCCTGGCCAAGCGTGGGTGGGGGCTGCAGATCCCCTTTATATGGATGCCATCCTCCTTCCCCCCACCACCAGGGGCCCAGCACCTCTGGCAAGTCCTGGCTGTCCACCGAGGAAGGGCGGGAGGACCTGCTCCAGCCTCGGAGGGTTCGAGCAGATCCCAAAGAGGATAGAGAGAGACCCCGAGGAAGTTCGATCCACTCCACAGCCCACGCGGGGTCCGAGGACACTGAGAGGAAGGGGAAAGGCTGTTCAGCTGTGCCCCTACTTCTGCAGAGATCCCCATTTTCATCCAGTATTGCCATATCATTTCTCGGCCCCTCCCCCACCTTCCAGAAGACCAGCGCCCACTGAGTGCTCTCCTCAACTCTAAAAGCCCCCATCCCACACATCACTGACCCTCGGGCCCCTGGGGCCATTCTGTGGCAGCCCACTGGCCACCTTCCTGCTCTGGATACATTTTGCCTCAAAATCCTAGGGTGAAACCAAACAATGATAAATTCTGCTCTCCTTCCCGTTTCCCAGCCTACCCATTCCTCTTGGAAAGCACACTGAGCTCTTCCGCCATCACTGTTCCCCCCACCACTGCCACCCTGGACCCTTTGCAGGAGTGTCGCCTTCCTTCTCTCTTCCTGCTGCCTTCTTTCCTCTCGCCAGCCTCAGCTGGTCCACAGCTCTTTACTCTTCTTTTCTGACGAACTCATGATATTTTTTCTGATTTTCACCCCTGTCCCCTGAAGCCGTTTCCTGATGCCCTGTCTGGCCCCAGCCTGGTTCTCCCTGTTTCAGCCTGGTTCTTAATATCTAAGTCAGAGTAATTTTCCTTTTCCACCTAAGCACCCTACTGCTCAGCTTCCCATCATCTCCCAGATCACATCCATGATCCCTGGTCTCACCTCTGCGACTTGTCTGACAAGTCCATCGTCCTCCAGGCCCTTCACGCTGCCACAGAAACATTTTGCCCAGCACAGAAATCATAGGCATGCTGGCTGTGTTGATGCAGAGAACCAAAAGCCCAGAACCGCTCCAGGCTCAGCTCCCAGTTCTATTCCTGTTTTGGCTCCGGATGCTGAGCCAGTCCCCTCCCCATTTGGAACCTGTGCCTAGTCACATAAGGAGAACATTCCTGCCTCATGGCTCTGAGGAGGTGGGAACACCAGGGCTCAGCCAAGCTCTCTGGGGCTCGGGGAGCTGAGGCCCATTCCCTAGACGGTGCCAACAGGCAATGTACATCACAACTGACCTTTAGCTGGAGCAGCCGTCTCTGTCCCTGAGCCTCAGCCAGCTGTTGGTCCCCAGAAACGCTACCAACCAGAAGGAAAACAGGAGGTTACAGGCCATCCCTGGCCCCCAACTGGTACCTAACCAGGGCTCTCGAGGCCAGTCCTGAGGTCAGCCAAATTCACCCCTGACTAGAGGAGGTGATGACTTCCTGAACTCCAAGCCTTGGCAGGGCCAGAGATCAGAGCAGTCAGCTGCTCCTCAGCTTCAAAAGCCACGAGGTTAACTTAGGACTACAAATCCCAGAATTCCTCAAGGGAAGTACAAATCTCAGCCAGTCTTAGCTCCAAAGAACATCAAGTACCAACCACACCAAGGCCTGTGTGACTGACCACCTGCCCTGAAGGTCCAGGACCCATCCCAAACCCAGTCCTGCCTCGCCTTATGCATGGAGAAATCCACCACACTGGAGTAAAGGAAGCTGGCCGACCTCTGATGCACAGGACTACGGCCAGGCCCGGTGTGCATGGCCACCCATGGAAACCGAGGCCCAGGCAGGGGTCAGCATTGTGGGAAGGAAGCCCTGATGGCCTGCCTCTGGGTTCCTCTTTCCCTCCACAGAATAGGGTGATTTGTTTATGCTGAGTGGGGGCAGGACATTAAAACAACTGTAATAGGTGAGAGATGATTCAGTGTTCACAGGTGCCCCAAACGGGACCTCAGTCCCCCTTCGCCAACTGACTCTGAAGAGGGGAGTCAATGTCCGACAAAAATTCTGTGGTAGGGTGCTTAGCCAGGGCCGAAAGGCTACCTCTTTAGGAAGATGGGGACACGGCTGGGAGAAGCAGGTTCCCAGTACAGGGCCACTCCCAGGACGGTGAAGGCAGAGGTGTAGGCGGAGGGGAGTGAGTGTGTGGGCGCGCAAGGCCAGTCGCCGCGGGCTGGAGTGGTGGGGGCATCGGGCTGCCCAGCCCCTCCCGGGGCTGTGCGTCTCCGGCCACCCTGAGCAGTGGGCACACGGCAGCCGGCGGCGAGACCATGCGTCTGCCCTGCAAAACCCCAAGGAAGGCAGGCCGTGGGAGCGAACCGGAGTCGGTCTGGCCCCTTTCCTGCTCATACCCGCTCCCTCCTGTTGCCTGGCCCGCCTCCCGGTGCAGGCTCCTCCCTCTCCCAACACCGGCCCCCTCCTCAAGGCCCCCACCCACCCGCCGCCCGCGCACCGCGCACCGGCGGCCGCAGCCCGACTCCCCAACCCGTACCCGGCCTCCGCCTCTTACCCTGACCCGCCGGGCTCCGAGAGCCGATATAGCCCATGGCCGGGCACCCAGGCACGCTAGCCTGCGCTCGGGGCGCGGGCCATCGCCTTGCAGAGGGTCGGGTCGCGGCCACACTGGGGAGGAGAGCCCGTGAGAGGGGAGGGGGTGGGAGCCGCGCGTCCGCCGCCGCTCCCCGGAGAGGGAACCGGGCCGGTGACGTAAGCGCGGGGGCGTGGCCGCCGCATCACCACCCAAAGTAGGCGGGGCGCAGCGACGTCACGGCCACGCAGAGGCGGCCTGGACCGGGTTCGAAAACGCCGGTCCTCTCCTCCTAGGGCCGACTGCCACCTGAAGGCAGGGGCGGCGAACACTCACTAAGCCAGCCCAGTCACACTACACGGGGCCGCAAAACGTCCCTTCATGCATCCAGCCCCTTCATTTTACAGATCACACCTTGAAGCCATAAAGGGATTCTCCAGCTATAAACAACCCGAAACATAAGAGCCTTCTCCACACAGGGGCTTGAATCATTCTGGTAGGAGAGCAGAGTCTAGCAAGAATGTCCTATCAGTAATCTCCCTTTTCTCCGGACCAGGAGGGCGCACCCACCAAGCCCATCTGAGGGCCCAACCTTCCAGGAAACCTCCTCAGATCCCTGCAATCATGGACAGGGAAAGAGGCAGGAGTGGTGCCAGGTTACAGAGAACAGCGCCAGAGTACCAGCTCTGGGAAGGATCCCCACCTATAAACACCTTCTCTAGAGGGAGCAGGCCATAAAGCAGAAAGGCAGTGAGCTTAATTGAATTCATGTTTAATAATTACAGGCACCGTGCCCCCCCTTCCCCCTGCCCAGGCAGCAGCAGGGGTGGTACAGGGGCTGGGGCATATGCCCCCAGCAGCGAGGACGGCAGTCCCGAGAGTGATTTTCAGAAAATAAAAAAAAGGACCCCAGGGGCAGGCGTTGGTGCCCCTCCCCACCCCAAGACACACCAAATTTCAAGACTTTATATATAATATATCTCTGTGCCCCAGGGGGAGGAGAGGGACACCTGGCGGCATCCTGGAGGGGGGCCCCAGGCAGCCCCAAGCCATCCTGCCTCTTCAGCCACTTTATTAGTTCAGACACATCACACTACAGGCACCCACTGCCACCGCCGCTGCTGCCGCCCCCCTGCAGTCCAGGCGGCTAGCCGGGCCATCTGTGTGTCCATGGGGCTCCAGGTCCCCGGCCCCACCAGCCCTCAGTTGTGGTCAGACTCCTCCTCTGCCTCACGGAGCCACTTGAAGAAGGCTGTGACAGATTTAAGGGCCACACCCTTGCCCTGCTGCTCAGCGGGGTCCTTGCTACTCTCCCAACTGTAGAAGGCATCCTCCTTCACCACGTCCTCGTCATATAGCGCATCAAAGAACATCCGCAGCAGGTCTGCAAGCAGGCAGGACAGCAGTTAGAGGTGATTGGCCACCGCCACCCCAGCCCACCCCCAGGGAACCCTCCCAAGCTCCACTGTTCAAACAAGGCCCTGACGCACCAACCTGACATTTGTGGCCATTCCAGAGTGCCTGGGCCTCTGACAGGATGCTAATCTCATGATCTGAGACTGCTGCACAGCAATGAGTCACTTGGCCATCGGAAAAACCTTACAAACTTGCTTGGTCTCACCTTGGCAGCCTGAAACCTCTCTGCCCATGATGTATTTAATGGAGAAAACTATATTCAGAATTGGTACTCCTGAATTCAGGAAATCGCTAAAAGTCCTATATATATCATACATAAAGTCCTATATATATCCTACATGTAACCTGAACATTCACTGCCCCCCAAACAGATCCTGACAACTCTTGATCTCAATTTCCCTTCCTTCCCCACACATTTCCTGTACATACACACCTTCTCTGGCCTTGACACTTTTGTGGATGCTATATCCTTTGCCGGAAACTTCCTTGTGTCTTGTTCCTTCAGGACTCAACTCAAGCATCACCTGTTCGGACCCTCTTTCTCCTCAACCCCTAGCTGCTGGGTGGCCTTCCCAAACACATGTCCTATAACCCCTGAAACACAACCCACCCCAGTGCCCACAAAGCACTACCAGTCTTTCCAAACCAAACCTTACACTTCTAAGCCATCTATGAGATGCTGCCAGCCAGGATGTTCTGCAGGGCATGCCCAGCCTCAAAGTCACAAACTGCCTAGGGGCACAGTCACCTGCTACCCCCACCCCACAGCAATGGGCCACAGCAGGGCAGAACCTTCACTTACCCGTACTTACACTCCAAATCCCACGCATACCCACCCAGGGACCCCATCCAATCAATTATGCACTCTGCCCTGTATTTTCAAGCCCAAGTTTCTCCCACCTAAAAACAAAAAGCCCTGTTTGCAACCACTATCTTACAGCTAATAAAATATTTTGTCTACACTTGATGTTTTCCCTTCTTTCTGTTTCGCTTAAGTATTTTTTTTTTTTTTTTTTGAGACGGAGTCTCGCTCTGTCACCCAGGCTGGAGTGCAGTGGCGCAATCTCGGCTCACTGCAAGCTCCGCCTCCCGGGTTCACGCCATTCTCCTGCCTCAGCCTCTCCGAGTAGCTGGGACTACAGGCGCCCGCCACCACGCCCGGCTAATTTTTTGTATTTTTAGTAGAGACGGGGTTTCACCGTGGTCTCGATCTCCTGACCTCGTGATCCGCCTGCCTCGGCCTCCCAAAGTGCTGGGATTACAAGCGTGAGCCACCGCGCCCGGCCTTCGCTTAAGTATTTCTCAGTCCTTTCTGATCCAGAATCTGTCCCCTACCCCACCTAAATACTGTTTTAGCCAGGGTGGCCTCTATGTTTTTATATTCCAGACATCCTGCATTTTCAGGCCTGCTCCTACAAACGCTCACAGCAGCATCTAGCATTATCAACCACGTCCCTCTCCTCAAATTTCTTTGCCCTTGGTTCAGAGGGGCCTGTCCTCCTTTGGTCCCTACCAATATGTCCGCTCCACGTCCTTGGGGCTGTATCTCAGGCCCTTATCACTCTCCCTCAGGCAAGCCCGTATCCTCTTATGACTTGCACATGAGTTACCCTGTGCCGGCATTTCACAAAGCTGCCTCCTGCCCTGACCTCTTCTTTTCCAAAAGGACCCAGATACCCCAGCTATCGATCTGACATCTCTTGATTCCCTTACTCAAGGACCACAACTCAAGTTGATCCACCGTTGCCTACCCCAGCAAATGACATCACACTATGGCCTCTAAACCCACTGTGATTTAAAAACCATCCTGGGAGTCATCCATGACTTCTAATCTCTCATGGCCCCTCCCCAGACCAGTGTAACCAAAAGCTGCCAACTCCATTTCCTAAGTATCTCCGGATCTGCCTCCTCCTCTCCACCATCACCAGCAAGGCTGAGCCACTGGTGCTAACACTGCCACATCCACTCCCACCCCATTCCAAACCACTCTTCCCTCTACTGCCAGGATGATCTAAAAACTAAAATCAAATTCCTTTATTCCTTGCTTAAAATCCCACGAAGGCGTTTTCTTGCGCTCAGGCTAAAGCCCCAGACTCTGGCCATGGCTTACACCCGGCCCTGTGTGGTCAGGCCCATATCCCTCTCTTCAGCCCCATCTTGCCTCACTTAGGACTGGTTGCTGTGCTCTCCCACACTGGCCTTTCTTCAATAGTTCTTCTCCCTGTGTCAAGTTCTTCCTACCATAGGTAGAAAGAACACACATAGTGCCTTCATTTCAAGCATTCTCCCCCCACCCCTTCCCAGCTTGTCGTGGAGCGAGTTACCACTCATTACCCCTCAGACCAGGTGTCCTCCCTCCGAGAGCACCCGTCTTCCCAGGCTCATTGCTCACGCCAGTACTAACTCCAGGCCAGCACAGGAAATTGCTTGGCTTCCTCTCTGTGAGCATGCCAGTGCCCTGACACATACTTATGTTCTGAACGCATAACCTGAGACATGTTCAACGAGACCTCAGTCTCCTCATGTGGAAAATAGGGGTAATGCCATCTACCCTAAACAACATTTGTGAGGACTACATGAGGCAAGGTAAGCAAAGCATTTCAGTCCTGTGCCACGCCGTGGGGGCACACGGTACTGGGAAGATCCTATCATTTATCACCTCTGCACTGTTGGCATCAAACACATGGCTAGGCACAAAACAGGCAGTCAATTACCCTTCAAGGCTGTGTCTAACTCCTTCCACTTGTAGGAACAACACAACACAAACCTAAGAGGAAGGAATGAAACCCGGAGGGCATTTTGCTCTCTAATGACTACCTACCTTTCTTGGATTAAGACCCTTCCATGAAGGGTCTCATGCCCTGCTATCTGGCAGTCCCTCCACCCCACCCCTGTCCCCATGGCCTGGCTCTTACTGGGAGGCTGTTCTAAGGTCACTACAAGGGCCTGGAGGGCGTAGAGCGCCTGTAGCTCCTTCTGCTCGTCACACAGGTATTTCTGCAGCAGCTTCGCTCGCGCTTTCAGCACTGCAACGTCCACTCGGAGGGGAGTCTCAACTACAAGAAGACAGGGATGAGTGGAGCAATATACCCTTACCCCGGTTCAGAACTGGGAGGCCAAGGCTGACACCCACCTCCCTCCACTTGTCTGTCAGGCCCACCCTTGCCCCTCCATCTCCCTGGTTCCTCTTACAAATAATTGCAGAATAGCAGACAGCCGTCATGAGGGCTCGAACTAACGTGTTGGATACTATCTGCTGCTCACTCAGGTTGGCCTGTATGGGAGAAACAAATGATCCCCAGATTCTGAATTGGGCCCTTCAGTCTTCATTCTTGCTGCCCCCACCCCCACCCTAAGAACTACCTTTCCTTTATCGATATCCAGGAGAAACCTACCTCTATCCAGTCGAACACCCGCTGGTTACTGCTGCCCTCCTTCAGCAGCTTCTCCAGCTGCCTATTCAGCTCCTCAGACGGGAGTGCCCTCTGGCCAGGGGCTTCCGACTCCTCTCCCAGGGTATACTCCACCTTCTGCAATGAAAAAGGCCCGCAGTTAAGAGTTAAGGTTGCCAACGTGAGACAAGAAAGAAGACTGGCCAGCCTCAAACGCTAGAATTAACCCAACTCCATCCCCAAACCTGTTCAGCGACGAATGCACCAACGTCCTGGCCTTCAGGTAGAAATTCCTTCCAGCTAAGCCCAGCTTCTCGCCACAGCGTCCCCACCTTTTTAGGACCCTGGAAAACACAAGACCAACCCAACTTACCAAAGCTCTCTCTCTCCAAGGACCCAACAGCTCTACCACATTAATCCAACAAATATTTACTGAAAGCCTACTAGGTACCTGCTAGGCACTAAGGATGCTATAGAAGTACTAATAGGCACAGCCCTTCCATTCCTACAGTCTGGTGCAGGGCACAGATGTCAGTCAAATAACCACCCAAATAAATAAGAACTTGTCCCAGGCGCGGTGGCTCACGCCTGTAATCCTAGCACTCTGAGAGGTCGAGGTGGGCGGATCACCTGAGGTCAGGAGTTGGAGACCAGCCTGACCAACATGGTGAAACCCCGTCTCTACAGAAAATACAAAAATTAGCCAGGCGTGGTGGTGGGTGCCTGTAATCCCAGCTACTCGGGAGGCTGTGACAGGAGAATCACTTGAACCCAAGGCGAGGGTTGCAGTGAGCCAAGATCGTGCCACTGCACTCCAGCCTGGGCGACACAGCGAGACTGTCTCAAAAAAAATAAAATAATAAAATAAAATAAAATAAAATAAAATAAAAGAGAACTTGTCCACCACAGTGCTATGACACTAGGGTAGGAAAAATGATGTAAGGGCCTCTAGGAAGGGACAACTTCTAACAAGTATGCTTGTTTCCTAAACCCAGAAAATCTTAGACACAAATATACCCCATCCCTAACACGAATAAAAAATCCTCATAAAACCAGCAGCCTGAGCACATTTTCTGTAAGAGGCAATAGACTATGAAGACATCACTCTTTTCTTTATAACAGAATAATGGCACTGGCTCTTAGCAAGATTATTGCAGTTCACAGATTTTAAAACATGCCCATTTTTTCACATTTTAACTAAAAGTTGTCTTACAGCCAATATATATCTTTTTTTTATTTTGAGATGGAGTCTTGCTCTGTCGCCCAGGCTGGAGTGCAGTGGCACAATCTTGGCTTACTGCAACCTCTCCCTCCTGGGTTCAGGCAATTCTCCTGCCTCAGCCTCCCGAGTAGCTGGGACTACAGGTGCACACCACCATGTCCAGCTAATTTTTTTGTATTTTTAGTAGATACAGGGTTTCATCATATTGGCCAGGCTGGTTTCCAACTCCTGACCTCACGTGATCCGCCTTGACCTCCCAAAGTGCTGGGATTACCACGCCCGGTCCAGTCTTTTCTTTCTTAACAGCGCATCAAGAATGTCTTATAATCTATGGCACTCATAATCTATGGCACCTTGGAGTGGATAAAATACACAAATAGTTCAATATGCTTATTTGTTGTTAAAAAACAACAACAACTAGTCCCGGTACATGTCTATTTAAAAGAATTAAATGATGTTGACATAACAATTCCTTTAAATCCCAAGTGTGATTCCTCCAGGTTCCAGATGGCTGAACCCTTCAAACTGCACGCACTCACCCCAACTTCTCACCTCCACAAAGTACCACACTCAACTTACCTTTCCCCATCTTTTTGCCTTTATATTCGCTAGTTACCAATTAACTTTCACAAAGCGGCTTCAGCACCCTGAAAGCCTCCTGTCACGAATATTGTCAAATATTCCTTTGCAACCCCACAGTACTTAAGATACTCCACTCTATTTCAACTGTTTATTATGTCATGCTTTACTGTTGTTTTTATCAAGCTGTCATTGCTTTTTTCTTTTTTGGAGACAGAGTCTTGCTCTGTTTCCCAGGCTGGAGTGCAGTGGCACAATCTCGGCTCACTGCTACCTCTGCCTCCCGGGTCAAGTGATTCTCCTGCCTCAGCCTCCTGAGTAGCTGGGATTACAGGCGCCTGCCACCATGCCCAGCTAATTTTTGTGTTTTTAGTAGAGATGGGGTTTCACCATATTGGCCACACTGGTCTTGAACTCCTGACTTCATGATCCACCCACGTCGGCCTCCCAAAGTGCTGGGATTACAGGTGTGAGCCACTGCGCCCGGCCCATTTCTTCTTTTTCCTCTACCAACTTGTTTCTTGTGCTTTATTCATTGCTGTATCCCTAGTGCTTAGTATATGACAAATGATCATCAACAAAACCCTAGTTCAATGAATGAATAAATAAATGCATCAATCACGGGCCTAGGGTCTTAGACTGCCATTCTCCTCCAGTCTTGGCCAGAACTCATGATAGGAACTGGTGTGCGGGAGATGGCCCACCTCAGTATTTCCTCTCCCAAGTACCAACACAATCCTGCCATCACCATCACTCCACTCCACCAATGGACCATGAAGCTTCAGGGCCATAGCAAACAGCCAAAACCACACCATGGGAGGCATCTCTGGACTCCTGGTCCTCACTCACCATGCTTTTGCACAGGAGGCCCAGGATCTCCAGCAACAGGGAAGCAGCTTTGCCCAGCGGTCTCAGAGGCTTTGTAATCTCCCTACAAGAAGAGAAAAACCTAATGCTGACAGCCTCCACAGTTCTCTCGCCACTACTCCATCTCCCTCCAAACCAGGGTATCCAACCCAGCCATTTCCCTACCACCTTTCCACTGGTCTTTACCTCCCCTGAATTCCACCCAGGGGAACTTACCTGAACAGCTCCCCCATGGGCACCCCACCTTCCTGCAGAATGGGTGTTACCAGTTCCGCTAGGTAGAGCCACACGTGGGGGATGTCAATTTCCATGTCCTCAGCCAATTCCAAGATTTCATACAGCCTGCAAAGGGAATTCAAAGACAAGACATTCTAGGCCAGGTCCCCACTCTCCTTCTGTGGCAACATGGCATGGCTAAGGGATCAACTATGGAACCCCCGGGAACATTTTCTAGACATGGGGACAATTATCTCAAGCTAGGCCACCTCTGTGTCCTTAAGATTGTTTTCACCCCCCTTAACCCCCCAAAGTTACGTTGACCAGGATGGTCAAGGAACCTATACTGCTTTTTTTTTTTTGTCTTTTTTTTCGTTCTTTTTTTTTTTTTTTTTTTTGAGACACAGTTTTGCTTTTGTCACCCAGGCTGGAGTGCAATGGCACGATCTCGGCTCACTGCAACCTCCACCTCCCGGGTTCCAGCGATTCTCCTGCCTCAGCCCCCCAAGTACCTGGGATTACTGTGCCATCACACCTGGCTAATTTCTGTATTATTAGTAGACACAGGGTTTCACCATGTTGGCCAGGCTGGTCTAGAACTCCCAACCTCACATGATCTTCTAGGAATCCAACCCATCTTGGCCTCCCAAAGTGCTGGGATTACAGGTGTGAGCCACCGCACCCAGCCAGGGAACCTATACTCTTATGCAAGGTTTCAAGGGTCCCAAAAAGGAGGTAGAAAATTGTGGGTCTGTATAAGTGGGACGCCCAGACAAGCCAGTCATACCCGTGGTAGTACTGAGCAGTAGACAGGTGTCCAGCACAGAGCAGCTGGTGCAACAGCTGCCCCATATGCTCACGAGCAATGGCACTGCGCTCCAGCGTAGACTCGACACCATGCCGTACAAAGATGAAGAGCAAGGAGGGTGAGGCCAGCTCCTGCACACACTGGACTGCCTCCTGAGGGGTGCAGGGCACAGCAGGAAGAGACCAGTCACTGTCTGACACAGACCCCGCACTCCTATGCCTGCCAGCATGATCCCTCCCTGCCCACTCCTCAATCACATGCCGCTCCCACTGCCTACTTTCATGTCATTGAGATGGAGGTATTCCTCAATGATAGCCTTGGATTTCTTCTCTAACTCCTCCTCAGAGAGAGCCTCCTTTGGGGGGCTCACTGGCGGTAGGGCAGCTTCTCGCTTCACTGTGGGAAGAGAACACAGATTTGAGGGACTTTTCAGTCTTCCCAGCAACAAGATTCGGAGCTTTCAAAAAGCTGGGGACCAGCTAGTCCCAAGGCAGCCAACGCCTTTCCCTCCATTCCTCTCCCAGACTCTCACCGGCATCCCGCCCACGGTCCCGATCCTCCGTGAGGCTAGCTGCCTTGCGCAGCCCCTCGGGCTGGGAGGGCCGTTCTCTACTCCGCTCCTCCACTTCCTTGCTGAAGCTCCGCTTGGTAGCAGGTGTCCGCGCACGATCAAGCCGGTCCCCACGGTCCCCTCCTCGTTCACTCCGCTCTAGGCGGTCTCCTCGGTCTCCAGCTTTCTCGCCTCGTTCTCGGCTCAAGCTACTCCTGAAAGACAGACAGACACATTTTCACTCACTTGCACTGCCCAGGCACTCATGTAATTACACAACATGCTGAGCAACTGTTGGGCCTTGTTCTTGGCATAACGAATATGCCCCAATCTAACCCAAGGGCTCCAACCAGGACAGGTATGAAGAATTTCCATCCTATGGCAACAACCAGAACCCAATCATGGTACCCCCAGTGTGAATAACAAAGATGTCCAGGAAACCTCACCTCTGCACCACACGTCTATTATCTGTGCTTTCTGTGGGTACCGCTTGTTGAAGGGCTGAGAAGCGATTCAAAGTACTAGTAGCTGGGCGAGCAGCTTCTGATGCTAGGGATGCAGAAAATCCGTATTAAAATATTTTTCTCCTTTCCTGCATTTTATCCCTACTTGCCACTTTAGGACACTTGGTCCCAGTCCCAAAAGTAAAGCAGTTCAATCCCTGGAACCACAACACAAACCTCCTCTATTGCCTGCATTGCCTAACCACCTTGTACTGAGGGCCTCCCTAACAGAAAAGGCTCTGTCCTCAAGGGAGCTCTGACGGATAACCACCCAGCTCCTGACACTGCCTCCATACCTGCGTCTGAGGGCTTGGCTCCTGAGCCTCCGCTGCTGCCCTTGCCCCAGCTCAGTCGCCCTCCAGGTGCAAAGAGCTGGTTGTTAGAATCGATGGAGCCAGGCTGAAGAAGAAAAGGGGAGTAGAATCATAAGTCTAACTCGGCTGAGTCCCTTGGCCAGCACCACCATATGCAGCCAAACAGGTAGTGAATGGCCTAGTCCAGGGGCCAGAAAATCTTTTTTAATAAAGGGCCAGTCTCTATTGCAACTACTCAATTCTGCCACAGTAGCATGAAACCAGCTGTGGATGATAAAGGCATGGCTGTGACTATGTTCCAATAAAACTTCATGGACACTGACATTTACATTTAATTTCCACAGCATAAATTACCGTTCACTTTTTGATTTTTCACAACTTTAAAATGTAAAAACCACTACTGGGTCCTGGGATGTATGAATGGGCTGGATCTGGCACATGTGTGTGTGTGTGTGTGTGTTTGCCAAACACTGGTCCAGACTAATGGAAGTACCACCCTCCCTCTACAGCTGGCAGGCCTGTCTCTAGCAATCCAACCAGTTAGTCTAAGAGGAAACATTCGGCTGTCACCTTCTCAACCTTAGAAAAGTGAGGGGACTAAGATCTAAACCTGAGCTGAATCACCCACCCCCACACACACCCCTACCTTGGTGATCTTGGTGAGTCGTGAGGTGTCAATGGGGCGGCTACCTTTGCTGATGGGAACTGTGTTCCAGCCACCATCATCCACAAGTGGAAGTCCACGGCCTGACACAAAAAGAGGGGCATACTGGAATAATGAATAAATCCTAGCAGCCCCTTCCCCCTGGGCCACCCCCAGCCTCCCTTCCTCAGATCCTCAGTTCCATCATGGGGTCTCAGTGGCCCAGACACGTGGCACTAACAGGAAGTCATCAGAGGAAAGTATAACCTCCCAGTCCCTTCACTGCTCCCTTCTCAATCCCAGCCTGGAACTCACTGATGGGCGGGCCTGGAGGACCACCGCGACGCTTGTCACTGCCCTTGGCCATGAGCTGCTGCACTTTGATGTGCTCTCGATGTTCTTCCATCTCAGCCTCCTTATGGATCTGGTCAATGGTCTTGGGACCCTGATCCCCTCGGCGTGGCACCCAATTGCTCTGTGGAGACAGAGGGCCAGTCACGATGATGTCAGGCAAGGCTAGACAAGGCAGTGTCAGAAACTGGAGGCAGCAGGCTGGCAGTGGGGAGGAGGGGGACACACACCCCTCGCAGATCCAGCACGTCCTGCAGCATAAAGCGGATGCGGGATGACGTCTTCTTTTCTTTAATGATTTTTTCCATCTGGTTGAAATACTGATCCATTCGGGGCTAGGGAGGAGAAAGGCATCAGACCAGGAACTTCTCATGTCTCACCTGTAACTGCAGGCCCCACCCCTCCTCAGGCCTTCCGCCCCATCACCGTGGGCTCAGAGAGCCCCACGTTTCAGCCCATCCCCCTCCAGATGCAAGGACCTCTACCTTGGCTTTTTCAAAGTCCAGGTCTTTGCCAATGGTGGTGAGCAGACGACAAAGGCACTCAAGGGACTCTTCATCATGGTTCTTAAGCAGTTTGACCACACAGTCATGCATTATTGCCTCTGTTAACATCTTCAGCTTGAACAACTCTCCAATAAACTTGATATTCCCTAAAGAGCGCCGCCGGGCTATGTCCCGAGCCTCTTCCAGCTCTTCCTTTAGGCGTCCTCGTTCCTCTGCCTGCCATTCACGGGATAGGGATTGTGTCAAAAAGATAACCAGCCACTCGGCTAAAACCCTTTTCTACCTGGATATCCAAACCTAGCAATAAGCACTCAGTCCTGAGGCAGGCTGGCTGGGCGTAGTGGCTCACGCCTGTAATCCCATCAATTTGGGAGGCTGAGGCAGGCAGATCACTTGAGGTCAGGAGTTTGAGACCAGCTTGGCCAACACGGTAAAACCCCGTCTCTACTAAAAATACAAAAAAATTAGCCAGGTATGGTGGCACATGCCTGTAATCCCAGCTACTTGGGAGGCTGAGGCAGGAGAATCGCTTGAACTCGGGAGGTGGAGGCTAGCCAAGATCACACCACGGCACTCCAGCCTGGGTGACAGAGCAAGACTGTCTCAAAAAGGAAAAAAAAAGTCCTGAGCCAGAGAAATCCCCAAGACACCACTATCTCCATTCCAAATTCTACAGCTGAGTAGCATCTGGGTAAGGGAAGGAGGTAATTGGGGTGTGGAATCGATAGTGGGTGTTCGCTCACCGTAGCAGCTTCATCCATCTCTTTTTGCTTCTTCTCAAAAACCTCATCATCATCTTTGTCTTTCTCAAACTCCTTCTGACATCGATTCAACAACAGCTTTCGGAAGTTCACAGTCACTGTTGGCTTTTCCGTAGTGGGCACTTTCAGCTGTAGGGCAGAGTGAATGTCACACTCAGACTAGTCCTGGGCAGGGAAGGCCCTCCAAGAGCCTTTAACTACCTGACCCAGGAAGATCTCTGGCCCCAGCTCTGCCTCCTTCCAGCTGGAAGAGGCACAAGTTGGAGGGGAACCAAGAAGCTGGGCTCAAGGAGTCTTGGGAATAGAAATGGGCAACTAGTCCATAAGATTTAGAACCCAGTGGAAACTAACCGCCATGAGGCAGCGGCACATGTTGGCATAGGCCACAGAGAAGTTGGGCTCTGAAATGGCCTTCTCAAAAATGAGGTCAATGACCCCTTTGAGGCGTTCCTCGGTGTCGATGGCCAGCTGCGTCACTTGCTTCATCAGCTGCTGGAACATCTGGGGTGTCAGTTTATTCAGGATGGAGCGCACCCTGCGGAACAGGTCCTGGAGGGAGAAGAGACAAGAGTTCCAGTGAGGGTCTCAGAACAGGCTGTTGGGAGGGACAGGAGGGGGTGGTGGGGACTTATGCATGACAGATGCTAGTGATAAGGACAAAAAGAAGCAAAGAGGGCACAGATGGCAGACCTGGAGAAGAAATGGAGAGAGACCAAAAGCAGGACTTGTCAGTACCTGGGTTTTGCTGCCATCAGCATCCTCTTCCCCTCGATCCTTATCAGCCGCCGTCCGCTTGCTGCTGGGTTTCCAGGCTTTCTCTGCTTTGTTCAGTTTTATATCTTCGGTCATTAACACTGTGGCAATGATCTTGCGTGGTTCTTTTCGGGCGCCCTGCTGAGAGCGCCGGGGTCCCAGGCCAGCCTGCTAAGCAAGGGATGAAGACAAGAGGGGACATGAAACTAGTCAGCGCAATATGTGACACCACTACTACACGCCTCCAGGGCAAACCCCTCCCCGCCAGCACTGAGACACAAGGGAATCATCCACTCCCACTCCTTGCCCACCTGCCCCTTTGCCCAGCCCCACTCACCGGCCCTCGGGGCAGCTCCCCACCTGGCCCACCCCTTGGGGGCCCACGGGTGCTAAGGGTTGTCCGGCCAAGGTTGGCAAAGGATGGAGTGAAGTCTGGGCCACAATTTATGCCTTGTAGTCTAGTGGGATCCAGTGGCCGCAGTGGTGTTTTATTGGCCTGCAAAGGGGACAGGAAAAGGTCTCAGAAGCAGGCTAGAGCGGTTGACTACTCTTTCAGGACCTCAGGCTCCTCCCCAATCCGTCCAGCACAAACTTATTGTCCCCTCCCCAACTCAAGCCACTAACCTTGTCCAGCACCACATCACTGATATGGGGCAATCCCTCTGGCTTCTGCATACTGGCAAAGATGAACTGAAAACCAAGCAGGAACTCACGGTCGTAACGTTTTTTCTCCTCTAGGTTTAGAGGCTTCCACTGATCTACAAGGAAAACAGAATGAAGCAATCATACTGCCTCCTCTGGCCCTAATAAGAAAACTCAAGCCATTCTCAACCCCTTTCCTCAGCATACCTGACTTATATTCATACTTCTGTTCCCCGGGCTGGATGTTCTCAGCATTGTGAATTTTGTCTTCCTTGGAGTCCCAGGTCTCATCTGCTTCCTCGGGACGTGGGGGCACACTGCTGCCCTCAGACTCTGGGCCTGGATTGCTGCCTGCAGGAGGCTGATTTTCCACCTCTGGTACTGCTGGGTTCGCCTAGAACAACAGAACATCCAGTTTTGGTTGCAGAATGACCACTGTTCCATACCTCAACTTGGCCCTCTCCCCTCCCGTTTTCTGCTCCCTTACCTCCTTGAAGGCATCCAGAAGGTCTCCAACAGCCTCCTTCTTATTTAGCTCCTTAATTTTCCGTCTCCTCTTTGGCACAGATACTGCCACTAATTAAAAATAAATAAATAAAAGCATGGATCTTTGCCTATAATTTAAGGAGTACCCTTAATCCCTGGGAAATAAAAAGCAGGCAAAGTACAATATTTTCCCTTTGCATCACCCTCTTTAGGCTTAAAAGTCCTTAATCTAGTTCCTAGATTCCATTGCAGGGACCCAGAAACATGGCAAAAATGGGAGGTCATCAAGGAGAGCAAGGAACCATATCCCCTAGCCCGCCCTACCTCTACCGTCCAACCACACCTTACCTTGAGTGGCTGCTGCTGCCTCCAAATTCTGAGACAAGTTGGCTGGAACAGGGGTACTCTCTGGGGGGAGTAGTTCCTCTCCTCCTTTCTCACTCTCAGCTTCTCCTGCTTCTTCTTCCTCTTCTTCTTCTTCTTCCATTTCCTCCTCCTGAGCTGGGGAAGTAGCTGAAGGAGCCATAGCTGGAGTAGCAGAGGGGATGGTGGGGGGCGCCACTGATGCTGGCACCTCCTTGGTCTGCTCCTCTGGCTCACTGACTGGGCTTAAGTCCACAGCTGGTGGCGAGGGGGCTCCATTGAGCAGTTCCTCAGGTTGGGCAGTTGGTGCAATGGGCACAGGGGATTCGGAGGGGCAAGCTGAGGGAGGAGTAAGCTCTGGGCTTGACTCCACCTCTGGTTCCGTATCTTCAGATGGGACCATGCCATTAGGCTCATGAATTTCCACTGTGTGAGATGCCAAAGTGGTGGGAGCCTGGAGAGGACTGGAAGAGAACTCAGATTCTGGAACCGGTTTGCTAAGCGTCACTTCTACTTCCAGTATGGGTTCAGCAAGAGGAGTGGGTTCTGGAGAGAGGCGATATGGCTCCCCAGTTTCACGGGAGATGGGAGTTGATTCTTCTACAGACATTTGTATAGTTGTCATAGTGTCCCCAGGAATAGAGAGGACTGCGAGATTAGGCTCAGACCCCGGTTCCAAGACTGGAGATGGTGATGGGGTCGGAGAAGGTGACGAAGGCTGGGATTCTGAAGGGCTATGCTCTGGGCCAGGCAGCCCTGGCCGGTCCGCAATGATTGCTCCCTGTGACCGGTCATCTGCACCATAGGAAGGAAGAATGGGCGACTAAAGGCAAGTGCTTCACTGCTGTTGTTCCTCCCCATCCTCTAGCCAAGGCATTCCCAACTTAATACCCCCTCATCATCTTCTCCCACCTAAGCTATACTTCCACTTTCATCCAAAACCCAATTCACCCTCAAAATCCCACAACCTGAAATCTAAGTCATCCTTCTCTGGTACCCAGTTCAAGTCACTCCACCACCTCAGCATTTAAACTGTTAACATTCCCTTTCCCCATAAAAGCTCCGTCCCACCCGCTTACTTACCTGGCCGGACAATGACAGCAACCTGGGGCGTCTCCCCATTAGCTTGAGGCTCCAGACCGCCTCCCGTCTGCAGGACACAAAGGGTTACCAAGTTTGCACTGAAGAGTCCCACAACCCTTCTTTACTAGAGCCATTTCTACTTTAGCTCTGCCTAGAAATCCAGGAAAGCAGGGAAATAAATCCCTTAGTTGAAAGAAAAGATCCAGGGACTTGGGAGTCCAGGGCAAAACAGACATCCCAGCCAGGGTGCCACTCGAAAAGCAGACGGTACCTGGGGAGGGGTGGGTGTGGAGGCAGTGCGGGCCCCAGACATGATTTCCTCCGTGATATCCTTTCCGCCTTGGTTTGGATCTCGAATTCGGATCTGGGGAAAGAAAGCCATAGGATGAGTGGGAAGCAGGAAGAGCCCACCTCTCCGCCCTGCCCCAATCTTAAGACTCTGGGCCAACTCCCCACCCCCCACTGGGAAGCAGGTAGGTAAGTGCCAGAAACCCCTTGAGTTCCATTTTCAGCCCATCTGGCTGCTCTCGTCGTCCGTGCCCCAGCTCCCACCCTTAAGAGACCCTTGACCTCACAGAGCAGCCCTGTACATCACAATGCCCCTCCCTCCCTCATCCCTACCCCACCAGCAGTCCCCAAGTCAGTGGCTGCACACCCCGGGGCCCAGGACCCCCATCTAGCACCCAATCGGCTCACTTGTGGCTAGTGTGCCTGATCTCTGGGGGCAGGGCCCAGATCCAGTAGGTGGAGCCAGGGTGACTCAGCGGCTTCCCCAGCTCTGGCACCCTATTCTGGGCACCACGCCCAGGGCTTGAGGACTGAGCAGAGGCGGAGGCCTTGAGAGCTTCCAGGACTGGGGGGGCAGGGGGGAATGGGGGCTGGGGCCACAGAAAACAAACCATTTCCAAGGCAAGCCACCAGAAACTCAAAACCAAGCATAGTTCTTCCGACCCCCCAGCACCCAGGTCTCGCAGGAACTTCCTCGCTAGCCACTTCAGTCTTCCCATGACCTGCTTCTATGCTGAAATCATAGTATCTTACAAAGAACCTGAGCACTCCACAGACCCCATTCTCTGCCCACTCTCAGCTCCTTCCTCCTCAAGTCACTGCTCTTTCCAGCACAATGTCCCGGCAGCACCTGACCTTGATTCTCCCCTTCCCAGATGTCCCGGAGCCCCTCACTGCTACTCACCGTCTTACGCTCCCTCTTGGGAGCAATCTGGGGTGGCTGGTTCATCAAAACTGGGGCGGGGGCCACGCCAGTGGGAAACTGCTGCACCCCTTGGGCTGGATAGTAGGCGCCAGCTTGGGGGAGGGGGGACGGAGAAGAATGGTGGTAGCGTCAGGGCCCAACCATATACTAATGCCTGCCTGACACCTCCCACCCCAAAACCTCTCACCACCCACAGCCGGCCCCTTGCCCTGCCCGGACTTATGTCTGTCCTTCCACCATACAAGTTACTCTCGTGTGTGTACCCCACCTGCTATCAACATGTACACACATACTCTGAACCTGAAACAGAACCAGGTCTTTGGCTGGTAATGAGAGAAAGAGATTTGCTAACCCTGTTCCATTTAACTTGAGTCTAGTTCCTGTCTTCAGCCCTTTACAAAGGGGCAAAGAAACAAAGTAACATTATGACCTAGGCTCAAGATGAAGAAAAATTAATTCCTTAAAGCAAACTATCTCCAAAGTGGGGTGAGTTCTTTTTTTCCCCTTAATTTTTTTTTATTTTTGAGACGGAGTCTCACTCTATTGCCCAGGCTGGAATACAGTGGCACAATCTTGGTTCACTGCAATCTCCACGTCCCGGGTTCAAGCGATCCTCCTGCCTCAGCCTCCCGAATAGCTGGGATGACAAGAGTGCATCACCAAGCCCGACTAATTTCTGTATTTTTAGTTGAGATGGGGCCAGGCATGGTGGCTCATGCCTATAATCTCAGCACTTTGGGAGGCTGAGATAGGTATCACTTGAGGCCAGGAGTTCGAGACCAGCCTGGTCAACATGTTGAAACACCGTCTCTACTAAAAATACAAAAATTAGCTGGGTGTGGTGGCACACGCCTGTAATCCCAGCTACTCGGGAGGCTGAGGCAGGAAAATCACTTGAACATGGGAGGCGGAGGCTGCAGAGAGCCAAGACTATGCCACTACATTCCAGCCTGGGTGACAGAGCGAGACTGTCTCAAAAAGAAAAGTAAAATAATAATAAAATATAGTAGAGACAGAGCTTCACTATGTTGGCCAGGCTGGTCTCGAACTCCTGACCTCAAGTGATCCGCCTGTCTCGGCCTCCCAAAGTGCTGGGACTACAGGCGTGAGCCACTGTGCTCAGCCCCCCTTAAATTTTAAAATAGAGACGGGGTCTCACTATGTTTCCCAGGCTGGTCTCAAACTCCTGGCCTTAAGCAGTCCTCCTGATTCCCAAAGTGCTGGAATTACAAGCAAGATCCCTCGCCCGGCCAGGGCACATTCTTTAATTTCATCCCTAAATTCCACTTGTTTGTTTTTGACAAGCACAAGTGTATTTGTTCAAATTTCGCATACATATAAACAAAAACATACATGTATGAGAGATTCATACTCAAAACTTTTCCTGATAGGTGATCAAAAAACTTGGAAGCCACTGCCATAAAGAACAGACTAATCCTTCCATAGAATATAAATAAAAAATAGCTACAAAAACCTCCCAAATTTGCATTACATGGGCTCCCAACCATGGAAGAAGTGTCACAGGGAAAGCCTACTAATAGGCTCTCAGGCTGGTGCCTGATCCTAACATTCCCTGATGTGGGGAAGACTCTAACTCTCCTGGCAATAAAATCAAATTTTCTCCCCACAATCAACACCAGTTAAATATTAAGCACCAATCCCTACCGCCTATTAACCTTATCATTTTTAGACCAGAAGCCAAGCCTGGGAAGGGTCTTCTGCTTTAGAAATCAGCAGATGAATTTAGACGTTCCCTTTGGCTTGTTCTCACCTCTGACTCCCTCCCCTGCTTACCGTAGGTCCCAAATTCTGTAGGGCTTGCACCTGGATAGAAGCCTGGGGCTCCTGGCTGCACGGGGTACTGCTGTGTCGGGACAACATATGTGGAACGCCCCTGGTGGGGGAGGGGGAGAGAAGGAGTTGAGGGAGCTATGAGTTCCATATCAGACTCCAAAAAGAACGTAGGTCAAGACAAGCCAGGCCAACTCTGGACAATGACCAGAAGGAAGTCCCACCTCTGGAAAAGCAATGGAACTGGAGGGTCAGGGGGAGGGAAGTGAGAGGTATATGGGTCTGTGGCTTCTAGGCTCCAAGCCCCCAGCCTCACCTGTCCAGGGATGTAGTAGGCCCCCTGGGAGGCTGGGTAGGAGATCTGGGAAGGGATCATCATTACTTGGGATCCAGCAGGGTAGACATGGGCAGCTGGGCCAGGGCGGGCAGGGGCTGCACTCTGCACTCGGGAGGCTGCACTGCTCGGGGGCTGGGCCCGGCTAGGGTAGAAGTGCTGTCAGGAGGGAGGAAAGCAGTTGGCATTGTAAAGAGGAGGAAGTGGACAAAAAATAGCCACTCCACAATGTCTCTACAGCCTGGAAAGAAGTACTGTGGGCTTCAGAACACCGAGACCAATCCTTACAAGACCGCTTGACCAAATGGCTAAGCGGCTTCTTGTACACACACACGCCCTCCATATTCAGATGTACACTTTGCATCCTGTAGAGATTTACTCTCTCACTGCCATGCATACGCACGTCACCTCTACCAAATTACCCCTCTGCAGAGGCTTCCTAACACCGAGATGCACCATGCCTAAGTAAGGCCCTTTCAGGCAACATACCCCCAGCATGCACTGCTCCACCAGCATGTAATGAGGAGCTAACCATAACATGCAACAGCATCCCAGTCCCCAGATGCGCGTTCTTCAAGATGTAGCCGCTAACATGCATCACTCGACCTCCAACTGAGAACCTGGACACCAAACAAGTCACCACCCTGAAGATCCCCATTCCCTATGTCTAGCCCCTCACTAGGGCCGAGGGTAAGGATGAGACCAGAAGACTGTCCAGGGTTAGGAAACGGGTATTACCTGCAGAGACCTGAATCCTCCCTGAGAGCACATGGGGACAGGAAAGAAGAGAATTACCCCCAAGGTGATGGCGGGGGGAGGGAATGAAGGCAATAGGACAGGACAAGAATCCTCCCACTTAGTAAGGAAGAAGTTGGGGAACAGAGAAAGGCAAGGACCAGCTGGAGTGTTTACCTCACCACAGTCCAAAGAGAAAGCAGAGAAAGCAATAGAGCAATGGCAGCCTCCGGTAAAAGGAGCAGATAGGAAAGCAAGAGTTGGCAGCAGGGCCCAAAGCACTGCCCCCAATTCTCAGAGGCACTAGGATCCCGGTAATGCCACCCTCATTGACAACATACTATCCATGGGACCAGCCACCGTAAGTAATCAACAGGGCAAGGCGCAGAGCCGAATGAAAGAACACAGAGGATTAAGGCCAGGTACGGGGCCTCCAGTTTCCATCCTAGACCTAAACTGGCCAAAGCTTTCCACTGCTCCCACCCAGGTTCCCTACTCCCCTCCCCACAGCCCCTCACCTGGCGGGGCTGAGAAGGCGTGTTCATTTGTGTCGCTTGTGGCGTACTGAACACCACCGGCGCTGTCTGCCCCGGGGGAAACGCTGGCTGAAGAGGGGAGACCAGAGTTCAGCAAGAGGGGAAGCCCAGGTGGGGCAGAAACCCAAGCTGGTGAAATAAGGGGAGCAGATCTGCGGCAAGAGCCTTAACAATCCACATACCCCCTCCCCGTGACAGCCCCCGGGGACAGCCCAGGGGCCCTGTCTCAATTTGGCAGCAGGCGGCTGCACTTTGCCCTGACACAGATGGGGGTAGGAAAATCCAGAGGCTGGAACCTGTTCCTGCCCGACTGCCTGGTCTCCCCCACCCCCACCCCTGCTAATTCCTCCCTAATTACCTGTGGGAGTCCGGGGGATGGGGCGGGTGGGGGGCCTGTGGACTGTGGAGCTTTGTTCATTTCATTTGGTGCCACATCAGGGTCCCCCCAGCACCTGTTGGGAAAGAGTGGCGCTCAGGAAGAGGAAGGGACCCAAGCTTAAGGCAAATGGGGCGGTGAAAGGGTTGATGCAAGGGCTAGGTCCCATACGGAGTCCCAGAGATGCCAAGAGGGTGAAGCAGAAAAGATACAGCCTGTCCCCACCAACATGCTGTCAAACCCACATCACTTCCAACCAACCCCTGACCTACTGAAACAGTCCCCTCACTCACCCCCTCGATTAAGAATAAGTCCACGGTGCGGCCTACAGGTTCTGGGCATCCGAGGGCCTGGGGTTGGGAGGTGAGGGTATCAACCTGGCTCCGCGGGGCCCAAGACCAACCAGACCGGAAATTCCAGGTCTCGCTGGCACCAGGCTCCCGGATCACGAAAGGAGCTAGCTGCTTCGGCCGTGGTGTCCCCACCCCCCACCCGGGGACACCGGGTTCGGGCCTGGCCCAGGGGCACACAAGGTACGCCTGCCGCCGGGGAACCCGCACTGGGCCAGAAGCTAGGCCTGCCGCCGCCCAGGAGTGTAGGCCAGGAAGGGCAGGAGTCAGGCCCTAAAAGGCCAGGCGGGCGGCGGCCGTCGGCCGTCGAGGAGCCGGTTTCAGGCAAGTGAGGGTCGGCCCGGAGGGCGGGCGGGGCCGGGGGCTCCTCCCTGCCCGCCGCCACCGCCTCCCTCCCCTGCGCCCTCCCTGCGCAGCGCGGGCCAGTGCCAAAGAACAACGTGTCACTTCCCGGCGGCCCGGCCGCGAAGGGGGGAGGGGGCGGCGGGCCGGGAGCCGTGGTGCCTGCGCCCGTAGGCTGCCGGGCCTCCTCGGGTCAGGCCGAGGTGGCATTTCGGAGCGACGAACCCGGCGCCCTACCAGCCCGCGGGGCCCGCATAGTCCGGCCCTGCGCTCCCCACCCCCACCCAGCAGCCAGGCCGGGCCGGGCCAAGCACACGTGGGCCGGGGATCGGGACCCTGGCGGGCCGGGGCCCGCGCTCGGGCCGCGGGGCCAGGGCGCCAGGGCGGCGGCGCAGGGTGGCCGGTCCCGGCCCGGATGGCGGCGGATGCGGGGGGAGGGGGTGGGGGGGCCGGGTCGGGCCCGGACATGGCGGCTTTACCTTCAGTCTCCTTCAGTCCGCGCGGCCGAGCCCCACGCAGCCGCACAGACGTAGTCCACAACCATTTCCGGCTCCCCGCACAGATCCCGCTCGGCGGCCACCGCTTCTCCGCAGGCGCAGCCGGCGCCCCCACGTGACCGGCGCAGGAGGCGGAGCCGCGCCGGGCGATCTGCGCCGCCGAGCACATGGGATTTGCCCCGCCCCGTCACATGACAGCCACAGCCCGCCCCCGTGTCCCCTCCCGAACTTTGAAACTCCCAGACCGATTCCCCTCTGTGTTTCTCTCTGTTCCGCGATTCTTTAGTTCATTCATACTTTAAGCAACCATTTATTGAGTGCATGCTAAGTACAAGGCGAAGTGCTGGTTGGGGCCTGAGAAACTGAAATCAAAGACTCGGCAAAAAAAAAAAAAAAAATCCGGGCGCGGTGGCTCACGCCTTAATCCCAGTACTTTGGGAGGCCGAGGTGGGCGGATCACGAGGTCAAGAGATCGAGACCATCCTGGCCAACATAGTGAAACCCTGTCTTTACTAAAAATACAAAAATTAGCGGGGCGTGGTGGCGCACCTGTAGTCCCAGCTACTTGGGAGGCTGAGGCAGGAGAATTGCTTGAGCCCGGGAGGCAGAAGTTGCAGTGGGCGGAGATTGTGCCACTGCACTCTAGCCTAGCCTGGCGACAGGTTGAGACTCCATCTCAAAAAAAAAAAAGAAAAAAGAAACAAAGAAATTAAAGACTCGGTCCTGCCTAAGTAAATCGTGATACAATACGAATTATGCAAGCTTTGAAAATAATTTAGATTAGGTCATTGAAAGGCCAATAACAAAGGAAATTAAAAAGATAGAAACATTCTAACTAGGCTAGGCAAGTAGTATGAGATTTGTAGTTTAAAAAGATCATGGGCCGGGCGCGGTGGCTCACTCCTGTAATCCCAGCACTTTGGGAGGCCGAGGCGGGCGGATCACGGGGTGAGGAGATCTAGACCATCCTGGCCAACATGGTGAAACCCCCATCTCTACTAAAATACAAAAATTAGCCGGGCCTGGTGGCGCACGCCTGTAGTCCTAGCCACTCGGTAGGCAGAGGCAGAGAATTGCTTGAACCCGGGAGGCGGAGGTTGCAGTGAGCCGAAATTGCGCCACTGCACTCTAGCCTGGCGACAGGGTGACTCCATCTCAAAAAAGAAAAAAGAAAAAAAAGAAAGACTCAGTCCTGCCTAAGTAAATCGTGATACAACACGAATTATGCAAGCTTTGAAAAGAATTTAGATTAGGTCATTGAAAGGCCAATAACAAAGGAAATTAAAAGGATAGAAACATTCTAACTAGGCAAGTAGTATAAGATTCGTCGTTTAAAAAGATCATGGGCCGGGCGCGGTGGTTCACGCCTGTAATCCCAGCACTTTGGAAGGCCGAGGCGGGCGGATCACGGGGTCAGGAGATCTAGACCATCCTGGCCAACATGGTGAAACCCCCATCTCTACTAAAATACAAAAAATTAGACGGGTCTGGTGGCGCGTGCCTGTAGTCCCAGCCACTCAGGAGGCAGAGGCAGAAAACTGCTTGAACCCGGGAGGCAGAGGTTGCAGTGAGCCGAGATTGCGCCACTGCACTCCAGCCTGGATGACAGTGAGACTCTGTCTCAAAAAATAAAAAATAAAGGCAGGCACGGTGGCTCACGCTTGTAATTCCAGCACTTTGGGAGGCCAAGTCGGGCAGTTCACCTGAAGTCAGGAGTTCGAGACCACCCTGGCCAACATGGTGAAACCTCATCTCTACTATAAATAGAAAAACCAGCCAGATGTGGTGGCAAGCACCTGTAGTCCCGGCTAGTGGAGAGGCTAAGGCAGGAGAATTGCTTGAACCTGTGAGTTGGAGGCTGCAGTGACCTGAGATCACAACTGCACTCCAGCCTGGGCAACAGAGTGAGACTCTTTCAAATAAAGAAATAAATGAAATAAAATATAAAAAAAGCAGACACTCCCACGGAGGGACAAAAGAGTAAGGATGGAAGAATAAGGACAGAAGAGAAGTAATCTTAAAACTGACAGCCGGTCGGGGGCAGTGGCTCACGCCTGTAATCCCAGCATTTTGGGAGGCTGAGGCAGGCGGATCACCTGAGATTGGGAGTTTGAGACCAGCCTGACCAACATGGAGAAACCCCACCTCTACTAAAAATATACAAAAATTAGCCAGGCATGGTTGCGCATGCCTATAATCCCAGCTACTCAGGAGGCTGAGGCAGGAGAATTGCTTGAACCCGGGAGGCGGAGGTTGCGGTAGCTGAGATCCTGCCATTGCACTCCAGCCTGGGCAACATGAGTGAAACTCCATCTCAAAAAAAAAAAAAAAGAAAAAGAAAAAGCTGACAGAGGCCAGAAGGGACCATCATCTAGAGCCAAATCCACAGGTCAGATAGCTTGGGTTTTCATCCAGACTCTGATACTTATTACCTGGCCAGAATTTGTTAACTTTCCCTACTCAATCAAGTCCCCCAAATATATTGTTGCTTACATAATGGATAGTGCCTAACCTGAAAATCTGGGATTCATCCTATATTCCTTCTCCATCCACACACTACATCTAATCAGACACCAGGTCCTACTGGTATTTGGATCAAAATCAAGTCCTATTGATCTTATCTTTTAAAAAATAACTATTCTACCCTTCCCTATGTCCCCATTTCAACTGCCTTAGTTCAAGCATTCATTTTCTTGCCTGCTCTCCTGTCCTCCAGGGTTAGCTTTCTCACCCAGATAGCTGATCGTGTCACTTTTCTGCTCTCATTCAATGGGCCCCGTTGAAAGACACTGTCAAATTCTTAGCACAACAAAGCTCTTGTAAACCTGGTCTGAGCCTGAATTTTCCAGCTGTATCTCCTACCACCCTTTTCCCTGGCCCCTATACATTTAGCCAAACCAAATTATCGGTAAGTTTCTGAAAACAGCTTTTCCTCCTTCTTGCCTTTGCTACTCCCTTAGCTATATTCTGCCCTCTTCCTCTGTACAAACTTATCTTCCTCTAAGCATATAAGCTTCCTCAAAGTCCCCCCTGATTGCCCCAGGCACTTAGGCCCCATCTCAGTGATACCAGGGTACCTTATTCACACCCTGGTAAGAATCAATCACAATTGTTTTCATCATTTCATTAAACTTTTTGAGCACAGGATTTTTTTTCTGTATTTGCATCCCGATAAATTAGACTAATGTCTGATGCAGAGTAAGGCTCCATTGCTATTCACTGATGAATGAAGAACTAAAGGTGAAAGGTTAAAAGCCACTATGAAACTGTCTTATTCTAAAGCACAATCACCTAAATCACAATTTGGGAGAGAATTATTCTTTTTAGTTTACAAATCACCTTTTATTTTAACATCACCACCACTGGAAATCAGGTAAGGCAACTACTATATCCACATTATATAACAGAAGCTCATCACATCACACATGCTAACTTGAAGATTATGGCAGGAACCATAAAGGGGTTCAACAGGGCTTCTTTAGTCCTGTTTCAACCTTTTTATACAGGCTGCCAAGATGACTCAATCCAAAATTGCTGATGTCTCATGCCTGTAATCCCAGCTACCTGAGAGGCTGATGTGGGAGGATCACTTAAGCCTAGAAGTTCAAAGCTGCAGTGAGCCAGGATCATGCCACTGCACTCCAGCCTGGGCCACAAAGTGAGACTTCGTCTCTAAAAAAATTAAGTAATAAAATAACTGGGCCAGGTGTGGCTCACACCTGTAATCCCAGCACTTTGGGAGGCCGAGGCAGGTGGATCACAAGGTCAGATCGAGACCATCCTGGCCAACATGGTGAAACCCCGTCTCTACTAAAAATACAAAAATTAGCAGGGCATGGTAGTGCATGCCTGTGCTCCCAGCTACTCAGGAGGCTGAGGCAGGACAGTCTCTTGGACCCCCGACGCCAAGGCTGCAGTGAGCAAGACTCTGTCTCAAAATAAATAAATAAATAAATGAATAGCCAGGCACACTGGCTCATGCCTGTTATCCCAACACTTTGGGAGGCTGAGGCGGAAGGATCCCTTGAGGTCAAGAGATTGAGACCAGCATGGGCAACACAGCAAAACCCCCACCTCTACAAAAATAAAAGTAGGCCAGCTGTGGTGGCTCATGCCTATAAGTCCTAGTTACTACTTGGGAGGCTGAGTCAGGAGGATCACTTGAGTCGAGGAGTTTGAGGCTACAGTGAGCTATGACTGTGCCACTGCACTCCAGACTGAGTGATAAGAGACCATTTCTAAAAAAAAAGCAACAACAAAAAAAACCAGAAGTGGTGGTACACACCTGTAGCCCTATCTTACCTACTTGGGAGGCTGAGGGTCCAGACTTCTTGAATCCACTTTCTACAGGACATCCTAGAAGTAGATGTTAACATGATCAAATTCCTCATAGCACCTCCCAACAGCAACAGAGGGTTGCGGGAGGTAAAGATGTCCCTTTCATTCAGTAGCACAGAAGTCAAGTTAGAAAAGTATGAGGCTGCCCACTTTTGGACATCCTTAGCCCAAGGTCAGGAGACGATAGGCTTGAAGAGGGTGTATTGGTGGTGGAGGGCGAGTGTGGGGGGTTATTTACAGGATCCACAAGCCCCCTGAAGTTATTTGGAAGAGTTTGTGTAAATATTTGTATATTTGCGTCTCCTAGGAAGAAGATCCACTGGCTGGGCATGGTGGCTCACACCTGTAATCCCAGCACTTTGGGAGGCTGAGGCAGGTGGATCATCTGAGGTCAGGAGTTTGAGACCATCCTGGCCAACATGGTGAAACCCCGTCTATTAAAAATACAAAAATTGGCCAGGTGCAGTGGCTCACGCCTATAATCCTAGCACTTTGGGAAGCTGAGGCGGGTGGATCACGAGGTCAGGAAATCGAGACCATCCTGGCTAACATGGTGAAACCCCGTCTCTAATAAAAATAGGAAAAATTAGCTGGGCATGGTGGCGGGAGGCTGAGGCAGGAGAATGGTGTGAACCCGGGAGGCGGAGCTTGCAGTGAGCCGAGATCACACCACTGCACTCCAGCCTGGATGACAGAGCAAAACTCCATTAAAAAAAAAAAAAACACAATAACAAAAATTAGCCAGGCGTGGTGGCGGGCACCTGCAGTCCCAGCTACTTGGGAGGCTGAGGCAGGCGTTGCAGTGAGCCGAGACTGCCTCACTGCACTCCAGCCTGGGGGACATAGCGAGATTCTGTCTCAAAAAAAACAAAACAAAACAAAAAGAAGATCCATTACATTTATTGGCTTCTCAAGGGTTCTAAGAAAATGCAAACAAATGATTAGAAAGGAGGGGCTTAGTTTTTTCCACCCAGGGGAGGGAAGGGACTCAGTTCTTTCCATCCACGGCAGTGCTGCTAACCTAGACTCAGAGTTGCTCCAAACAATGCCCTCTCACTTCCACTCCTTACCCTAGTTTAGACTCCAGCCATGACACCCCAGAAAACGGACACAGAGAGACCTTGGGGATAAAGGTCTTTATTGAACAACCTTATCTCACTCAGTAACAAAAGAGCAGGAGGCAACAATTCTCCCAGAAGTCTGCAGCCGTGTCCACCCTTGGCAGCAAGATGCATGGCCCGCTGATACATCAGCTGCAGTTCAGAGCCCCTGGTGGTCACTTAGAGATCATAATTGGGGTTCTTCCGAAGGATAACAAAACCTTCCAGAATGGGGGTAACAGGAAGAAACTCCTCAGTGGCCAATTCTGCCCGTTCCCCGTGGGCCAACAACACTGGGGTTGTATGTGTCTGGAACCCTGTGATAGTCTTTGGCTTGCCAGCCTGGCCCACCACATCCACTGCCTGTAGGGTAAGAAAATTGAAAAGAAAGATGGAAAAGTAGCAACAACCCACCGCCCACGCCAGTTTCAGCAAAGCAAGTATATGTACATTCTCCAGTTTGGGAATACAGCCTGAGCCTTCCCCTCTATTCAACCTCTCACCTGGCCCACACGGACAGACACTGGCAATGGCCGCAGCTCCTCATCAAACGTAACCAGCATTCGGGGCTGCATGGCAGCCACCAGCCCATACAATACATAGTGTGATTTGCCTAGAATAACTGAGGGAAGCAGACAGGACAAAAAGTTAAGAGACAAAAGGGCAGGCCGGGCCAGAAACATTGAGAGCCCACCTCAGCGCTGACCCTTTAACCCGTCAGTCATACGACTGAATCCACACTCCTCCCCTCATATACCCTACTACTAACCAGAGATGCCTCCACCTCACTTTGCTTACAGCCCTTAGACTTGAAAATCGCATTTCCCTAGTGACTTAGGAGCAGATGCTGGGCACATCACCCTCAAATCTCTTTGGGCCAGATCAAAAGTGTGGGTGATGAAAGTCTCATGTCACAGGCCCAAAGAACCTCAGGAACCTGGAGTGATACAGAGCTAAATTGGGGTCTTTTTTTTTTTTTGAGACGGAGTCTCACTCTGTCGCCCAGGCTGGAGTGCAGTGGCGCAATCTCAGCTCACTGCAAGCTCCGCCTCCCGGGTTCACGTCATTCTCCTGCCTCAGCCTCTCCGAGTAGCTGGGACTACAGGCGCCCGCCACCACGCCCGGCTAATTTTTTGTATTTTTAGTAGAGACGGGGTTTCACCGTGGTCTCGATCTCCTGACCTCGTGATCCGCCCGCCTTGGCCTCCCAAAGTGCTGGGATTACAAGCGTGAGCCACTGCGCCCGGCCTAAACTGGGGTCTTGAACCTAAATTATCAAAGTGGCCCTGGAAAGGGTGGAGTCAGAGCACTACATGCTATAAAATTTCTGACAGGAACTCACTGTTTCGAACATCCAGGAAAGAGACAAGCACAGTGAGCAGTCCAGCCACAGCCACTTGACTCATAAGCTGCCGGTCACTGTGGTAGGGGCAGAGGGTAAGGGTACCCTTCCCTAAATGTGTCAGGCCCTGAAAAAAACAGAAGGAAGTAGAGGTGAGGAGTTACCACTGAGGAGACATCGCCTAACCCAGCCAAACAGAAATCTCCCACTTGGTCACATCTTTCCTCCTGGGCCAACACTCCATGTTCCTCCTTCCATCACCACAGATACTTCCCCGGCACGCTCTGTGGAGAAGAGTTCTATTCTTTACCTGTGCCAAGCGCACCATGAAGAGGTTGTTTGGGTCCTTGGCATGATATTGAGCTAACTGGCGCAGCATTGCAGCCAGACGGGCATTATTGGTACCTGGAAATGTTAAGCATTACAGAAGTGAATAAAGGGGCTTCAAATCTTCCCCCAATCTGTTTATGATCTTCTTCTGCCTGATACTCACCACTGCCCACCATGCCCATGGCAAAAATGGAGTTATAGGAAACTTCTGGATCAGCATCATGAGAGAATTTGCTTAGGGTATCCAGGATGTTGAGTCGTGGATTTGAAACAGAGATGAGGGCCAGTGCTAAAGGTACAGCCCTCCGGAGTGTAGGCTCCCCATATCTCAGCTGATGATCCAAGAAAATACAACAGTAAGAGGGAACGCAGTAAAAACAAGTTCCATTACAGGAGTGGACTGATGGGTAAAAGGGGGCCTTAACCTCTGTAGAAAAGGCATATAAAGGCCGAGCGCGGTGGCTCACGCCTGTAATCCCAGCACTTTGGGAGGCCGAGGCGGGCGGATCATGAGGCCAGGAGATCGAGACCATCCTGGCTAACACAGTGAAACCCCGTCTCTACTAAAAATACAAAAAATTAGCCGGGCGAGGTGGCGGGCACCTGTAGTCCCAGCTACTTGGGACGCTGAGGCAGGAGAATGGTGTGAACCCCGGGGGGCAGAGCCTGCAGTGAGCTGAAATCGCGCCACTGCACTCCAGCCTGGGCGACAGCAAGACTCCAACTCAAAAAAAAAAAAAAGAAGAAAAGGCACAGCAGGCTGGGCACGGTGGCTCATGCCTATAATCCCAGCACTTTGAGAGGCTGAGGCGGGTGGATCATGAGGTCAAGAGAAAAAAAAAAAAAAAAAAAAAAAAAGAAAAGGCACAGCAGGCTGGGCATGGTGGCTCATGCCCAGCACTTTGAGAGGCTGAGGCGGGTGGATCATGAGGTCAAGAGATCGAGACCATCCTGGCCAACATGGTAAAACCCTGTCTCTACTAAAAATACAAAAATTAGCTGGGCATGGTGGCACGCGCCTGTAGTCCCAGCTATTTGTGAGGCTGAGGCAGGAGAATCGCCTGAACCCGGGAGGCGGAGGTTGCAGTGGGCCGAGACCGTGCCGTTGCACTCTAGAGCAAAACTCTGTTTCAAAAAAAAAAAAAAAGAAAGAAAAGGCACAGCAAAAAGACCACCTCTCCACCAAGAACACCCATCAGAAAAATCTTCCTTGGGGAACCCCAGGCCATCAAAACCAGTATATTCCAATTTTCTTCATGCTATACTCACCAAGTGGCCAAAGGTTCGTAATGCCATCTCTGCACCAATCTCCTCCCCCATAGCAATAAGGGCAATCCCCAGAACAGCCACTCCCTGCAATTGAAGAGACAGCAGAACCCACTAAGCTCAAGGAATAAAGAACAGTCACCCTTGACTCAAGTCCATCTGAGAATAAAAAGCCATCCTGTGGGGAACACCTTTACCCCTTACATACAGAACCCAGTCTCACGCTATTTCAATACATGGCAATACCCAGAGGGGCTCTAAAGCAAAAACCAAACCAAGCTCCCCTATATGCTTATCTCTTCTCACAGCCTCTCTGGAAGTGCCCAGCTGCCCATATAACCTGATGTGCTCCCATGTCAGCAGGGGCTTCCTTCTTGTCCTTGTCCTTCTTTTCCTTCTTGTCTTTGTCTTCCTCCTTCTCTTTGGAGTCAAAGTGTTCGCTACAAATGTGGAGCAGCTGCTGCACCTTCAGCACATTCCCAGAGCCTGCGTCAGGGTGGTGAGGGAGAATGGATAGAAATGACAAGTTACCAAGGAAAAGCTTTGGAAAACAGGAGAAGTCTAAAGAATCTAGAGCAGATCGGAATGAAGGAGAAAGGAGAAACAACCTGAAAATAAGGATCAAGAAAGAAGTGAGGAGTCACTGGGGAAGCACAAAACAGACTCAAAGACACAGACCTGCATATGCACACACATCCACCAGTGTGTTGGCAAAACTGCGGAATGGCTCTGACACAACCTCCAGTGCAGCCAGGATTGCCTCGATGGCCTCACCCTTCCCTACAGGACAGATTCAAGGGGTCAGAGGATACTTGCCTCCATCCAGCACAGCCTGACACATAAACCCTCCCTGTTGTATCCAGTTACAGTCAGCTCTTTGCCCAAATAGAAACATCCCCTCACCCAGGTGGTTGAGACCCAGTCCAAGAGGAAGCCAACGAGCATAAGTATCCTTGAGCTCAGTCTCTGACTTCTCCATGATGGTCTGAAGGATAGTGGAAGTTACATCTCCATTGCAGGACCCCACTGCTATCATTCCACAAGCTAGAGCTGTCACACCTGCCACCTAGAGGTAGGAAAATCAGTATTACACAGAGTAAGTTATTAAAATACTTATTTATGTCTTGATTCAAGATATCCTATTCCTACAGTCCACTGCAAGATATTCTCCATAATAATATTAGTTCATAATATCAAAATAACAATAGTAGCCATTATTCATTGAGTATATACTATACGCCAGCCACTAGGCTAACTGTTTTACGTACTATTGACATTTAACCCTCATGACAGCCCCAGGGTCACAGATCCTGAGGTTATCCCCTGCACTGCTTTCTTTTTTTTTGAGACGGAGTCTCGCTCTACCGCCAGGCTGGAGTGCAGTGGCACGATCTCGGCTCACCGCAACCTCCACCTCCTGGGTTCGAGCGATACTCCTGCCTCAGCCTCCCGAGTAGCTGGGACTACAGGTGCGTGCCACCACGCCCAGCTAATTTTTGTATTTTTAGTAGAGACGGGGTTTCACCATGTTGGCCAGGATGGTCTTGATCTCTTGACCTCATGATCCACCCACCTCGGCCTCCCAAAGTGCTGGGATTACAGGCGTGAGTGCCTGGCTGTTATCCCCTTTTATGGATGAGAAACATATGGCCTAAAGAGATTGAATTACTTGTTCAGGATCACACTGCTTATAAGCAGAGGTGGCAAGATTTGAACTCAAGTCTTTCTGACTCTAACACCTATGCCACTAGCCACCATGCTGTATTTATCCATTACTGACTCTGCACAGGTATGAACATTTAAGGCTGAACAATGACTACAATACTAAGGAGAATCATCAACCCCAGCCTGTGTTAAGTTACACTTCACTCTAGTCCAAGTAGTTTCTCAGAGATTCCAAGGGACAGAACTCAACACTAAAATGTTAACTCTTTTTTTTTTTTTTAAAAGACAGGGTCTCACTCTTATCACCCAGGCTGGAGTGCAGTGGCGCGATCTCAGCTCACTGCAACCTCCACCTCCGCGTTCAAGCAATTCTCCCACCTCAGCTTCCCTAGTAGCTGGGACTACAGGCGAGCACCACCACACCCGGCTAATTTTTCTGTTTATTTTTGGTAGAGATGGGGTTTCATAATCTTGCCCAGGTTGGTCTTGAACTCCTGGGCTCAAGTGATCCGCCCACTGCAGCCTCCCAAAGTGCTGGGATTACAGGCACGAGCCACCGTGCCAGGCCTAAAATGTTAACTCTTTAGCCTTAAAACCACCACAGGCTTAGAATCCCAGATCAAGGGGTTTCACTGAGGTGACGCCCCTCAATACACACAAACAGGCACGTACATGTATGCACACATGCACACACTTACTTCTTTTTCATTATTTATCACAGAAAGTAGGACTCAAAGCACCTTCCCTACTTACTCTATATGCTCAATAGCCTCTACTCACCTCCATGCTGGACTTTGAATCTCCCATCACAGGCAGCAGCAGTGTTAGGACATCTTCACGATTTGAGCCAGCATAGGCCAAGCCTAGCCTGCAAAAGCCACGGAGAGGCGGTCCCCAACACATACCCAAGGATGCAGCAAGAAAAGAACAAAAGGAGGATCGGTCATTCATTCACCATCTCAACAAACATTCACTAAGAGCCAGATACCCAATAGGCACAGTGGTAGCCCTTGGCAATATGGGTGAAAAGGGCCCAGTTCCTGTTCTCCAGAGTATACAGGCTGAGCACTACCAGAAAGACAAGCGAGGAACCTTACCCAAAGATGGAACCAAGTCTCATGGTGTTGCTGTTGTGGAGAACATAGTCTGAGAGCAGTGCCAGAGCAGGGTCACACTCATTCCGGACCCCAGAGTTCACTATGCCACAGGCAAGAAGAGCTCCTGACTACAAAGAGCAAACAGATTCTTCACTCAGGATATTCTACCTTCCTCACCACAAAGGATGCAACATGGGCCTCACTGCAGCACCCTCATTAACTGGAGTTAAAAACTGAGCAGACCTCATCAGTGAAAGACAGGCACTGCTAGGCACTAGAATATGGAAGGGGGAAGTCCCCATGAGCAGGCTGTATGCAGACCAACCTTAATGTAGTCCTCAGAGGAGTACAGGTACTTGTCAATCTGGGTGAGGCCACCATCCACATCCCACAGCAGAATCATCCCAAGAGATGCAGCTGCACTCAACATTCCTATACCAGGGAAGAATCTATTAGTCTTAAAATGGCCCTATCCTGAGGATCCTGTTATTATAAAGAGTTCTCCAAAGAACTGCACGGTGGATCCCTTGTCAGATAACGTATGACTCCAAGAGGACAAAAGAAGTGATCAAAGCAAAACAAAACACAAAGCAGGAACAGAATTATACCGTGGTCCTTGTTCTTGTAAAGCCATTTGTTGCCATCATCTGTTAGCAGCTTGTCTTGGCCAAAAGCTGCATTCACAAAGCCATTCACAAAAGAGGAGGCCAGGTTCATGCGGGCAGAGTCCACCTGAGAGCCACTGCCCCCAAACCCTGCAACAGGAGGGAGAGGAAAAGTAAGGAAAGAAGGTTTCGGGTAGGACAGGAAAGAAACACAGCATGGCAACTGGTCTCTGGTTCTGAGCTAGTCCCTTAGTACCCTCTACCTATACCCCCAAGCAGTGACCTGAAAAAAGGTTCATGGGGATTCTGGGCTCGATCGGACAAGCATGTTGGCCAAGCCATCACTCCCAATACAAGGGGCATAACTACAATCCCCCAAATCCCATACAGAGAGCTAATCCCATACAGAGGGCTACTCACTGTTGTTCTCTAGGTGGGTTTTGTAGATGTCATCAGGCACCTTGGGCTCCATGATGTCCAGCTGAAGAGAAGTCAGAGGGTCACAACTGCTTCCCTAGAACTCCCCCAGCTGTCCCTTCTGCTATCCCACTGAATGGCAATTCTAATCAAGGAGAGTCTAGTCAGAGGTATAGTGAGGGAGGTGAAATGGCAGGTAGAATTATGACGAAAAGGCCTTGATGAAAAAAGGGCAGTCTCACCTCCCGAGCTAAGGCCAAGAAGTTGCTGTTGAGCTGTACATTGGACATGATCTCTGTCAGGTCCTCATACTCCTCGACATCTTCACTCAGCTCCAGGAACACCCCATGCCGGCCTAGCATGAATGCCATCTGTTTCTGTACTACCCTGTGGAGAGAGCCCGTACATCTGCTCACCACTGCCCACTAAGGGCACAGGAAAACCCCTCAAGCCCTAATCAGAAACTACAAGTCCCAGCTCTTTATGCAAATGTCCTATTCATGAGCTTATCTCTTTGCCAGCTTCTTCCCTACATACACATCCTTGCAGGAGGTGAAGATGTCTTCTACCAACTCCATGTCATTGAGCATCAATGCCAATCTCAGAGCTTCAGGGAAGCGGCTAAACTTCCGGAACACACCCAGAGCACAACGCAGTAGGGCTGAGTTCTCAGGCTCAGGCACGTAATTCACACAACTACAAAAGTAAAAGTAACAAAGAATTCAAAAAGTCCCAGGCACTCATTTTCCCCATTGAATTCACTTACCCAAAATAAATAATAAATACCTACTATATACACCAGGCACTGTGCTAGATGTTACAACTACTAAGAAGACACAAAGTCTCTGTCCTCAAAAAACTCACAGACATCAACAGATTAACCACAGCGTGATGCTATGCTTGAGCAAATGCTTTGGGGAAATAGAGGAGGCGCAATTGAGAGAGAGGTGCTGAGGAGGGCATGCCTGCCACCCTTCCCTACCATGTTCACTCACCTGGTGAGATAAAGGCAGACCTTTGCGTATGCATTTTCATCAATGTCCTTCTCCAGCATGTCCACCTGCTCAATTTCCATAAGCAGGTCGCAAGCCTCATGCTCTGCATTATGGGCCATGTTATAGGGGACGATTTCCTTCACCAGAGTGAGCAGAGGTTCCCGCTGGACCTTCTCTGCGTCATCCAGCTCCTGCCACTCCTTAGCCACTTCTCCTGCCAGATGCCTACAGATAGGCCCAGACGATTAAGAGAGCACAGCTTCAGGGGAAGCACTTCTCTGTGGGTCAAGGAATCCAGTGTCTGGGAAATTCAATACACTGATGCTCCAAGACAGATTGTACTCCACAAGAGAATTCTGAATTATCTCAGAGCCTCAGAGCCCCCTTCAGATTCCCAAGAAGAAAGATCTTACCTGACATACTCATGACCCCATGATGCCAATTCCTCCTGGGAGCCCACTAGCCGATACTTGAGGCACTCGCGCTCCCCACTCATGGTCATGGCCAAAACGGAGATGATGTCAGCAGCAAAACGCTACAAAGAAAAAGAGTCCTTTAAAGTCAAACCCAACAGTCCAGCATAAAGGGAGCGTGCATTGTGGAATCAAGATCATTGTCTCTGAAATTGAACTAACTATATACCAATCTCTGTACTAGAAATTTAACATGTTATCTAAGCTAAACCTCACAAAAACCAAGGTTGGTGTTATTGCTATCTCCCTTTTTTTTTTTTTTTGAGACGCAGTTTCGCTGTTGCCGCCCAGGCTGGAGTGCGATGGTGCACTCTCGGCTCACTGCAACCTCTGCCTCCGGGGTTCAAGCGATTCTCCTGCCTCAGCTTCCTAAGTAGCTGGGATTACAGGCGCCCACCATCACACCCAGTTAATTTTTTTTTTTTTTTTTTTTTTTATTTTTTTAGTAGAGATGGGGTTTCACCATGTTGGCCAGGCTGGTCTCAAACTCCTGACCTCAGGTGATCCACCCCTCAGCCTCTCAAAGTGCTAGGGTTACAGGCGTAACAGCCACCACACCCAGCCACTATCTTCCTTTTAAACTAACACAGCTGAAGGGTGACAAACAAGGGATGAAGTGGAGAAAAATGGAGGCCCACAATTTTACTTTAATTGCAATTATAAACTATTAAAAGCTTTTAAGCAGAAAAGACCCATAACCAAGAAAGATCACGATAGCTGCTACATGAGAGACAGACTGTGTAGGAACAAAGGACAAAAGCAACAACATCATTTAAGAGGTGCTGCAATAGCCCATGCAAAAACTGAACATTTCCAGGATTAGGGTTGTACCAGCAGGCAGAGAAGTGACTGAATGTGGAACATATTTTAGAGATAAATGAATGTATATGGGATAGAAGAAAAGAGAAAAATCAAGGTTAAACATAAGTTAAAAGTAGACCATGCTAATGAAACCCCAAAGTCCAATACACATGACAGAAACAGTATCTTCTGAGAAGTTGACCTTCCTTTCAGCTCTTTTGTGGATATTTTGACTGTGATGAACTCTCCTCAAATAGATCAGGGCTTAGGTCTATCAGGCTTCCTGTGACTCACAATGAGCACCCTCCATGGTCTGGGTAAAAAGGAATTCCTAAACTAGGCCTCCACCAGATTTGAAACAGTTTTACCTTATTCTCCCCAGGGGCCATGTTCTCATAGATTTCCTTCAGTTTGCCATAGTGTGGACGCAGAAATTTGAGAGGCTTGGGCACTGAAGTCATGGAAGTTGTAGAAGAACGAATCTGCCTTCGCAATTCCTCCAGCGCTGGTCGATACAGGGATGTGTCCTTCTCCTGATCAAGAGAAGACAGGGCTCAGACAAAAAGGAGTCACACCCCTTCAAGTCATAATACAGAGATATTTAACTTAACAACTCCTCCAAGGAAATGCTGTGTCTTATTCATTCATCTGTGATTCCTCAACTCCCTGCACCCTGCCTGGCACAAAAACAAATGATCCAAGTTAAGAGGTAAGAACTCTGCTTCTCCCACAAGAGAAAGCTGCAAAACTGTACAAATACCCTTTGTAACTCTCCTGCCTCCCAACATCATCATAACACTGACCCTAAAATACAGTCCACCGCACGTAGCAGTTGCCTCAAAAAAGAATAAAACAAGTGGGAAAGATCCAAACATGCACCGAATCATGTTAACATCGTAACTCACCCCTAGTCGTTCCACGAGCATCTCCAGTTCATCTTGAAGCTGTTTATCCTCTTCAGACTGGAGGGTTGGGAGAAGCAGCTCATGAAGAGAAGGAATCCCAAAGACGTCCTCCTCCCACTTACCCGGGGCAGGTGAAGAATAAGCCTGCCTCCTTAGGAGGGACCAGGTGGATAAGGAAACCGAGTGGGAATGGGAAGCCCTGGTGGGAAATCAGCCTGGGTTCTGAACCAGGCTCTACTTGAATGCCACTCTAGGAAACGGAGGTGACAATGACCCGCCCGAGTCCACCTCACGCGGCGGTGGTGAGGGTTGATGGGGACGGCGGAGGTGACAGCGCGGAACGGAGAATGAGGAGCAGAGAGGCAACGTGCCGGGAGTCCCGAGGGTCGCCCCAACAGCCCTCTCCCTGGCCCGGTGGGGTCGTTGGGTGTCGGGCCTGAGGCCTGCGGAGCCGCCGTGACTCAGCCCCGCGGCCTCTTCCGCCGACTCTCGGGGTCGCGCCTCACCAGTTCCTGTTCTTTGTCCTTGTCCCCGGCATCCCGCCGCTCCTTGCTGCTCGGCTTCTCGTCCGTGCCGCCGGGGGCCGCCGCTAGAGACTGCTGGGGCTGCACTGGCGCCTTGTCTCGGCTTCCCTCCTCCATCTCCGCCGCCACTGCCGGCCCGCTGCGCGCGCACCCGCTCGCACCGCCCTTTTTCCCAGACCGCCTCGCGCGCGTCGGCCGCGGCGCCCCTCCTCCTCCAAAGCCCGCCTGCGACCGGAAACGCCTGGACGAGCCGGGGCGCTCGGCGACCCACCCACCCCCCACGGCCCGAGAGCCCCGCTTTCGGACCCCGCCCCCGGAGGCAGGCGGAGACTACAATTCCCAGCCTCCCCTGGCCCCCGACCTCTTTGGAGTTTCCTGCAACCCGCGGGACTTGGCCGTGTGGAGTTTGGGTACGCTCACTGCTGTAGATGGGCGGTCTGCGACCGGAGATAGCGAGTTTTCCTCGGCCACAGGTTTTTCTCATAACGATGTAAATAGAACCCACAGTGACACTCCAGTTGACAAATCTAGTTTGCCTGTCGCGCTTCAGCCTGGGCAACAGAGCAAGACTCAGTCTCAAAAAAAAAAAAAGAAAGCAAAAAAAAAGAAAGGATTAAAGTTGTAG